>NC_064284.1:3145066-3331438 GCF_019186545.1 Solanum stenotomum | reverse complement strand
CTGAAAGACAACAAACTCAGGGAAAAAATTAACGGAACAATTCATTTGCCTGGTCAACTGTGCTACTGAGAGCAAATCAAATTTGAAAGCAGGAACCACCAATACATTTTCTAATGTATCACCAGCATGTGTTGTATAATTTCCAGTGTGTGTGACTGAAGTGGTCTCTCCATTAGGCAAGTGCACTCTCCTATCCATACCACTCATGTCATTGGAAATAGAACTTAGTCTATTTAGCTTAGAAGTCATGTGACAAGTAGCCCCTGAATCCACTATCCAACTGTCCTTATCTACACCAGTAAATAATGCTTTAGTGATAGGACCAGTTATACCTGCCATGTTTGCACTATTGACTCCTGAAGATGTTGCCTCTTCCTTATCCAGCATGTGTAAGAGCCTTTGGTATTGTCGTGGAGTAAAAGTGTGTTGAGCTGCTATAGATGGAGCCTCTTGTGATCCCTGTGACTGAGAAACTGTAGATTTATGTAGTGGAGCAAACACATCTGGTACTTGATCAACCCATACTTGATTTGCTGCACCCTGATATTGCCTATCAGTGTTTTGCATTCCCTGCATTTGTCCTGTCATACCTTGATCATATCCAGATCCAGTCCTTTCAAGTGGTGGCTTCTTTTTGAATTTCCAATCAGGAGGGTAACCATTTAACTTGAAACAATCAAGTTTAACATGCCCCTGCAATTTACTGTAATCACAGATTTGATCCCAATTCTTCTTCTTTGTTTGAGGAAATCTCACATTCCTCTGAATATGTTATCCCTTCCCTGCATATAGTGCTGTTGATTCCAATATGTCCTTGCTAGAGTGAGTGCCTGCAGTAGCCCTTTGGCTTTCATCTGCCATTATCATGGCATATGCCTTATTAACATTAGGCAATGGGTTCATCATTAGAATCTGACTTCTCGCTTGACAAAAAACTTCACTCAGTCCCATCAAAAATGCAAATAACCTCAGGTAAGCCAAATGATCTATGTAACTTCTCGATTTATCACAGTCACATGATGGTGGGGGCATAAAAGCATCAAATTCATCCCATAACAGTCTCATTTTCGTATAATATCCAGAAACAGTCAAGTTACCTTAATGTATTGTGCAAATCTCTCTATGCAACTGGTAGATCCTAGATCCATCAACCTTGTTGAATCGATCCTTGAGATCTCTCCACACCTCAGCTGCATCATCAGTGTATATAATTCCACTTAGCAATTCTTTCGAAACAGTGTTCATGATCCATGCTAGTACAAAACAATTGCACTTCTCCCATTGTTCCTCCAATTCCATCTTGTAATCACTCCTTTTACATGTTCCCAACACAAAACCCAATTTACTTTTTGCACGAAGATTGATGAGCATAGATCTGCTCCAAAGAGAATAGTTCTCTGTACCAGTGAGTTGTACTGTGGTCAGTACAGTCGCAGCAGTATCAGATGGATGAAGATACAATGGGTGATTTCATTTCTTCTCAATGGATTCAAGCGTATTTGCTTGCATCACGGTCGCATTTCCAATCACATCTAATTCTCCAGTAGTCATCTCGTCCTCTGCTTCCACAAAAGATCTTCAATGACGGAGAAGAAGAACTGCAGTTGAATTGAATCTCAATTCACAGCTTTGATACCATATTGAAAGATAATCTGGAAGATTTGTTAGAATTAACGAAGTGAAATCTTCATTCAATACAACTGGGAAATGATGGCATGAATACAATGCTATATATGCATAACTAGGAAGCTTCTAGAATATAACAGAATCTAACTAACTAACCAACTTGATGTAACTGCCTAACTAACTTGATGAAATACAATACAGAATAATTAGCTAGCTAACTAACTATCAACCCAATTGACTAATTATCATATTGATCATCCAATTCCAATAACTGGGGCGTTTGCGCACCGTCTCTTCACATGACCAAACCATCTCATTAGGAGAAAATGTACTTGTAAATAAAAGGTAAAACTAGCTATTTTGCATGTTTCCTTTTCTTTCATAGTGTAGAATAAGCATTATACAATAGAAGGATTGTCTGATGCACAAAACATCTCGCGTTAGCGGGGTCCAGAGAAGGGTCGCAGCCAAGGTTTGTGTTGTAGACAATCCACCCTAAGGCAAGTATTAGTGGTTGCTTCTATGACTCGAACTTGTAACCTATAGGTCACACAAAGATGTATATCCTACTAAAAAAAACTTACTGGCAAATGATGCAGAAAGTAATTTTCTTAAGGAAAATGTTTCATGTTTCAAACAATCTCTGATAGTTTTTTCGTCATTCTCATTTCTATTTCTGGTCTCTTTTCAATTTAGTTATTTAATTGTTGGAATATATGCTACTTTATTTGTTTCACATACTTGATTTTTAAGCTAAGGGTCTATCAGATACTGCCTTTTTATCTCTACAAGGTAGGGGTAAGGCTGTGTACACTCCATTTTCTCTAGATGCCACTTGTGGCATTACATTGAGTATGTTATTGTAATAAATATTCGAGTATATATATTTCTTACTAAGCGAAAGTCACTTGACTTGTGTGTAATTGCATTCTTCTACTAATGGCTTGAAGCATTTGACTTGTGTGTAATTGCATTCTTCTACTAATGGCTTGAAGAGCTTGTGTCATTTGGATTTGCATTTCACATTGTAAAATGAAAACGTCAATTTATTAAACGAATAGATACCTCAACACAAAGTAAAATCAATTAATGTTATGTAGCTTATAATGATTTTCTTTTATTGTCTTATGGCAAATCTCACGAGAGATTTTTATTTTTACATGTTAAGAATTTAAAATAAACATAAAACATTTTGTAGGATCATTTGGATTTCAATATTTCAACTAGGCAGCACAATCACGCTAGTTATATACTAGCTCATTATAAATGTTCTTTTAATTATGTAGCTCATATATCCCCAAATTTTATTTCAAAATTATTATTCGTTATGTGGCTTAAAGTTGAATTACCAGTAATCTTTCATTTTCACTTAAATAACTATACCCCGAAATGCTCCCGGCATAGGAGCCTACGGTTCCATTCACATACCAACCTCTTAGTCCTATAGGACTTAAGTAGGCAGTAAAAATCGTGAAGCACTAGCCTACAAGTAAGTTCATCTTCACACGCAATGCTATACTGCCTGAACTTTTGAAGTCACATACTGAAGAAGTTCATTCAATATATTAAATGCTAAGCTTCTTTTAGCATCAATTAAAGTCGTTGTAGTATAGTGGTGAGTATTCCCGCCTGTCACGCGGGTGACCCGGGTTCGATCCCCGGCAGCGGCGTACGTTTTTATGCTCTCACCGGCGACTGGTTTTTCCGATTCATAAAGCAGAATCAGGAATGAACAATATTTTACTCTAACATCACAACAAAGTCGTTGTAGTATAGTGGTAAGTATTCCCGCCTGTCACGCGGGTGACCCGGGTTCGATCCCCGGCAACGGCGAATGTTTTTTGCTCACTCACCGGCGACTCTGGTTTTTTTCAAATCACTAAGAGAAATAGGAAAATTCTACGCTATTGTATCAAAGGTCGTTGTAGTATAGTGGTAAGTATTCCCGCCTGTCACGCGGGTGACCCGGGTTCGATCCCCGGCAGCGGCGTTTTTCTTTTTAATGCTCAACCGCATTCAGATCAAACTTCCGTCGAATACTAAATTCCGATTCCGGACACACATCTAAAGCTCGATGAATGTAGTATGTGCATTTTCTAGCTACGGTCCTTTGGTCCGCCTCTTCTCCTCCCTTACTAAAAACCCTAATNTTTTAATGCTCAACCGCATTCAGATCAAACTTCCGTCGAATACTCAATTCCGATTCCGACCACACATCAGAACCGCATTCAGATCAAACTTCAGTCGGATACTAAATTCCGATTCCGGACACACATCTAAAGCTCGATGAATGTAGTATGTGCATTTTCTAGCTACGGTCCTTTGGTCCGCCTCTTCTCCTCCCTTACTAAAAACCCTAATTATACACGTAATGGAGGAGTTGGATGAGCAGCACTTCTGCAGAACTTTTTAAACTATTGCCAAAGATATGTCAATGGAGCAGTGTCTTTTTCAAAGTGTTCTTTGGAAAAGGTATTTTCCTTTTTGTGTTTCTGGGTCTCATCTTCCTGATGATTCTAATTTGCATTTTTTTTGTAGTTTCCTTTTAATGTGTGCGTTTAAATTGTTATATTGTGTTACTATTAGCTTCACAAAGTAATGTGAACACAGAAATTATTATTTTAATAAAATGGGAGATATTTTATATATAGTTACTTACTTTAACATTATAGATAGCTAGATATGTTATCAAAACGAGCTAACTTATTACGTATAGATCGTACTACTATTTTACTAGATGATACTCCATCTTGATCTGCCTTTTGTTTCTTCTTTGCTACATCTGGTGGAGTTTGTAGGATAAGTGAATTAGTGGTATGTATTAGCTTGGAACCTAATCTGGACAAAAGGTTGGCTACCTTCTTTTTTTTTTTAAATCAAAGATAGAAAAATTGTTGAGAGTGGGATTTGATCCCACTCTCAACAATTTTTCTATCTTTGATTTACAAAAAAAAGGTAGCCAACCTTTTGTCCAGATTAGGTTGGCTACCTTGTTTCCTTGACGGACCACTAATTCCCCAACTTCGTAAAAGTTGACTTGCATGACAAAATAGTGAAACTGTAAGTTATAATGATTTGATTTTCTTTATTCTGAGAATTTGGTATTGCTAAGTTATGAATAGATTAAATAATACAAATATAAAATTATAATTAAAATTATTGAATTTTGCCGGTATAGAGTTGCCAAACTAGTAGTTAAGTATAGATAGAAGGAAAATGAGTCGGTAATGCATCAAAACAATATAATGAAGACATTTATTTCATAAATGGTTTATTACTTAAGTTTGGTCGATTAATATTACTTAATGATTGTAAATAAATATAAATTGGTGCATGCACTGAATTGTTCTCATTTCTCAACAATAAATTCCTATTTTTTTTTATGGGTAAAGAATAACTCGTCTTTTATGCGAGAATTTTTCGTTTTCCCCACTGACCAGGCAAAAAAAACAAACAAACAGGCAATTCATTTATTTACTTAAATTATTCGGACTACTCAAAAAAAACAAAGTAAGAGGAAGATGGGAAATTGGGAATGGCAACCAGTTGGAATCTGGTGCTTCCACCGAACATATACGAGGTTGAGTGCGTGTGTACAGTGTGTGATGAAAATTAGATGTGCTACAAGTAAGGAGAAAGGGATGAATTTTGAACACAATCCTAAGTAACGTCTTTTGTGTTACACGATTGAGTTGGGATGAATCTTAGATTCTTTCAAAATGTATTATTGTTGTTGACGCTTATCTTGACTTGTCACTAATATGTTCATCATCTGGTTGTTGCGGAGTTGCATCATTGTTCTGGATCCCTAGTCTTACCCTTTATGATCTAATGACATGTTCGATGTTACCTTTACTGAACTAGATTTAATTGAACTTTGATTATGATGTGTCTTCTCTTGATTTGTCCAATTATAAAGACGGTATTTCTACCGATACAAATAATTTGGGAATTGAACGTTTTGATAAAGAAATGAAAAAGGAATTGTACCAACTAATATGACTAACTGATAAACCACAAGCAGCCAAAGAATGGTAAGTGACTATTAGCTCTGTGAGCCAAAGAACATGAGCGCAGTAGATTCTTATATGATGTCCCTACACTTTTAACTTATATACACGTACAAATTGTACGGTACAATGCAAATAATATTTACTCGATTAGTGGTATATCAAGTTGTCTTCATTTTAAAAATTTTGAGCAAAACTTCAAATTACGCTATGGTGGACTGAGTTAATATGATCCACTCACGAGCAACTTTATTTTGTGACACATAAAACCTATGAATATTGTGTGAGCCGTGAGGCTTGTTTTGGGTCCATCAATTTGTTTTGGGAACTACAAATATCATCCTAGGATTGATTCCCATGCAAGGTGTCCTTCATCAATGTGTCAGAAATTTTGCTAAAAATATTTAATATATATAACATGTATATATGGAAAATAATTTTTGATCAGGAGTATAATTTTCTCTATATCAAATTTAATCCTATCTCAACTAGACTCTTCATGTCCTAATCTGTGCCAACTAATGTTGGGGATACATGTCAAGTTGTGATTGAACATGGGCATATAAAGCTAAAGCAGATTAAGACATCAAAATTAAAAGGCTACCGACCGAGTTCAAGTCATTTATAGTATCTGATCCCACTACTAAAGGCAGGTATGGCCTACTTCTTAAGTGACAATATCCACACGTTGTCTCCTCCAATGGAGATTCTTCTTGTATATATCCTATATTTTTATAATAATCTCAAGCATGTGAACTCCCTTAAGCCACCTTCCTTCAACTTCAATAAGACCAATTTGTCATTTTATTAATGACTTAATTAGTGATCTTGTGTTAAAAAATCAATTTCTTAGTCACTCAACTCACTGGTGGCAGAATCTGACCATCTGCCTTGGTTATTATTATTATCATTTTTTTTTCTTTTTTCATGTATACACCAATGTAAAATCCTGAACATATCCATAATATAGTAGTTGAAGTGGATCACTCAAAACTTGCAGTGCTAGTAATATCACTCGAACAGTAGGGAAGAGTGGCCGAGTGGTCAAAAACGGCCGACTATAAATAATATACGTTCTGTATAGTGGGAATTCTACAATTGGGATCTTGAGTACTCAACAGAACCCAATAGTTTGGAGTCTAACCATATACTATGTGTCTTAAAAGAAATAGTATAGATAGCTTTGAACATATGTTTCAAATCTCTGTTTAAATTAAGCATACCTAGAATATATCAAAATGTTCATTAGTCTTGTGCTCTTAAACACACATTTTACGTGGAAAGTTTGAAGTTATAGAAAGAGTTGCAAAAAAAAAAAAGAGAAAGAGACATTTGTTTTTAGACGAAATAAAATTGAAAGACAAACAAATAGAAACAAAAAGATTAATATTTAAAATTCTGAATTTGTCACTAATACACTGATTAAGTGCAACACAAAGCTATAGGATAAAAGGCAGTTTTGAGCATTATGTGACATATGGACCAAAAATAGTTCAAAAGTTGGCATTGGAATTGTTGGGGTAACGCTAAGAACTCATGGCCTGTGTCAATGTTTCGTCACTCTTTCTCCCATTTACACAGAAAAAAACAAGTCAAAAACCAGACAGACTGCAATGGGAACTGGGAAGAGACCACCTCATGACTGATCACAAAACTTAGCTTGTTTAATTTGACTCTGACGTAAAATGCTGATGCACTTCCCCAGAATTTCATGCACAATCTAAAAAAAATATTTTATTCCAAAATGCTCACCCAAGTGGTCTCATGTTGTCCATATACAAAAGTTAAAACTCGACATGGTGCCGTGGATGTGATCACTTCTCTATTAATCAAAAATCTCAAAGTTCTAATTATGTATATGAAAAAATCCTCGTGATGGCGTATGCGGCACAAATTCAAGTACTTGCTATCCATAATGTGTAACAATAGATACTCCATTTAAAGTTGGTAGTAGAAGTTGGGTACGGTATTTATGAGGCTCTCACCAGTCAATAGCACTTTCTAGAGTTATTTAACAAACTCACATTGGACCATTCTCATCTTCCCTTCCAACCTTATACAGTATTAATTAATAATTACAGTCGTACAATCATTTAATTTCCAACTACATTTCAATCTCTCACCTTACAAATTTCCTGTGAGTAATTAAAAACTACACCCATTACATTCATAATTTAAAAAAACATTTAAAAACCATCCATAATTAATATAACTTCATTATCCATCACCTACCCTTTATTTGTTTTTTTTTTTTTCCTCTTCCAACAAAGTATACTGCTTTTAATATTTTTACAATAATAATTAATATTGGTAAAAGCAGTTACTGGAGAATGGAGATGCAATTTGTGTTTTACTATTTCCTACTCAACATTTGTCGGGGCTAAATCCAACAAGATTGTTGGCCAGGTCATAACTGACACGTGTCCCTTGCTGCTGTATGTTTCCAATAATTGATAGCGACCCATCCGTCGGAGCAAAAGCCAAGCAGAATTTTCCCGACGAATCCACCGGAATTAGGTAATTCTTCGGGTGCAATGGCAGTGTTTTGCCGCCGGAGAAATGAAACGCCAACGTCGGAACACTCGCTCTTGTCATCGACGACAAGTCGTAGCAAGTGTCAAACAGTGCGAACTGCCCGGCGGAAGGTAAATGCTGAGTGTACTTCACGAACGAGTCACGTAGAGTATTGTAAGCAGTGCTCTTTAACCGAGTCACCGCCGTTCCGGAATCCACAATTATTCCTCCGCTACCACTTCCGTCCACCTGAAACACCGACGCCGGAATCGACAGCATCTGCCCACCGACGCTGATTCCGGTGAGTCCGACGTAGAAGAAAGTGCTCCTTCTCGAGTTACGGAGTAACGGTGCTATTACGGAGTCACTGGGTCGGGCCGAATTGAAATCCAGCGTTGAGGATGAAGCAGAGTCACGGTCTACGAAACAGTAGGAAAACGAAGACGCTTTGATTTGAGTTGGTAGAGATAAAGAGCCGCCGCCTAGAGCAATCAAGCCAGCGGCACCGACGAATAGCCCTTCGTTATCATGGCCACAACCTATAGCAACTTCAGAGAACGAACCAGATTTCCCAAACGACACCGTTTCAGTTGCAAACTCTCCAACAGTGAACGAGCCGTCTCCATAAGAGACCTGGTAGAGACACGATTGACTATTAGCACAAGCCGAAACCTCAAGTGCCGAGCACTGAGCTGCATCGCAAGAGAGCCGACTGT
The DNA here is from genome assembly GCF_019186545.1 of Solanum stenotomum. Classification (NCBI taxonomy): domain Eukaryota; kingdom Viridiplantae; phylum Streptophyta; class Magnoliopsida; order Solanales; family Solanaceae; genus Solanum; species Solanum stenotomum. Next base: position 3,322,572 of record NC_064284.1, on the reverse strand, counting down.
ATGTAGAAGAACTCGACGGGCTAAAAATTGGATCCGACTGCTGATAACAATCAGAGCACGGCTCACATTGAACCCAAGTGATGTCACTGCCAGTGTCAAGCACCATGTAATACTCCTTAACCGGTTGACCCAAGCCGAGCCGGGTAAAGTACTCACCGCTACCCTGACTAACTCCAGAGGTAATAGGAATCTGAAGGTCCTCAGGCTGCACCATGGTCTCCACCGGCTTGAGATCCGAGTGATTAAAGTTGTTCAACGCGAGCTGGAGCTTCTTGGTGAGTGAAGAAACTCGGGCCGAATCACGTTCGAGTCGAGAGAGAGTGAGAGCTGCATAATCTTTATGGCGGGGCTTAACAAGAGCTGAACGAGGATAAATTGAAACAGATATTGAAGAAGAATTAAAATGGGTATTCTTAATTGCTTCTTGTTGAAAATTTTGTGTAGCAGGAGTGAGAACTTGAACAGTTTTCTCAATGGATGCTGCAACATCGAAGATTTGGGTGTGAGGATGTGAAGAAGATGACAAAGAACGAGAGAGAACACATGGGACAGAAACAAGATAGATAAAAAGAAGAAATAAGCAAAATTGGGCCATTTTTTTTTATGAAAATTGAAATATGAAAAGAAAAGGAATGGAGAAGAAAAGAAAGTGAAGAAGTGAATATATGTAGAGAAGGGAAAAGCCTAAAGATGAGGGGAAATAAAAGGAAGGGAGGGGGCTCACGTCAGACTTGTTGAATCCATACAAAAGCATTTAAAACAGAGAAAGAAGCTTGATACCTGCTCTCCCTCTCTGTTTTTCTATTTCGGGTGGTCGTTCCGTGTTTGATATTTATATTAAATTCTTCACGTAATTTCGCATTAGTATGAACTACGAAAGTATTGACTAATTTGAAGTTGTTAATGAAAATTTTAGGATAACTTACCATTGTTATAGTCTTTGCTTTTACGGTGAGCACTAACCCCCACAATATAATAATTTACAAATAACACAAAACATGTAAAATGCACTAGACAAGCTTTATCCAATAAGCTGGTTCAGAATGCATTAAGGAGTGCTCGATCTCAAATCATTCATATAGATGACCACCTTTCAAACTAACTTTTGTGTTTTTTAACAGAACTAACTTTTGTGATTTTTAACAGAATTTTTGTCATGTTTAAATTCAAAATATTTGATTGAGAAATTGAGAAATCTTTTAACTATAGTCACCACAATCTTGTTGGTAGACTAGATTTCTCTTTGTTCTATTATCACTACTACTATAAAATAAGAGGTGATGTTGTCACCATCAATTAATTAATTAATTATTGTTTTTTCCTCTCTTCTTTCTAGTGTGTATCATTTTTGTCCTTGATAATCTTTTCCTTTCTAGTTTCTACTCATGCCACACTTTATCTCCCTTTTTTTCCTATTCCTCTAGCAATTATTTGCTAATTGTGGTCCAACCATAGTCAAATCAAATAGTTTCTAAAACTTAAAGATAAGTTCACAAAGAAGATCTTTTGAAATTTTGATAAACATATCAATTTTGTTGTCGACTTTCATACGTAGTTTTCTGTCAAATTATCGGCCAAATCATCCGTACAAGGAGATTACTTGAAAGATAAAAGCGAGCATGCAACAATTGTCCTCACTTGTTTGATGGCTAGGAACACATTCTAAAGTCAATCAATTTATGTGATACTTTTATTTTTTTTTAAAAAAGACTTTAAAATAATATTATTTTTTATAGTTAAAAATTAACTTTTAAAAAAATATTTATTTTTATTTATAATTAAATAATTATAGTCACACAGGTAGATGTTTAAGATTTATTTTAAATTATAAATTTCATAAGTTCTTTTTCTTTCTTAAAATTTGTGTTAAGTGAAATGATATCACATAAATTGAGGCGAAGAAAGCTCTATGTCAAATCAAATGACGTCGAATGAAGTATTTACGTGGAAGATAGTGATAATCCAATTCCTTTTTGAGAGAAAAAAATCCTTGCCTCAAATCAAGTCTTTCCTTCTCATTTTTATTTTCCCTTCTTTTACAATCAAAGAGTTTGAAACAAATGTTATCTTATATTATCGTATGTAAAACAAGTATATTTTAAAAGGTCAATTTTATAGTTAAGCGTTTTATAAATAATCAGACAAGTTTTAAAAAAATAAAAAATAAATTCATAGGTGCAAGATGCACGATGACCCATTCATAAGTTCATCATATCCTCACATACGTTTTAATCCAAAAAAAAAAAATAGTTTTGCCGCTTGAATAAATGATGTCACTCATTAACTTAAACAAATTCAAATTCATCGTTTTAAATATCAATATTCGTGAAGAAAAAGAACCGATCACCATTAAAAAAATTAGAAAAAATATATATTACGTATATATTCCTCACATCTTATATATTAAGAAAAAAAAATTAGAGTTCTTTTTTTATAAAAAGAACATCGAAACAAAAAATAGTTTTACATGGAACATGGGCTCTCTTTCTAACTCTATCTTAAAAATCTTTGTATTCACATAGGTTGTTTGTTGACTTCAATAAAAAATTCTTCTTACCTTTTCCCCTTTAAATTAAATTTTGAGGTAGAGTGTTTGGTGTTGGATTGATTTTTTCCATTTCTTTCCACTTGCAAATGTAGTTGTCAAATTAATTACAAGGCTACACCCCATCCATAATTGAAGATGGCTATAGTAAAATTAATTACTACTTGGTTACCGTGGGTAGTTCAAGCAATCAATACTTGAACTTCCCAATAATTAATGCTCGACATTATTTTAGACATAATTACAGTTTAATCTTTTTAGGTGGTTTAATTTACAAAATATTAATGAGCAAGTTGTATAGATTTTGTATTTTTTATTTAAGTATTAGTATAATAAATATACATATATGAACATATAAATGATAATATACATGATCAGCGTATGGGTATAATATTTACGGTTAGTGTTTTTCTACAGTAACAACATCAAGGACATTTATTTAGCCACCCTACTCAACAACTATTTTAAGATATCATAATCTCTAAAATTCTCTATTATTTAGAAAAATTATAAAAATCCTTTGTTGGGTAAATCTCTATCAATATTTTGGATACATTCCTATCCCTTCTCGGATACATATCTATTTTCTCTCTCGGATACATCCCTCTCCTTAAGTAATGTATCATTTGCAATGTATTGGACAACCAAGGAATGTATCCAAGAGCAATGAAAAATCCAATTTTTTTGTAATTGAGGAAACTTCCTACTCCCTCTGTTCAACAATAGTTGCTCACTATTGACTTGACACACCCCTTAAAAAATAATAAATAATAGGGGTAATATTACTATATTATTCTTTGATTTTATTAAATTTAATGCTAGAGTAGATAAATCTTAAAGTGTTCTTATTTCATCCGCGTTTTCCCTTATGGCAGATTCGAAAAGTATCCCATCTTTTAATCTTAAATCTCTTTGAAAAATGTGTTAATGATAAATAATATTTAATAGTAAGGATAAAATAGACACAAAAAGTAAATTATCTTTTGATTTTCTAAATTAGATAAGTATTATTAGACAACTATTTCTTTTTTTTAATATAGTAGACAACATAGTTGGACGGATGGAATCCTTTATTTAATCCAAATCAAGAACAAACCAATCATAGTATGCTGTGTGTATTAATTAATTTATGTACTACGCCTATAATCAATTTCAAGAGTGAGTTTAACGAGGGAAAGGGTAGATAGAATTAGTTTGAGTCATAAATAGATGAGCCTTATAAATAAAATATAAAAAATTTGGGTAAGTTTTGTAATTTTGAAAGAACTAAACAAATATATTTTAGCCCAAAACAAGTGCCCTTTTTTTTTTCTTTTTTTTTTTTTTTTTTTTTTTTTTTTTNTTTGGATATTTTGCCTATTTTTTTTCCCAAAGCTAAACAAACTTATTTCGAAAAATGGTTGCAATATTTATGGCCAAAAATTGCTGACAATTTTGAGTATTGAGGACTCAAATCATTAGTCTCATTAAAAGAAATCCAAGAACTGGACCAATCACTTTTCAATGAGCAATACTCCAATTGTTAATTGATTAACAACACATATTATGTCTGATCTTGAGCATTATGTATCACACATGAGACTTTCCATAGCGATTGCATACTCATGTTGAATCGTGTAGGATTCTAAGATCTCTACCTCAAAATGAGCTAGATTTCCAGTACTAACAAGAAGGAAAGGTGAGACACTAGAGAGATGCCTATGATGGTTACTAGGGGTGCACATGGCCGGGTTGGTTCAGATTTTTCAAATATCAAACAAAATCATTTGTGTCGGATTTTTAAATCTATAAACCAAGCCAAACCAATAAAACTTGGGTTCTTCAACTTCGGGATTTTTCGAATTTTTGGGTTTTTTCAGGTTTTTCCGGTAAAGTATAATTTACTTGTACTTCAAATATTTCTTTAGTTCTACCAAAATACAACTATCCAAGGTGTTTCTTAAGAAAATAACACAAAATATTATATGAGTAATGATACTAAAATATCCAACAAAAAAATAATAATAATGAAATCGCGTAAAACAAATATTGCAAATTAGTCATAATGAAAATGATCATAATTTAAAAGCACTAAATCATGCTAAAATAAGTTTAATAAGTATTAGTTACATGATTAAATATTAAAGAAAATTAAAATTAGATTATGTATTTAAATAAACCAATGTAAAACCATAGAACAACTTATCTATGCTGGAATAAGTGTGCGCAATTACGAGAACCTCTCATTTGCCATAAAAAGGCAAATTATTTAGTAAAGGCAAAAATGATTTGACTTGGATAGAACATAATAGAAATAGTCGATTCATATTTGGGATTGACCATACTACTTCGAATTGAGGCATAGTTGATTTGATTGATACATTTCTAGTATAACAAACTCAGCAGTCTCTGGTGCTGACATTGTTTACAGTAATATGTTCGACTTCGAGCTCAACAGACTGGAGGCAACGAGGTACTATGCCATTCTCAACATTTATGTACAATATCTATGCGGGGTTAGGCTGCTTCTTCTGAAGAATTCACCCATCGGGTTCATTTTCTTTAACAACCTCCACTGGCAGGCTCGATGGAGCTCAGCAAACCATTGCCTCTTAACTGTGTGCAATGTTCTTCTGCATCAGCTTGAGCACAAATTATCACCACTGCCAGACCATTGTGATGTGCCTCTTGCATGATATTAACAGCATTGTCGACCGTCATCCCTGGTATAACCTTCATGAGTACTTGAACAACATATTCCCTCTTGTTGAAATTGTCATTGTGCAGCATCACACGATAGGGTGGGGACATTTTCCTTGATTTTCTAAAAAAGGAAGACACAAGTTGTGATAGTAGAGTATTAGTCATTGCATTAGGGTGGGGACATTTTCCTTGATTTTCTGGAAAAGGAAGACAACAGTTGTGACTTGTGACAGTAGAGTATTAGTCATTGCATTTGTTCTTTATAGAAAGTTTATTAACTGTTGCATTTCAACCTCACAACTTGTATCATTTTCAGCAGAAACCCAGAAAGTAAAGGAATATTAGCAGTTATCCACAGGCAGTTTTCTTGATAGGCAGCTCATCAAAAGGAAACTTTCTGGTCTACTTTGGGGCGTGATCAATAGTCAACTCTTGCCTATCTTATCCATGACTAAGTAAACAAATAAACATCACCTCTCTTCTTAGGGTGAGATATATTTTGCCTAAAGAAAATTCTCGGGTGCTCCCTAAAGAAAATACTTCAGGTTTATGATCCTAGATAGATTGCCCTTTTCCTCAATCTTTACAAGAATCAACATTATTTGAACACCCTTGCTCTGTTCCTGCTATCCACCTATACCCTTTAATTGCTGCCAATTTTTGTTCTCCTCTATCATTTCCCATTTTCCACCTTAGTAGTGTTGTACAAAGTACTTATACATCACCTAAACAAAAATCCAGTAATATGCACCCACGGATGAGGTCTAGTGGCCAATGAAGTGAGTTGATAGCCATGAGGTCTCAGGATCAAATTGCACCAGCAACAAAAAAAACTAGGTAATTTCTTACAATCAGTCCAAGCCTTTGTGGACACCGTTATCCTATACCTATGTTGGTGGGAGGTAGCAGGTACACCATGGAATTTAGCGGAGGGAGTTGGAAATTCATTTCTCCATTTGAAAACATAAGGATTCTGTTGATTGGAGTCATGAATGGTATCACCTGAGCTGTGGTTTTCTCCCAGTGGAAATTGGGACTTCGGAATTATTAGGTTGTCTCTGTGTAAGGTAGAAGAACAAGTGATTAAATAGTTTAGTATAGATGAGGCTGGAATCTGGATGGCGCAGTGGTTGGAGTTTGACAGTAAGCCAGTTTGCAACGACAAAGTACAGTGTAGGAGAATGAAGCATTAAAAGACTTATTCTGGATTTGGAAAGACAGGATGGAATGACCTCGTTCAATTGACAAATAACTGCCCAGTAACCACATCAGTAGAGAGTATTTCAGGGTAGTTTCTACTTTTCTTTCACTACGGAAAATATAGTCCAGGAAAAGGAACAGTAACAGGTCCACCAAACAAGAAATATAGCAACTGAAGAATGAAAAATTACGTGTAGTTGTATATATGGATATTGGGTGCTTCCTTTTATCAACCGCACATACAGAAGAAAGAATAAATTATCTTCCTATTCACTTTGGAAAAGGGTCTACAAAGAGAAGGCAATGATCTGACGTTGACATGATTGGACTTGGTATTACTTTAACTTCAATTCTATGTCTAACTCTATATTATTCTTATGACAACAACATACCCAGTGTAGTACCACAAACTGGGTTCTAGGGAGGGTAGAGTGTATGCAAACCATATCTCTACCTCAGAGGTAGATAATATGTTATTATTATGATCCACCAATCTATTAGCTGTCTACGTATGAGGATGATTCCAATCAACTCTACTTTTCACAGATAAGAAACAGAAAAGAATAGACAAAGTACTCTTAATTTTGGAAGTAGTTGAGATGTCACTTGGCGGAGACACGTAAACGTGCAAGAGCAGAATCAAAAAGTTTCAGACTCGTGAAAGAACAGTAAAGCCTTTAGAACCTGAGTTAGTTGAAACAACACATACTTCACAATTGAGGAATCCATACCTCAAGTCAAACTCAGATTCACGCCCAGGAGTTGTTTTCTCTATAACAGGCTTCTCCAACAACCCACCACCTTTGCCTGATCCTGCTATAGACATTGCCATTAAAGCATTCCGATTTGTCCATTGTTTTTGGCGAGGTTTCTTATCTCCTGTATCACATAAGCCGACAATTCAATCTTATACCAAGTTACAAACATACGTGAGTCAAAATTCATGAAGAATACAGTGGCAGTTCATGAATTCTCCAACTTATGTACACATATTCTAGTTATATATACATTCGATACAGAGTAATCACTCTGGGTTACTGAAGAGTCGTCTGACTTCTCAGTGACCGAATTAGAAAGGTTTTTATCTACTACTAAGTGCGTTGACAGGCTCAGATTCAAAATTACATAAACGTGTTTCAATTAATGCTCTAGTAAATAGTATTCATTAAATCCATGATATCTCGAAACCAATACATCTCTCTTGGATCAACTTCGAAACTTAACTAGTTTTGAATGGAAGAACGATCAACAGTTTCTAAGAATACTAATGACTAGGTAACGTGATTTGGTCGACCAGCCAAAGATGCAGATAACCAATCATCTCTTCAACTTGGACTCTCATAGTTCTCTCACAAATTTCGGTCCTTTTCAGTGAAGAAAACACCCCCATTTCTGCCCCAGTAAAAGTTCAAAGTTCAATTTTACTCTTTACTTTAAGTTATTGTGAATGTTTCAAGAACAACATACGCAGTGCAATTCCACAAGTGGAGTCTAAGTAGGGTGGCATGTATGATGCCTTACTCCTATCTTGTGAAGGTATAGAAGTTGTTTCCGATAGACCCTTGAATGTTTCAAATGGAAGAATAGCGTAAAGAGCCTTGTCTCTACAGCCCCCACCCACCCCAACACACACACAACCTCCAATTGACACTCTTTTTCGTGTATTGTGTGTATGATCGCTATTACTTTGGGGTAATCACTAGACATCAGGGTTTTCAAAGACCGTAACTTTTTCTCTGTTTTTCACTCTAAATGCACATAAGAGATATTGAAAGCCAAGAATTCATGAACCCCATCTCAGGCAAGCAAGGATAATACTCCCTCAGTTTCAAAAAGAATGACCTAATTTGACATGGAACGGAGTTTAAGAAAAGAAAGAAGACTTTTTAATCTTGTGGTTCTAAATTAAAGTTATGTCAAATGTACCAAAATACCCTTTTATCTTGTGGCTTTAAACATGCCACGTGGAAAGTCAAAGTTAAATTGTTGCCAAAAAAGGAAAGGGGTCATTCCTTTTGAAACATACTAAAAATGAAATTGGGACATTCTTTCTTAAAAAGAGGGAGTACATAAATTTCACACAGAAACATTCAAGAAAGCAAACTATTCCCATTAAATAGCCACAATCTCTCAAAAGAACAAGCAATTCTTGGTGAAACAACAATAAAGATTAACAGTTAACATATCCAATAGAGAGAAAGATGGGTTTACCAGGTTTTGGTTGGAAGATTTGATGGGGAGAAAGTGCGACTCGGCCACAAATGGCAGTCTCCATGACCATACCTCCTCTCTCTCTCTATAAATTTCTCTTACCTCCTACCACACACGCACAACACTGCTAATATTCATTAAATCCATGATATCTCGAAACCATTACATTTCTCATGGACCAACTTCGAAACTTTACTGGTTTCAAATGGAAGAATGATCACCAGTTCACAAAATACTAATGACTAGGTAACCATGACTGGTCGACCAGCCAAAGATGCAGATAGGCAATCATCTCTTCAACTTGGACTCTCATAGTTCTCTCACAAATTTTGGTCCTTTTCAGTGAAGAAAACAGCCCATTTCTGCCCAGTAAAAGTTCAATGTTCAATTTTACTCTTACTTTAAGCTATTATGAATGTTACAGGAAGAAGAAGAAGAACAACACATCCAGTGTAATCCCACAAGTAGGGTCTAGGTAGGGTGGTGTTATGCAGCCTTACCCCTACCTTGTGAAGGTGGAGGTGGAGAGTTTGTTTCTGATAGACCCTCGAGTGTGAAAATAGCATAAAGAACCTTATCTCTACACCAACCCCCGCTCCCCCACCCCCCCCCACACACACACAGAGCCCTCAATTGATACTCTTTTTCCTGTATTGTGTTTCTGGTCGCTCTTAGTTTGGGGTAATCACTAGACATCAGGGTTTTCAAATCCAGATCAATGACGGTAACTTTTTCTCTGTTTTTCACTCTAAATGCACGTAAGAGAAATTGAAAGCCAAGAATTAACGAACCCCATCTCAGGCAAGCAAGAATAATCCATAAATTTCAAATAGAAACATTCAAGAAAGCAAACTATTGCAGTTAAATAGCCACAACCTCTCAAAAGAACAAGCAATTCTTGGTGAAACAACAATAAGGATTCAAGAATCAATCAATTAACTTATACAATACAGAGGAATAGAGAGAGGAAGATGGGTTTACCAGGTTTAGGTTGGAAGATTTGATGAGGAGAAAGAGCAACTCGGCCACAAATAGCAGTCTCCATGACCATAACTCCTCTCTCTCAATATCTCTCTCACCTCCCACCACACACGCACAACACTACTACTACTACCACTGATCTCTGATTTTATAGTCTATCACAAATTTGTTCTCTTTTTTTTTTCACCTGAAAATTTATATATAGTACTAACTGCTAAATAAGAAATAAAATTAAATGAGTGGTTGGTACTATAAACAGTCGATCAAGATTCAAGTCCTTCACACATATGGAAAATAGACACGTATCAGTTTTTGTGAAATCACAACCCTTTCCTTCTTTTCTTATCTTAATACTTGTTAGTTGTTGGTTATTATATTATTTTATTATTATTTTTTTCTTGAATAAATTTATATTGCTTTTCTTATCAATTTTCATGTGTTTTTATTTCATTTTTTTTTATAATTATTTTGATTTAATACACTCAAATTGAGCATATTTCTAAAACAACTTTTCTATCTTTGATAATGTCTATTTTTTATATCTCACTTGTGAGATTATATTGAGTATATGATTGTAAATATTTTGATCTTTTTAGTTTAATGCTTTAGAGATATAATTAACAAAAATAATTCATGTTTGTATAAGCTTAAAATAGTTCCTCAAAAAAAAAATATTTCAGTAGTTTTGATTCCTTAATCAAAATATTGTTAATTTCAACAAAATTGTAAAGTTTTTTTTTTTTTTTAATGAAAACTCATATTGAGAAGTCAAGTTTTTATGGTTTGTGTTGCTTTTTATCTACCTTTTTTTTCTTCTTTATTTGATGTAGTTTTGGGTGATCCAATTTTTGAGTTCTAAAAAGACATTTTTGATGTTTTTAATTAATTCAATTTTTTTCACATTTCCTGTTAAATATAACTTTTGGGATTCAATCTTGACGTGTCTTTCCCTTTTTAGTAACCAATTTTTTTTACAAATCAATTATTATATTAATTATATTCATAATATAATTATTAATCAGATATACAAATTAATTACGTCTTTTTTCTTTCTCCCACAACTCACTCATCTATTTTCTTGTTTTAACATGTAGCTTCAAATTAATTAAGTAAATTATAGCTAGTTTTTGATTTTTTTTCTCACAAGAAAATGACCCTCCTAAGTGTGGTCTCGTAACGACTTTTCGTCATTGTGCCGCTCCTTGTTATAACATATAGCTTCAAATTAATTTAGCAAATTATAACTAATTTTTGAAATTTTGTCAACAAAAAAAATAAGTCTCCTTAATCTATGTGTGGTCTCATAATAACCTTGATGTTTTTTGTTATAATATTTAGCTTCAAATTAATTAAGTAAATTTTAGCTTATTTTTTTAAATTTCCCCAAAAGAAAACGAGTCCCCTTACCTTGTGTGTTCTCGTAATAACCTTAACATTTCGTATTATAATATGTAACTTCAAATTAATTAAAACCTTAAATTTATTGTTATAATATGTAGCTTCAAATAAATTAGGCAAATTATAGCTGCTTTTTTAAAATTTCCTCAAAAGAAAGCGAGTCTCCCTTGTCTATGCCGTGGTCTCCTTACGACCTTTCGTCACTGTGGCGCTTAAGATATCAGTGGATTCATACTGACCACTTACTCTGCAACTCATGCAATGGGCTGCTGCTGTAGAGCCGGTTCCTCGTGGCTGACCACTCCCAGGCTCATTACGAACGTTGCCAGCCTCAACTTTCGGCCTATATTCAACATGTGCAGTGTGAGCTTCCATCGTAACAACACCTCTTCGCCGACGGCTTCCTACAGCCGGCGTTGGTACAAACCGGAACGTCGCGGAGGTATCAGTCAAGCACCGGAAATCGTCCGGCATTGGGTGCAAGGGGATGCTCTTCCCGGTGGCAAACATCAAGGTCAGTCCCTAAATTTGGTTTTTTTTTTGGGTAACTCTGAAGTTTGAATTAGATTATGAAATATTGGTGCAGAGGAAAGGTTTACAATTGTTTCGTACAACATTTTGGGAGATAGGAATGTTTCGAATCACGGAGATCTATATAGAAATGTTCTCCCAACTTACTTAGATTGGGACCACCGTAGAAGAGTTATTTGTGAAGAGCTCCTTGGATTGAATCCTGATATAATTTGCCTACAAGTAATTAACAATTGCCCTTTTGGTTACTGGTAGTTTTATCTATGTCTATGCTTTGGAGATGAAACTAATTGAAGAAATTTATTAATGTGATATGAGTAGGAGGTGGACAAGTACTATGATCTACTAAACATTTTGGAGAAAGCTGGATATCTCGGCTCCTATAAGGTCTATATCCACCATGGCCTCCCACCAGTTAAAAAAAGAAGGAAAATTGTAGTATTATCATTCATTATACTTCTTGCTCTTAGAAAAGTATTTAAATGTGTTACTTAAACATGTAGAGGCGCACTGGTGGTTCTGTTGATGGTTGTGCTATGTTTTGGAAGGTTGATAAGTAAGAGCAAGAAGTAAAAGTTGTACCTTCCAGTTAGTTTCTTGATACTTGTTTGGACTGAAATGAATACTTGCTCATGCCAGGTTTCAGTTGTTAGAGGGTGAAAGCATTGAATTTAGGCAGCATGGGCTTCGGGATAATGTTGCTCAACTCTCTGTTTTTGAGGTAGTAGTTGTGAATTGCGAACTTCTTTTCTTATGTTTTGTAATCTCATCTAGCCTAATGGGATCAGTGAGTGATGAAAGAATGCTCAAAATTTGGATATTAAGCTGGGTGGGTACAATTATGTAAAAGGAGATATGAGGCTAAAAAAAGAGAACCTAACTAAACTGAAAAATATGCGAGAAACTGGCCAACTATCTAAATATGAGCATTTAACTAGTACACAATGATTAATCTAAAGCTCATCGAGCGTCAAGTTCTTCAGAACATGCGTATATGATGGCCAATTGCTTAAATGACCTCGTATCCATGACTTCCTTCTTGCATAAATATGCAGATCACTTCTAGTAGGTCAATTTCTGTCCCAATAAAAACATGTGCAGGTAGCATTTGATTAAGCTGATATCAGAAAGCATGTCTCTATTTATTCTGAACTGAAGATTTCTTCTGATTTCCAGGGTGATTTGTCTAGACAATCACAGTTTCATTCTTATTTAGTCGTATCCCATTTGATTTTGTATGTCTAACTTTGTCTGGTACAGACAGACGCGTGAAGCCAAGTCAAGGAGGCTCGTAGTTGGGAACATTCATGTGTTATATAATCCAAACCGCGGAGATGCTAAGCTTGGTCAAGTAAGATCCTGTTTTCTAAGTTTTTTTTTTTATTATCAGGTAAACAAAATATCAGTTCATAAATCAAAGGCCGAAAATTGGCCGTAGACAAGTAGGATACCAAAAACTAAAGAACCTGCAAAAGATATGGTTCTCTACAAAAGATACCCAATCCTCTAAACATCCTGGAACTACATGGGTGCAACAAAAGTAAATAAGGGACCAGAGACTACTGCTCAGCTGCCCAAAACTCAATTCTACCCCTTCAAAAGCCCTCATATTTCACTCTCTCCAAGTGATCCACATCAAAGTCAGAGGAATAATTTTCCATGCCCTTCTTCCTCCTGCTTCTTCCAGCTTTCCAGCTAAACAACAGATCCTTGACAGACTTTGACATCACCCAAGACATACCAAACCAACTTAACATATGCCACCATAGTCTTGTAGTCAGCTGTAGTAAAAGCTCATCTACCTCTTTTTCCGCCTTCTTGCATTAGTAACGCTAGTTGATAAAAACAACCTTTCTTTTCCTTAGGTTTTCCTCCGTCATAATCACCCCTCAAACAGCTAACCATGAGAAAAAACACACCTTCCTTGGCACCTTAGGAATCCAAATCGACTTTACAGGAAACATTTCTGCCCTCATCAAACGCTTCTCGTAAAACTAAAAGGACAGAAAAAATGCCTTTGTTCCCTAACTTCCATCTCATAGAATCGGGTCTTCCAACTGGCTCACAATGCCGATGGAGTAAAGCTAACAATCATTGAAAATCCTTCAATTTCCAATCTTGGAAATCCCTCTTAAAACCTCAAATTTTAGAAAGTATCTCACCCTTGTGTCCCCCTAATTTGTTGGATTATCACCTCACTTTAACAAGAAACCTTGATAATGCTTGAAAACTCATCTCTTAACAACAAATCTCCATACCACAATTTGTTGTTGTGTTTTAAGCCTAAATTGTGTGTTTCCAATGCATGGTTTAGTAATGCAAAATACATTTGCACCTGATTGTTATAATTTAAAGATTGTTATGGTCATTAATAATTTAGAGATTGTTATACATGAATCACTTAGGCCTTATTTGTTTTCATTAAGATTAAGACCTCTAAATCTAAATACACATCTAAAATTAAGATGTGCATTAAGATTTATAGGTCTAAATATGAATACACATCTGAATATTAAGAGGTTGCTGTATGATTTGAATACTAAATAGTTAACCCTGCTTGTTTGCTCAACATTTGAATGTATAAGATTTGTCTTTGTTTTAAAAATAATAAATATAAAGTTTAAATAAAATACTTAATTGATCTAATATTATATTAATCAAATATTTTAAAACATTTATATGACAATTAGTGGTAGTGATGGCTAACGATGATGACTGTGTGTATCGATTTGGGATGGTGTTGACTGATGATTGTGATTGTGGTATGATATAATGGTTGGTAGTAATGATTTGGGCTTGGTACTTTCTTGTTAGATGTCTCAAGTTCGAAACTCCTTGTCAACGAAAGCAAGGGGTTTGCCTTCTGGGTCAAGCTCATCGCATCAGGCTTGCCTAGTGCGGGTTACCTCTCATGTGTGGTTTGTGAGCTATTGCATAGGAGCGGGGGTTTTACCTTATGCGCACCCAAAGAGTAGCGGCTACGATTTTCCCTTGTCATAAAAAAATATAATGGTTGGCAGTAGTGATTAACTATAGGTGTTGATGGTGGTGGTTGATAATTGGTAGTGAATGATATTGATATCTAATGGTGATGATAAATGATGATGGTTGTTATCGGTATTTAATGTTAACTAATATGGTAATTATCGATAGTGAATAATGAATGTAATAATGGTTGTAGTGGTGATTGCAAATAATGTCTAATGGTGATGATAATTAATTTTGGTGATTGGCGGTAATGGTGGTTGTGGTTATGCCGAGGATGGTTGTTGTGGATGGTAGGTGGTAGTGATAGATGATTGTGGTAGTTGTGGCTAAAATGATGGTTGTGGGTGAAGGTAGATAGAGTAGCGGTGAATTTTTTAAATAGACGTCTTAATGATATTAAGACTTGGTTATAAATCCTAATCATACAAACCTATTCATACCCATTAAGTGGTTGTAAAATAAGAAAAACAAACGCACTGAATGATTAAGATTCAGATCTGGAAAACAACAAACAGACTTAATGACTCAGATTTGATTGATTAAGATTAAGACCTTCATTAAGTGCAAACAAATTAGGCCTTACTTTGAAGCAATAGTTTTGACTTTAATCAGTAAATACCTACATTGCTAATTTAGTAATTGAGGTTGCACAAAATTGGAGCTAGAAAAGAAATAAGTGGAACCTGGAAAGTATTCTCTAAGGCTAATGTAACTGAGTGAAATTTATTTTGTAACATACAAGAAAGGAACCCATTTGTTTGTGCTCCCGATAAAAGAAATAATGTACTTTATTCCCTTACATACTTGGATCGGGTTGAAAAATCAGACTCAATTTCTCTTGGAATCCTAAATATGCTAATAAAGTCAATAGATATTTGATAAACACATATTACAAAGATTTCACCATCTCATTGAGCAAGCCTTGATGTAAAATGTAAATGCACTAACATTGCTGGATATAGAACATAAAAGAAAATCAATGAGTGTACGAGGTTTTCTTTGATCCATCACTTTCACTTTGTTCACTAGTTCAATAAAAGATTTCAATTGATTTACCAATCTAGACAACATAAAGCATCATTAAAGACTACAAATGAAAAAATCAAAATAAATAAATTAATGACATAAGAAGTCCATAAACTTTTATTTTGAGGTTTAAAATCTCATATAAATAGATGACTTAATAAAAAAAGGCAATAATTGATCATATTAGAAAACTCGATCCCTGGTAAAGTCTTCTCCAAGCATAGCTCTAATTTCAAGAACTTCAGTTACCAACTTCATGATAATTACGAGTTTCTGAACTCTCATCCTCTTCTGGCTCACGAGCAACATTTAAATCAATCTTGAGATGCTCGGTCAGAATAGCACTTTTTGTTTCTTCTAGAACTTTCTTCAGCCGCAACTTCATTGCCAGCTTTTGCTCCACCATGTGTTTATCTTGAGGTATTTCTAAGCCAGGGTGCATAATCTTATACATTAGTTTACGTTTTTTCTCTTTCTCCTCCAGTGCTTCTAATTCTTTATGGAAATCTTCCAACACCTCAAAACCATTTAATTTACCCTCAACATAAACACGTTGGCTTTCCTCTAGTTTCACTTTGAAATATTTATCAATTATTTCTTCAATACTTGTGGAGCCATTGGAGCATGGTTTTCCACTTGGTGAAAAAAGTAGAACACCAACATCCGCTCCGGACATAGTTGCAAGCTTATTTGCTTGTTGGAATAGTGTATTTTTTCTTTTTGAGAAGCTTACAGCGCGTGCTTTCTCAGATTCGATCAACTTCATTTCAATCTTTTGCTTACCTCTTTTGGCCTCATTTTCCATTGCTAAAGAAACTAATACAAAGAAGAAAATAAGATGTTTTGTTGAACAAGTCTGAGCAATGTTAAGAGGAACACTTGGGTAATTTATAGTAGGTGGGTGAGTGTAATTGTCACGAGTATTGTAATGTCTATTTAATGTTTTCATATCAGAATTCTATTGTTGTCACGTGTATTGTCACGTTTATTTATTGTTATCATATTATGACTATTTGTCACGTGTATTGCTATGTTTATTAAGTGTTTTCATATCATGTGAATTTATTACGTGATTACCATGACTCCCAACAAAAGTTGCCTTCTTATTTATTCCACTGCAATTGCAAAGTAATATGTTTAATTCAATTTAAATGTAAATTAAAATAGTTTGTTATTTTATTTTAATGTTTTCATCTTTTGAGTCTATTTGTCACGTGTATTGTCATGTTTATTTATTGTTTTCATATTATCAGTCTATTTGACAAATGTTTTGTCACGTTTATTTAGTCTTTTCATATAATGTGAATCTATTACGTGATTACCATGATTCCCAACAAAAGTTGCTTTCTTATTTTTTTTCCACTGCAATTGCAAAGTTATAATTTTGAATTGAATCTAAAGATATATTTTTGTTAAATTTATGTAAATAAATTAAATCATTGTTATTTTTCATTTATCTTTAGATTTATTTTATTTATTTTTGTCATAAAAAAAATCTAAAGATAAATAAAAAGTAACAATGATTTAATTTATTTACATGTATAATTTTAATTTGGAAGGGGAGCCTTGAATCACCGGTAAAGTTTTCCTCGTGTATAGACCATAAGTTTGAACCTTGAAAGCAGTTACTAATGCTTTCATTAGGATAGGCTGGCTACCTGACACCCCTTCGGTGAGGCCCTTCTCCTAATGTGATTTAAGAGAAAAATCTCCCTAAGATGATTTTACACCTCTAATTAGTTACAATTATTGTTATTTTTTAAGCTTGATTAGCTTGATTGAAGTTGTTGAACTAATTACTTACAATTTTTTGGCATCGTCTTTATCTCTTTCATTGTTAGTTTTAAGATTTCCTTTAAATAATATCGACAATTTTATGCCCAATTACATTAAATTCATAGTGCATACGTTACAACTCACATAATATTGTGCTCCTTAATACACTTTAGACCTATAATATAATTATTCCATAAAAAATACATGTCTTTTATCTATTCCGTCTTTAATACACCAGGTATGATTTAACACTTGATCTATTTTAATACTTATCTTTAGATTGGCAACACCGGTTGGCTCGACCAATTCTTAGTTCTTATATCTCCTAGCTTGCTCAACTGCCGTTTAGGGTAGTCCTGACTTTCAATTGCATCGTTTTCTTTAATCTGTCCTGACATTAATGCAAGTGGGACCACATTCCAAACACTTTGTTTTATCTTCCTTCTCCCTCTCTTTCTGCTAAACATCAACTCTTTCACGGTTTTTGACATCCTTTATGGAGTGTCAAACCATCTTAACATAGCCCACCATAACATTATTGATAATCCACAATGTAGAAGAAGATGATCTACATCATTGTCCGCCTCCTTGCACATGTAACACCAACTGATGCAAACAACCTTCCGCATACTAAGATTTTCAGCTGTCAAAATCACCCCTCTAACAGCTAGCCAAGTGAAAAAACACATCTTTCATGGCACCTTTGGAGTCCATATTACATTACATGGGAAAGCTTGCTCCCTCCTAACTAAAATCTTCTCGTAGAAGGCCTTCACAGAGAATATTCCATTATTTCCCAAGTCCCACCATCAACCATCGGGTTTATCAATCAGATTGACTTATCTATGAAGTTAGGCTAACAATCTTTGAAACTCGGTCACTCTCCAATCTTGAAATTCTTTTATAAATCTCAAGTTCCATAAAATCTCTCCACCTTGTATCCCCCTAATTAGTTGTACCGTCAAGTCTCTTTGACAAGATATTCTGGAAATTCTTTGGAACTCCTCTTTCGATGTGCCGAAAATTTACTGTTTTTCTGTCTCCGACCATGAATGAGATATATTCCCAGAAATACTTATATCCCTTCATAATATTCCTCCACAAACCACACCCAAAAGGCAAGTGATATTTCTAGTTCTCCAACCCCCTTCTATTCCATATTTATCAGCTATCACCACTCCGAACTTCCTATTCCAGTTGCCTAATAAGGCCTGTTAAAGACCTTTGCATCTTTTTAAATAAGAGGTTGTAGTAAGATTTGAATACTAAATAGTTAATCCTGTTTGTTTTCTCAACATTTGAATGTATAAAATTTGTCTTTTGTTTTAAAAATAATAAATACAAAGTTCAAATAAAATACTAAATTGATCTAATATTATATTAATAAAATATTTTAAAACATTTATATGATAATTAGTGGTAGACCTCCCCAGTTTTAGGAGATGTGACAGTCTCTCACTGCACCAAGTGAAATTTCCTTGCCCCATCTGCTGCAGCCCATAAGAAATTTCTTTGAATTTTTTCCAACTTTTCAGTTACCAAAAATTAAAGCACGAATTGAGGACATGTAGTAAGTGGGAATACTCAACAGTCTGCTCTTAATAAGCCATTAGGCAAATACCCTTCGGGGTGGCCCAGTGGTTTGAGCTTGGGACTTCCATGTTGGAGTTCTCAAGTTCGAAACCCCTTGCCAGCGAAAGCAAGGGGTTTGCCTTCTGGGTCGAGCTCGTCGCACCAGGCTTGCCTAGTGCGGGTTACCTCTCCTATGTGGTTTGCGAGCTATTGCATAGGAGCGG
This sequence comes from Solanum stenotomum, assembly GCF_019186545.1. Lineage (NCBI taxonomy): Eukaryota > Viridiplantae > Streptophyta > Magnoliopsida > Solanales > Solanaceae > Solanum > Solanum stenotomum. The sequence continues at coordinate 3,303,438 of NC_064284.1, read as the reverse complement.
GGGTTTTACCCTGTGCGCACCCAAAGGGTAGCGGCTGCGGGTTCCCCTTGTCATCAAAAAAAAAAAAAATAAGCCATTAGGCAAATATCTTTTGTGCTACCCTGCAAGTTTCTTCTCAACCCTCTAAATAATGGGATTCAACATTGTATGATCCTTGTTCGACGCAACTAACGACAGTATAATACATGTTATCGGAAGGGCTCCAACCCTGCAATTCAGAACTTTAGCAAGCGATCCAATGTCATTTACCTCTCCAAGCAGAATAGTTTCACACTTTGTCAAGTTGATTTTGAGGCATGACACTGCCTGAAACCATGTGAGGACTTGGCCTAAATAATCCAACTTGGTCTCAACTGCTTCACAAAAAACCAAAGTATTCCACAAACAGCAAGTGAGTCATTGAAACTTTCCTCTACACCCCAAACGCAGCATCAAAACCCTTTAAGTGTGAAGTAACCCCCAAGACAGATCCAGCTCAAAGTTTCCATAACTAGAATAAACGACATTGGAGATGCATGGACCCCTTGTCTCAAACCCCTCAAGCTCTCAAAATCCACACGGATTACCATTTTCCGACAGAGAATCTCACCGAAGAGATGCAAAAATATATCTAATTTCTCCACTTTTCCCCAAATCCCATTTGAAGTAATACTGGAATCTAGGAATTTTTGGTCCACATGATTATTGGCGTTTTGAAGATGAAGTTTGCACTAAACACCAGGCACTCCTTGCTTTCTCCTTGAATCCACCACCGCGTTTTCCACTAAAGTTGCATCCAAGATCTGTTTACCCTCAACAAAAGCATTCTGCAATGCAAAAATAGTTTCGTCCAACACCTTCTGAATTCTAATGAAGTCACCTTAGAGATGATCTTAAAGATGCTTCCCACTAGACTAATATGTCTATAGTCCTTCATGCTCGTAGCTTCCTACCATTTATGAATGATCACAATGAACGAGGCATTCAAACTATTTTTGAATTGACATCTTTTATGAAACTTAGCAATAGTATCCATCACATCAGTTTTGACCAAATTCCAGCAATGCTGGAAAAAAGTCAAGGAGAACCATCAGGTCCCGACACTGTGTCACCCGCAGAACACTGCACCGCCCTTTTCACCTCCTCCTCGATTGCCTTTCCTAGCCACTCGCCCTCTTCTCCTCCGATTTGAATGAACCCTAACCACCACCGCCCCAAAAAAATAAATTAGGCCTCCACTCTGGTTCCTCTTCAAACAAATGTTCATGAAAGTCTACAATTGCCCCCTCTGCTTTCTCCTTCCCTACATTTCTGGCATAACTCACCCTATTGATCTTCACTGACTCTATGTAGTTCCTTCTCCTATTTGAGGTTGTTGCCCTATGAAATTTTTTTGTACTAGAATCCGCCTCCATCAACCATAATGCCCTAGATTTTTGTCTCCAACTAACCTTTTGTGCCAAGGCCAATCAGCTAGCGCCCTTTTCAATCTTTTCTTTCCTCTCCTTCTCCCTCTTATCTAACTCCCTCCCCACTTCTACCTTCTCCAAATCCCCCACTTCATTCATAATTTCTCATTTTCACTTTTACTCTTCCAAAACACCTCTTTATTCCACACCCTTATGTCAGCTTTAAGTAACGTCAACTTCTTGAAAAGCCTCATATTACTCTCCCAAAACACCTCTTTATTCCACACCCTTATGTCAGCTTTTAAGCAACTTCAACTTCTTGAAAAGCCTATAAGAGGGTCTCCCGTCCACCACATAACTATTTGACCAGCTAGCCATTCTATCCCCAAAATTAGCCACTTAAGCCACATATTCTCAAATCTAAAAGGAGATCTCATCCGCCTTCCCATATTGCATCATTAATATATACTGTGATGATTTTTACCTTATCATTAGAGTCGAGGGTCTATGGGAAACATCCTCTCTATCTTCTTCGCAAAGTTGGGTTAAGGTTGCATATACACCATCCTCCCCAAACCCCACTTGTGGGATTACACTGTGTATGGTTATTGTTGTTATAAACACTACAATTATTTGAAATTCACAGCTGTCAGAAAGTAATTCCTCTTATTTTTAATTTGTAAAAATTTGCTTGATTGAAATTAAATTTATCATCTGTTCGGATATTGGAATTTGTTGGTGGAAGTTTCTGATCAAATGGCTTTCAAAATTGTCCCAAACTGTAAGAGTACATCTTATTTGGTTATTAGGAAATTCAAGTGAAAAATAAATGTAAAAACCAACTTATCAAATCGTTTCTTACTGCTTAGGCACATGGATAGAGTGAGTTTTATTCTTTTGGACTTCAAATCCTGTTTCATCACCATGCAGATTGATGTGTGGTACCAAGGATTGCTATTTGCTTTAGTTTGTCACCATGTGGTAACTTATCACTTATATTCTTCCTCTCAGATTCGTTTTCTTTCATCAAGGGCACACGTACTTTCAGAAAAGTGGGACCATGTACCTATTGTGCTTGCAGGTGATTATAATAGTACTCCCCAGGTGTGAATAACTGAAATTTAAGTTCGGGGGTAAATTCGTCCTTTTTCCCTTTTAAAAATTACTTGCTGAAACAATGCCTATTTGTTTATCCCTTGTGACAGAGTCCAATCTACAAATTCTTGTCATCATCCGAGGTAATACGCCAGATCCCAGTTCAGTATCCTTTATGCAATATTAAAGTACTTCTTAAGTAATATGATCTGCATGCTTTTTCGTTGAATTGTTTGCTTCTCAAAGGCTTTGTTTTTGATATAGCAGCTCAATCTGATGCTACATAACCGAAAAGAGTTATCTGGTCAGAGACGATGCCATCCCTCTCAAGTCCTTGGTCTTAGAAGAGAAAAGGGGATTTTGTTTGTTTTAGTGGACAGGTGAAGCAAGGATCTTCCAGTACTTATTATGTCTTTTGAAGGTCTATGTGCTCCTTTAAATCAGATAGCTAGAGTGTTCATAAAACCTAAGGGGGGGTCATAAGTTGCTTCAGTTTTTGTTTTGTGAGAAAACAATGTGGTGTTTTTTAACAACATGACATCTTCTCTATATCCTCATTCTCAGTTTTCAATTTCACTATAATGTGTTGTATGGTCAACTTCACTGTATCACCAAATTTGTTTATGGGGATAGGACTTTGTCACATTGATAGAATATAACAAAAATGGAGATATGAAACTAACTAACCATTTACATAAGGCTTAAAAATATTTAATAATAATAAAAGACGTTTAACTCTTCCAACTGTTTATGTTGGTTGTTGCTGATTTTATTTGGGTTCAGCTATTAATGCCCTTCATACATTGTCAAGTGTGTTTGATTCTTGATCCATTGATGTTTGAGATTTCTGATGTCAATTGGTTTACTTGTGAGAAAACTAAATTATTTGTATTATCATATGATTCTGATGAAGAATTCTGTTGTGTGCATGCTATTGACTTCAGATTTTTTAATTCTCGATGGAGCGACGAGGAGATAAATGTTGCGATTGGCGCCCCTAAATCCCACATAGCTATGCACCCTTTGAAGCTAAATAGTTCTTATGCGATGGTGAAGGTACGGCTTGTCCTTCCTATCCACAGTTTATGTTTATTTCTTTGTATATTCCTCTTAGGCAGACGCTACCTCTTCCTTCTTCTTAGGGACCTCTAACAACAAGGGATAACAGTGGTGAACCATTAGCCACATCTTACCACTCGAAGTTTCTGGGAACTGTTGATTATTTGTGGTACTAATGATGTTGATTACAACTGCTACTCATATTTTTCTGCTAACTTGATTGAAGGGAGTAAGCACTAAAGTAAAATCCACCACATGCAGGTATTCTGATGGTCTTGCCCCCACAAAAGTTTTAGATACTTTACCAATTAATGTCTTGAAGAAAATAGGTGGTCTTCCGTACAAGGTATTGTTCTTCTGACATAGTAACTTGATGTTGTTAATAAGAACGTCTTAGATTATGCAAATGACTTGATGCTTGATTGCACATTTGGGATAGATTCAGCCATCAAGAACCATAGTCACAACATCTTTTCTTTATGGTGAACCAATAAACTTTTATTTCGTAAGCTGGATAAGAGCACTCCTTGATCTCATTATATTTGATATATTCCTTGAGATGTTTTGTGTGTTAACTTCTTCTCTAAGCTAATTTTGATCTGAATTTCTGGGCCGCAGAAATTGGGTAGTGATCACTTGGCTTTGGTTTCTGAGTTTGCATTCTTGGAAGTTGTTGGAGCAACTGAAGACCGTCTATCAGTTAAAGGTGACATCTGTTAATATAGTGATGGACCGATCATCCATACAACAAACTCCTCATCGTGGCACGCAGGTTCAAGACAACATGGGAAACAAACTGGATATTGCATATGTCAAACGGAGTGGTGTGAATTAAATTGAGCGTAAGAAATGACAAAGTTTAGTTTGTGATTACTAAGCAAATGCAATGTTCTATCCGCTGTTGACTAGAATTATACTACGTACAAATGATTGTTGTAGCATAAATGATAGGAACTCATGGTTTGGACATGTGAATATGTTATCGCTGAACAAATCGGTACCTTTAATATCATCTCAAGTTTTTGTCTGCAACTCTGCATTGCAGTAGGAACATATATGTTAACACAAAACCAAGTTTGCAACATTGTGATCTCAAAATTTTCTCTTCCTAATGAGATGCTATCAAGACTTGGCCAACAGGATGAGAAGTACTTCCTGGGTTTGCAATTTGCATCTAGTTAGCTGGGTGGGCAACAAATTTCATTCAGTTCCAACGTCTTCGTCCATATAAAGTTGTATTCCTCTTAAACCGTTTGGTCATGTGAAATGAAATCATAATATAATTGGAAATCATATAAGATAAAGTTGAAGTTTTGTGAAGATGTGTAATTTGAAATTTTTAGTTAAGTATATTTTTTGCTCATAAACATAAAACTCACATAATGCATTGTCACAAAGCAATTCTTAAAAAAAGAGATTATATTGATCGAATTTTTTTAAAGTAAAATTGAACGTGAATAATATTTATATACCAACAAAAATAGCATTTGGTAAAAATTTATTAAAGAGAGGTGAAGGAAATGAGAGTTTTGTGTAAACCAACAATATTTATGCTGGTGAGAATAATAGTTATATCCAATACAAATGGTTTAAAATTTGGTAAGAGTAATAATGTTAACAATATTTTTTGTTTGCATATTAAATAAACGGTTGGAGGATATAAAATGGTGGGATTTTTTTCACAAAATGTGGGCTAATTTTTGTATTTGAAAAAATGTGAAATCATGATATAAAATTTTTCAAATTTATTTTTTGGAGAATTAAAGATTTCATCTCATGATTTGAAATAATGAGATAAAATAACATGTACAAAATATCTATTAAAATATCAAAAAGAGTGTATAATAAGAGTAAATTTTCTCAACTTTTGTGTAACATGTAGTCTATTATCGATGTTCTATTTATGGAAACAAGAAAAGACAAATTCAGACTAAATTATACAAGGAAACTTGAACTTTCAACACAATACGAAAGCAATTTGAAGAAAATTATTTTCACCAATAGAAGAAAAATGACTCTTTCCTATTTATAAGAGAGAGTTAGAGACCTTCACATTTATTTAATTTTTACTTTCTTAATTTCATTAAAACATTATATAATTTTTATTTTATTATCAATTTTTATAGATATTTATCCCCGTATCTCATCGTCTCTAACATATAACGTGTCAATCTGATAAAGTGAAATTTGTTTAGTGATAGAACGCTTTTATCATCAATGCTAGTTTGAGCATTCAAGTTACTCCGAAAAAAAATGAGAATACTATTTATCCTTCTAAGTAAATTAGACGTTTACTCGTCATTTCAGCACTAACTCAGGGACTGTATTTGCAATATGATGAAATATTTAAATCAAGCGTATCTTTGACTTTTGAGTCGAATGGATATATAAACACAAACGTGTAGTCATCGACACGTCACTGCAGGGGTAGAAAGCGATTGAAATAATTCTATCCAATTATAGAATGCCACATTTTTACAGACCACAAACCGACTTATTCCGGACGGCAAGAATCGGGCGTGCTATATCTTTACCGACTCCTATTTCGCCGGGAACGGATCCATTTTCTCTCTCTATCTCGCCGGAGAATTTTGGAAATTAGTTTACAGTTATTTCGATTGAATAATTTTTTCTTCCCGGAGATATATCGATTTACTCGGTTTCCATTATTTGTTGTTGTTGTTACCAAATCTAATCCAAATATAATCTACGTTGTCGCAACCGATGCAACGGCTCGTTGACCATACCCTTGCTGTTACCAAAGAGTAAGTTCTTCATTTCTCGTCTTTGTTATGTGTATAATATACACATAATGTACATGCCTGTATGCGATTCAGGCGTATAGTGGTTCTGATTGGAATGAAATGGAGGGCGGGCGGAATGTATGGAAGATTTATTGATATTGAATTGAGGCTTATCTGATTGTGATCTTTTTCTTTCTCGCATTAAGTTTCTTTTGGAAAATTGTTGTTTCAGAGGTTGAAATTCGCCATGATTGTCCTAGTTCAGGTGCAGAAATGTTATCTCTTTTCACGTATGAGTGTACATCTTGCTCAACTGTTAAATGCTTAAGTTTTGGTGGGAAAAAATGCAATTTTGTGTTTGAGTTTCTGTTTTGGGTTCAGTTGATCAGCCCGAGCTTAAGAAAATAAGAAGTAGAGCAATATGTTCCACATCTTATTTTTGAACCTCTAGCTTCTTTGTATTTACTCCTGATGCCATTTATGGTAGTCAAACTAATATAACAATTGTTTTTTTTGGATAGATTTAGCTATAATCTCCACTATTCATACAGTGGGATAAACATGAAGTATTGCAGAAGTTTCCTTTTTAATTGTACTGATTGCCTTAAGGGCATTGGTTGAGTGGAGTACTACATTATAAGCTCAATATCTATATGATTTCCTTCATTTCTTTGTCCTTTTTTATTTTTAAGGTAATATAATAGATGGAACTTTTCATAATGATATTAGATAATCCACTGCTTTAGAAGTCAGCACTATTACTTGGGCGGATGGATTGGAATAAGCTCTGAAGTTACTAGTCATAAAACTAGCTCATACTCAGCTGTATCATCTCATTCCTACGTTGTAATAGTTATTCAGCTTGAAATCCTTAGGGTTACTTTCACGCTACTTTCTGGCTGTAGGTTTTTGTCTTAGCTTTAGCAAGTTTTGTTATTGATGCATCATTCGATGTTTCTGATTCTTGTTAACATTTACTCAGGTCAGTTAAGACATTGACCTATGAGTCGCTGAATAATGTTGTGAGATTGATTAATGGAGTGTCAGCACTATTATTGACGATATTGCCGGGGAAATCTACTATTCTTGAAGGCATACATGGTTGGGAACTTCGTCCAACCTTTCGTGGACCTCGGCTTCCACAGTGGATGGAGAAGTGAGCTTTCTAATTTTTTCCATGCTACCCTGTTTTGGCTTTTGAATTAATGTCTTTTTTATAATGCAAATGTATTAACAATTACCTTCTTGGTGATCACAGTGGCGCCTCATCTTTTAACCAGTTCATCCATGAACATTCTTTTGATTCTGATACCTCCTCCTCAAGTGTGGATTATTCATCAGAAGAAGAAGAACAATATACTGATGAAACCATTTGTCCTCCATCTCCACTGTCACAAAGTTCTCGGGTTTCTAGAGCTCGCAGTCTTTCAAGGCGGAACAGGCATTGGATGCATTGGTTCAGATACATCGTCTCATGGCTCCTATTCCCTATTAAATTTATGTTGGGCCTACCTTTGTTTATGTATGCTTTGAGTAAGGGCCGTAGAGCCTCTCGGACATCTGAGAATTTTCAGTCTTCCCATGTACAAGCTAGGAAGAGATTACAGACACTCAGGGATCAAGTTATCCAGTCTGCCACTGACAGAAGACGTGGCGTTGTTGAGGTTTGACTTTTCGCGTAACATTAATCTTCGTCCATTTTTTTTTCTTCTCTTCCATGTATGGAAGGGCGAAACCAATTGATTCAGAAATGGAAGCAAATTGAAAGATAGAAAACTTCATTTTATTTCATATGATGTTGACTCAAAAATACGCCAACATTCCAACATTCATATGATGTTGACTCTGCTTAGTTGCTACCTTCACTTTCTTTCGTCTACAATTTCCTACGCAATTCCTGAAGAGAGACTATGAATGAGCGAGATAGTTAGCCTCTCTTTTTCTGGTTCTCCTTAGATTTAGAGGAATGTATTTCGTATCTGAAAACAATTACTATATTACAAAATAAAAGGGAGAAAATACATGGGAGAAAGAACTGTAATGAGGGAGCAAAGAACCTATCTAGATTGGATTGGAAAAGAAAAGACAATCTGACTCTGTCCTTTATGGAAGGGTAAGAGAACTTTATCAATGATAAGTGGGGTTGTGATAGCAGAGGTGATTGGAAAAGGCTCCTCTCCTTAAGCAGTACATCAAGGAGCAGGTTAAGGAAAATGATCCATGATATTGAGTGAAGAAAGGGTGTGAAGAACTACAACTTTAATTAGCTTTTAAGTTTTCCTGTTTACCATTTTAATGTCAAGGAAAATGTTGGACCTGAGAAGGCTAGCCTTGGGGCGACAGAGAAGTGCTCCGTGTTTCTATGAGTGACTAGGGTTTGAAACAAGGAAGCAGCCTCTCCATTAAGTAGGGAAAGCTGTTGACCCCCGTCTTTTCCTGAGTCTGCTTTAGCAGGAGCCTTCTGGCACTCTGGTCGGCTTTGGAAAAAGTTGGACTTGAGTAGTTCTGTTGGTTCTTATGTCAAACAGAAGCAACCAAGCATCTGAACTAACTCCTGATGGGCTTTATCACCAACATCCTATTCCTCTGGCACTGCCTGCTCAAGAACAATACCAAAGTGAAGAATAATAGAAAGGAGAATAGGGAATATAAAAATGGTGTCTTGTAGAAATCACTTTGTCCCTTATATGCTATACAATTGTTTGTTTTCTCCTCGATTGTAACTTTTCATGGAAATGACTTGGTCTGAATTTTTTACATGTAGGACCTCCATCTAGCAATTGAGATCACCATAGAGGCTATTTTTGATTTTTTTCACAAGGCTGCACACTGTCTTCTTTCACCAATAGACACCTTGAAGAAATTGGTGAAGTGGTTTTCTTCTGACAACAGTGGTCGTGTGGACGTTCCCACTGTCGGTTCAGGTGTCTCTGTTCCTGTGGATACCCTTTCGGAGAGTGATCCTACTCCAAGACAACGGAAAACGGGCTTTCATTCGCTCAATACAGATGCTCGGACATGTCAAGATGTCATTACAGAGCTTGGGTAAGGGATTTTGCTTGCATCCTATGTAATTTAACATATTGCATACATGGTTTTCTTTAAAAAATCTTACATACACAGTGAAAGGGATTGGACGTTTCCAATCCTATTTAAAAAGATTTGTTAAGTTTTTCTTATTAATCTGTGGATTTTTCTTAAGTTTAGATTTAAAATATACATTTCCAATTTCTTTAGAGGTCTTTTAAGTGTTGGATAGGATTAGCATAATGTTGGATTAGTGTCTTTTGTCACTAATCCAGTGAACCTAGCGAATGCTTATTTCCTTAAATACTAAGTAACATTTAAGTTATAATGATCAGTCTAAACTGGTTGGACATACTGCTTTTTGGACAAGAATTATGTTGGAAATATTTTGAAATTACAAGTGTAAACAGGATTATAAAAATTGTGGACTTTCAGTTATATTTTTGTCTTGTCAGCGTTGTTTGGGTACACATTATCCTCTATAGACTTGAAAACTTGGTTGGTCAGAAGTTGTAGTAAAACCAGTTCATTTTCAGGCAACCTCACCAATACATAATGGTGAAGTGTGTATTAAACTCTTTGTATTCATAACTAGTGTGCATTAGTTTTCAAATAAAGTTTAGCATTCCAGTCTCAACTTGTGTCTCTTTCCTTTGTAGATACCCATATGAAGCTCTTCGTGTGGTTACTGATGATGGATATATTCTCCTTTTGGAGAGAATTCCAAGGTTTGGGTTCTTTTTATCATCACCATATCTTTATATCTACAGCTTTCAGGTGGATGCCCATTTATAGATGTTCCTTGATGTTTCTAACTTGATTTTGCAGACGTGATGCTCGAAAAGTTGTTTATCTACAACATGGGATTTTTGATTCATCCATGGGGTGAGCTTCGCATGTCTTCTAACTCTTCAAAATCATTTTCCCTTTCTTATGCATAGTATTCAACTTGTTGCGTACTTTGGTTAACACCGACTGTCTTTGGCATAAATCGCAAGTTGTTTTTTGAGATCTTCTAAGCGTATGATTATACTTCCATAATATTTTAGTTGAAATGATAGTTGATCAGATAGAAGGACTTCGGAAGTACGTAATATTGGTTCTCTGCCGTTCTTATTTCTTACTTCTCCTTTCTTGCCTAATTATTGTCAAGATCAGTCCAATTTTCAATTGTGTTATTAAGAGTTGCTGCAGTGATCAGTTCTAATTGTCAACTGCATCATTATTTATTCCATGATTATATGATTTACAGGTGGGTATCGAATGGAGTTGTTGGTTCCCCAGCATTTGCAGCCTATGATCAAGGTTTGTTCTTTGTATTTTTTGGTCTATAGGTGTGCATATACTATAAACTACCCTGAGATAATTCTGTAGTATTCATTCTTCTGTTTCTTGATTACAGGGTATGATGTTTTCCTAGGAAATTTCCGGGGATTGGTGTCGAGAGAGCACGTTGACAAGAATATATCCTCACGTCGGTAAGTGCATCACTTCATGCAGCTCCCATTGTGTCTGAAATGTCATTTGACCTCTTTTTTGAAAGGAAAATAAACTTCATATTTTATGTTTTTGTTGATTGCTGAATTTCTATCAAGTTACTTCAGCTCCCAAGTATGGCATCTTCATGCAGGTACTGGAAGTACTCCATAAATGAGCATGGGACACAGGATATACCTGCAATGATAGAGAAGATCCACCAAACAAAAGTTACTGAATTGGAAAATAGCAAAAAAATTGTGGAGGAAGAGAGTGGCAATGATCAGCCTTACAAACTTTGTGCAATTTGTCATAGTTTGGGTGGAGCTGCTATTTTAATGTACATTTTAACACGTCGAATTGAGGTAAAGCCCCATAGGCTTTCAAGATTAATCTTATTATCACCGGCTGGGTTTCATCATGATTCCAATCCCGTATTCACAATGATGGAATGCTTATTCCTGCTATTGTCTCCTCTACTTGCCCCTTTTGTGTCAGCTTTCTATATTCCCACTCGGTTTTTCCGCATGTTGTTTAACAAGTTGGCCCGAGACTTCCATAACTTACCAGCAGTTGGAGGCCTTGTGCAAACTCTCATCAGTTATTTGGTTGGTGGAGACAGCTCCAATTGGGTTGGAGTCTTAGGGTTGCCACACTACAATATGAATGATATGCCAGCTGTTTCATTCCGTGTGGCCCTTCATTTGGCACAGATCAAGCACACTCGGAAGTTTATGATGTTTGACTATGGGAGTGCAGCTGCGAACATGAAAGCTTATGGTTCCCCTCAGCCTTTAGATTTGGGGGAGTTCTATTCCCTTATTGATATTCCGGTTGATCTTGTTGCTGGGCGTAAGGACAAGGTCATCAGGCCATCCATGGTAAGGAAACATTATAAGCTGATGAAGGATGCAGGTGTGGAGGTGTCATATAATGAGTTTGAGTATGCTCATTTGGATTTTACATTTTCCCATCATGAAGAACTATTGGCCTATGTTATGTCTCGACTAATTTTAGTAGGTGCTTCTATGAAGCAGCAACCTGGCCAGAAATCATTGAAGAACAGGAGAAAAGAGGGGCAAACCAGCAGCAGCCGTTAAAGTGTAGCACTAACAAGAGTCGGACCTGTCTATATCTTGGGTGTTTCTTTGTAATACATGTATGTCACTTGTACAGAAAAATATAGAGGATGCTGAATCAGGATAGGGTACTTACACGGGCCCTTTTGGACATTACAAAATCCTACTCAAGGAAATAGAATTGGACTGGATGTTGTGTCCTAGAGTGTTGGATGTGGTTTTGTGTATATTTTGTATGTATGTTGTAACTTGTAAAGGTGTACCATTGTTTTGGAATGAGCACTACACATATGGTGTTTATTGTGTAATTAGTACTTTGTAGAATTTGTGAAAAATGAAATCTTATGAATGGGCATGATGCAAGATACAAATGATATGCCTTAAAAAATCAGCTGCTGATGTTCTCTTATTGACGAGTGTCATATAAATCTGGGGTGAGGGTTTCCAGCAGGCCCCCTTCTCTGGCTTTCTCTTTTGTATGAATGAAGATGCTCTTGGCTGGACATCATTGGTTCTGTGTCACTAGAACCCCAGTGCCTGCCAAACGTGCTTCCAGACCATCTGCAAAGCAATGAGCTAATATCTGGTTTCCATCTCCAAAAAGAGATGAATGGAGTCTAATCTGGTTCAGCAGGTCAGTTGCACTCCTGCAATCATCGGTGGCAAGAGTCTCCGCACAATTTTATTAAGAGAGACCTTAAATCTACGATTTCCTTTTTGATACACTATTTCATCCCGCAGCCGCCTGTCCCTACAGCAGATCCTTTTGATTGCCCCTTCTGCGCCGTGGTTTTCGTTCTAGCATTCTTCTTGCGGTAAGCTGTCAATGCTTCCCTTCCATTGCACATGCTATGCAGCAAAATTACATCAAACTTCTCCGAACGAACTGTTGATTCTGTATAACCAGCAGTTTGCTTGCTGCTACTTTGTTTTTTTAAATCTATATCATCTCTATGAGGATTTTTCCTCCCTCTTGGTCCTGTAGGTGAAGTCTCTCCCTCATCCCTTTTGTTCACCTGAGCTGCCACAACCACTTTCTCCTCTTTTCTCAAGAGACAGCAAGTCATTGATAACCACATTTGACATTGTCCAACAACTTATTATTAGTAGGGAGGAATTTGCTTGCTTCTTCAGTTGTTTTTCTAAAGAAAAAAGAAAGGTCACGGGTTCAGCTATTTGAACCTCTAAATTTACTTAAAGCATGACGCGGATCCAGTTAATTTCTTATTTTTATTGTACTTTTACACTTAGTTGTGCGGACTCTCTACTTTTGATGCCGCACCCATCTCGGATTCTCCAAAAATACATTATTTTTGGCGAATCCGACACGCACCCCGTTGACATCCGACCAACATACCCTTTACATTCTAATATAATGTAAATATAATAATCTTTAAGCCGCTGTTATGTGGTTCAACTTGTCTGCTTAACATCAATAACATGCCCTCTGCATATAAAATTGGGACTTTTCAAACTGATTCAGGACTTCATATGTCTGGGACTTGTTTGTCGATACTTCTTCTCAGTTGTTATAGAATCTTTAGCATTGTAGATGAGGTTCCATTAGAAGACTGATGTAGTGAATGTCTAATATCTGCTTTCAAGTGTGGAGGTCTTCATTCCTTTGCACATAACATATTTTATGCAAGTCCTGTTCAAACTTTTAAAGAATGATACATTAATTCTTAGCAAATTCTTAGCTGATGATGTTGTTTCCAAGCTGCTTAAAGTCATTGTAGTTATATCGTTTATGCTTACTAAAATCATTGTGTTAAGTTGATTGTTATATTAGAACTTGATTATTCAAAGGGAGAAAGCATATAGCTTCTCAGTTGTTCATTAGCATAGCATGCTATCTGCTCCCATTAAGCCATCGACTATCTTATTCTTTCTACTGTCTTTTGATTTACTTCTCCTCCTTTCATCCGAAGCATAACCGCACACTCACACGATCTTTGCCGAGAGATAGGAGCATTCAGTTTCTGATGGTGGAGAGAATGGACTAGATTCTTTCCTACCTTTCAATTAATTTGTTCATTGTGTCAAGAATTTTAAATTCAATTCTTATAATGTGGCTTGAGCTATATCCAACTTGGAATTTCTAATGCTAAATTTTCTATAAGTTACAAGAGGTTTTCACAATCATAAAGCATGGGGCACTGGATTCTAAAATTTACTACAAGCATTTCATCACCATATAGTGATGAGAAGAATGGGAATATTGTTCTTCTTGTCTGACAATTGACTTGTTCCGTTGTGTCAATTTTTTATTTCAATTATCTTGAAATTTATTTAGATGCTCATCTGAGTCGAATAGATGCAATGCTATAATAATTAGTACAAGCTTCAAAAGTAAAAGGTTCACAAATAATGATATATTGTTTAGGTTTCTCCTTATTCCCTCTAAAATCTCTTGAATTACCATATTTGATACATTAATTTTCATATTTCTTTGGCTTCTTGACAATCTTGTTAAAGCTTACTTAAATTCATTAATCCTTGAAGCTCACCGAAGCCTATGGTATACGCTTCACCTCGCTTAAATGGCGCTTTAGTATAGGTGTTGAGGTGCTAAAGTGTGTGCACCTTTATTTTATATATATATATATATATATATAAATTGTACATATACATATACAAGTATATAACATATATACAAATACATTTCACCTCCCTCCACTCTCAACTGTCTCTTGCTCGCCTCTTTCCTCCCTCTCCCGATCTCGCTCGCCTTTCTCTTCCCTCTCTCAATATCGCTCACTAGATATACAAATACATATGTATACCACTTACATATATACAATCATCTGATCGATATACATATACAATTCGACAGATATACAAATACAATTCACTCTTCCACTCTCACCCTCTCTTGCTCGCCTCTCTCCTCCCTCTTCCAATATCGCTCGCCTCTCTCCTCCCTCTAACATGTAGCTATGAATCGTAATTAACAAACTATAGCCATTGAGCCTAATTAAGTTATTTTTAGTGGCAATTTGCGTAATTGTCCCTTTTTAAATTTTATCTTTTGAATGAATGATTTTTTGTTTTTGTCATTCAACATACTAAGTAATAATAAATAATTGGTTCAAGATACCCTTGACATTAAAAGAAAAAATTGCAAGACTCAAATTATGTCTTACGAAGAAAAAATTCCAAAAGACACATAAATAATGTCTTACAAGACATAAATTCAATTTCAGAACATTATGCCATAAAAGATCAAAAACTATAAGCTACAACATAACTTAGTTTCCATAGAATTTATATTTATAGATATGTAAGTTTAGTTTCAAAACCACAAAAAGTCATATTTTAGAGGCATAACTTATCATAGTGAACTTTTGTCAAATAAGATAAAAATTTTCAAAACTTTTGTTGGACAAGGTAAAAAGTTCTCTACACTTATATAGAGTAAATAACTAATTCATGCAAATTAAATAGAGTAAATTTTAGGTTTAGCAAATATAAAAATCATATTTGTATGCTATAGCTATAGTTTGTATAATTGCGCTCCATAGCAAACTTTGGCTATTAATCTGTATATTTCGGTATACATATACATAAAAATTATGTATTTGGGTCTATTTGTATATTTCGGTATACAAATGGGTCCTGCATTTGTATATTTTGGTCTATTTGTATATTTCGGTATACAAAAAACATGAAATATTTGCTGCGAATTACAAATAAAAGAAACTATGGCTATAACATTTAATTTGAATTAATAGTTTGCTATTTCATACAATTTTCCCAATTAAATACTACATAACTCATATCGAATGAGGTAAAAAAATTCTAAATTTCAACCTTGCAAAGTTAGGTCATAAATAATAGGGATAAGGGTCTGAAAAATACCTCAACTTTGGTCGGATTTGTTGTTGTGATACTAAACTTTCATAAGGACCTATTACCTCCCTAGACTATTTAATACCGTATTTTTTACCCCCTAAACTATTTAATAGTGTATTTTAAAGGTATATATGTGCCCACGTGGACACATTATTATTTATAATTTTGCATTATTTTTATAGCCAGTGGGCAAATATATATGTTTAAAATACGGTATTAAATAGTCTAGGGAGGTAAAAGGTCCTCGTGAAAGTTTAGTATCTCAACAACAAATCCGACCAAAGTTGAGGTATTTTTCAGATCCTTATCTCTAAATAATACTAATTTAATCTAAAACTTTTAATTAAAGTACAAATTATCAATTTAAACTTTAAAGGACAAAACTTAAATACCACTCTCAAAATATGGATTATCCTTGCACAAACTTGTTTATTCGGCCCAGTTGGAAGAGCCCATCATAGGAGTGAGTTGTGGCCCACTTTCGAAGAGCCATATGTGAGTCAATAATCTCAGATTTCGGATTCAGGGTAGAAAGGGGGAGAGGAAAATCGAAGGAAAACAATCGGAAACGGAGACGGAGACTAGAAATAAGAGAGAGCAATGAAATCGCCGAGATGGGGATATGTTAGAATTATATCAGGAACTATTTTTGGAGGCATTCTTGGATTCTATCTTATGCATCGCGCTGAACTTCAATACAAGGTTTTGCGATCTTCTTTTTCTTATTCTAGGTTAAGTTGCCTACGCCAAAGAGCGATCATCTGTATAAATTACTGTTATGTGATTGAAGGAAATGTGGAACGAGAGATTGAAGAAGTATGAGGAGGAGCTCAAAATGAATCAAAGTATGGAGACGCATACCCCCACTGAGTTGTCTGGAGATCCTCTTGCGAGATAGGTACTTTGAAACACCGACCTGCTAATCTCTTCACTTTCTGTAGTTTATAGCTTAGATAAGGTTTGAGATGTTCAGATTCTTATGTATCTTGTGGATTATGGTTTGGAAATTCAATCCAGACTGGACACTCCAATAGAAATGAATAATTGGGTATTGAATTGCAGTCCTGGAATTTAGGCTGACTTTCTGTGTGAAGCTTATGTCTTGTTTATAATAATTTATGTTTATGCAAGTACAATGGGTTTAGTAGATATATGATTGGGGAGTCCTATACACGAGGGTCTTATTTAGGTCTTGTTCATGCTAAAATGTAATATATCGTTAAATTTGACAGTTGTGAATTATGAGGCTGTCTAGTTCTCCAAACAGGTTTCCAGGACCCCACTCCTCAAGCATACCATTCACAGAACATCCTAGTTTGTAGCATTCTTTCACAGTGTAATCACCCTTCTTTTAAGTTGACCCAAAATGTAAGTTGGGTGTATGAAACTATAAAACTAATTTATGTTTATACATAAGTAATTTTTTTATTGAAACTGGTAAGATTAACTTAATACATAAGTAATTATTCATGTTCCCTAGATAACAAGTTTTAAACCACCTTATCCCTATTCCTTACACTAGAAGCTTCCGTAATGTAACGAAAATCAAACATTTTATGTATACACAAAAATTGTACATATATTATTTATTAATTGGAATTAGGATTCCCCTTCATGCAAGCTGGCTCCGTCCCTGCTTGCAACAGTTCCATATCAATGTCTCCAAATTCTGCAGAAAGTCGCAGCTCTTATTTAAGACACGTTTCAGTTTTCCAATAGTTATTTGCTAAAGTCCTGCTGCATTTAGAAATTTTGGCCAAGATGTCTTTCCTCAGAACTGAATTGATTAATCAGTAGCAGGAACAAGACTACTGTACGTATGATCCAACAATAATTCAAGAGGGAGAATGTTTTCCTTCTTGTATTGTACACTTGCACCTTGCTTCTTAATTTTTTCATCATTTTGCACTACTTTCTTTATTCATGCAATTTTCCATACCTTTGATTGTCCAATTCTTTATGATTGTTTTTCTTCTGCTGCTCAGTCCATTGCACTTGCATCAGTATTATATAAACTTTTTGGTTCTAGACTCTAGTGATCAGCTTAAGGCACATTGGTCCAATCACTTAATATCATTATTTACTAGTACTGAATATCTCTTGTATATGGAGAATGTTGAGGCCTACCCTTAGTCAATCAAGCGAACTGTGGACAGATTTTAGTAGGTACAGTGTATTCGTGTCTTTCTTAAAATGCTTAACTGTTCTATCATTACATTAATTTAGTTGATGCATGTAAATTTTTCTTACGAGACATAACTATACTGCCTTTTCATCCCTCAAGTTGTACATTCAGCACTTTTGTTTATATTAAGTCCAGGAAAGAAAAGCTTTTTGGCCTCATGTTTACATGTCCAGATCGCTTCACCCTCATTGTTAGTCTCATTCACTAACATTATTTAGTAGTCGGACATACTGTCCACATAAACACCCCTTCTTTTATTTGCAGCTAAAGATAAGTTTCTTATGTCATATCTTCAGTAGCATTTCCAAAAGACTTTGCAACTTAAATTTAGACTGAAGATATATGATGAATGAGGATATCAATTGATTCAAGTTTCATGTTCTTTCCCTTAAATGTGTGGTGTTCATCTAATGTGAGTGTTTCCTGTTGGTTCTTTTAGATGAGCTCTACTTTATTAAAGTGAAGAAACATTCTGCATAATTTCATGCTATAAACCCAGTATGCTATTTGTGTTTTTTAAGTACCTGGGACAGAAGGAGTCGAAGTAGAGTAGAAATTGGGGAAGAGAAAAGGGGAGGATGATAATAAATCACGAGTCCGGATATTGATAAATGTTCATTTTTGCTTGAGCTTAGGGTCTATTAGAAACAACCTCTCTATCTCCCAAGGTAGAGGAAAGGTCTGCCTACATTCTACCCTCCCTAGACCTCACTTGTGGGACTACACTGGGTATGTTACTTGTCTATTTGTTGTTGAAGAAAGTGAATGTAACGTAAGGTCCCTTCCATATTCTTGCGACTTCTTATATCTTGCTTCTCGAAATCATTTCTATGTTTTTTCATGGAATTCATCTCCTTTTCGATTACCCATGCATGTAAAATCATTGCATTGATCACTTGTGCTTGTAAATCTAATCTAAACCGCAGTGGAATGCTAGCATATCTCCATTCAAGGTCATTTTTCTTGCTTCCAATTGTTAGTTGCAGTTAGCTGTCTTTGTTATTGATCAACAGAAGTGACAGGTGCAGATGGAATTCTGTGCGTAATTCTTCAAAGGCGTGATCCAGGTTTCAACCTCAACTGCTGTTTCATATTTCCAAAGAGGTAGACAGGGAAACGGCAGAGATGTGGTTGCTGTTATCATGTGAAAAGATGATCATAGAGAACAAACCCCCACGGGAATGTAGTTTTGTGAATTATATTATTTAAGTCAGATCTTTGGGGAGGAAAATAACTATCACCTTATTTCACAGCTCCACCCCCCACCCCCACCCCAATTTTCTCAAGCCAACCTTACCCGCTATAGCTCCCTTTTTTTTTTTTGCCCGTGGATTGGCTTAAATTTAAGTGCTAAGTAAAGTTTTAGCTTTTTTGCGTTTGGTAAAATATTGAGTCAATTTTTCTATGAGTGTCCTTCATTTGAAATGGGGAAAATTTGACAAAACGTGCACAACCATTGAGGGCATCAGAGAAGAAGAAAAGCAGCGCATTTTCTTGAAAAATAAAGTGGCCAAATGGCCATTTTTTGACAAGTGGATTATTTTGGGGAACAATGTTGATACAAAATATTGTCTAAATATTCCTTTTTTTAACTTAACTTTCTGTCGATATGGGTTGAGATGAGTTTATATGGCTAGACTGGACCGTTTTTTTTCAGCAGATGAGCATTTTAATCAAGTATTTGTGTTCTTCAAATATTAACTTTTACCTTATAAAAAGTGTGTTTAATTAATGACACTTACAATTAGAGAGAATTGAACAAATAATGCAAATTAGACCTTTAGTTTTCTTATGCTCCTTTAAAATCTGTTTGGTATACAAGTGTATGTAGCTGTAATTTCTATGTTAACCTTTTAAAAATGAATCAAGACTGTCGGATGGAAGTAATTATCCTTCAAAAGATTTCAGCTCTTATTCAATTTCACTTGTCTCGTGGTTATATATAGTTCTAGATGCTCTTGGTCTCTTCACTTAATTTTATTGTACGGATATTATTGTATATAGACCTTTGTCATCATTGCTTTTCTAATTTCTTTAGAGTTTTTTCGTTTAGTCAATTCAGAGACGTTTCTCAAACATTTGCATGAAAAGATAACTTATTTAAGACTAAAGTATGATGATATACACGAAAAAATGGATAACAAAAGGTGTTGACCATAAACTATATGACGCTTTGTGTGTATACTGCTAAATTTTTTCTATTATAGAAATGTGATGGAGAGGACGATCACTGGTAAAACAGATATTATACCAATCATACAAGGGCAAAATTACACTAACAAATGGACTGATTTCAATTCCAAACGCAAAGGTATAGACCCATCCGTCTTCCATATTCTAGAACCATCTGTCTTCCATCTTTCACACTCCAAGCAAAAAGATTTCAACTCATTCCAAGCACAAACACTAACATAATTGTAAAAGCATAGTTTCTTCCATCCCTCTTGTTCCAACACCAGTTAATCGATTCGCAAGTCTTCATAATTTCAGGTATGTCCCAAAATTATATATGAAATCCATGGCTGATGTGAAGGTTTATGTTGTCCTTACATATCTGCGATTCCACAAGAAAATAACATATTACTAATTACTGACTGATCTAATAAAGAGTTCACATTTTATGAAATTGACCGTGTTTGTTTATGCATAAGTATACACCCCATACCAATTGCTAGAGGTTATGGATGAGTTATCAAACATGGTAGTCTAGATTCAATTACCCATCTATTTTTTGGAACGAAACAAGAGCATAAATGGAGTTTAAAAGCATATGAAAAGATGAAGTTGTGTTGCTCGCTATTGTCAATGAAACTTTCTCGCGTGTGTAGTTACACATTTATCTAGAAGGATCCAAATACCATCTCTTCCCTCGGCATCTTCACTATCGAACCCTGTGAATCTTTACCAATAAACAGGGATGGAATCCATCTGCAAAGAGCTGATGGAGAACTCTGTGCCGATTTCCACTTATGCTCCATCAAATTTATTGTACTTGGCACAATAAAACTTGGACATGTTTCTACTTTAGTTATTTAAAACAAAAGTAAGGGTATGTTTCTACGCTTCTGGATCATTCTTCATATGTCTCTCCATAATTTCTCATTCCTCACCTTTACTGTCTTACCCTAAGAGGGCAACTGGGCAAGGTAAGATCAAATAAATATATGAATCTTTTACTCCTCTTCGGAATTTCAATAAGAAAGAAGATTCACTAAAGTTTAGGATTTAGAATTTTTAAAAAATTCTCTTAATTTTTCTTCGATTTAGAGTGTAGCTAGCTTTGGTGGGTGACTAATATCCGCACGACCCAAGGCCTTCCGTTGAACTACTACTCAGGTCTAAATCTCATTATATAACATGTTCTCCTTCTCATATATTCTACTTTGAAAATATTCTTTCTTATTTCCTCTTAGTTAAAACATTTTTAATATATTACCCTCTATTATCTTTATCTATTGCACCCAACAATATGACTTCTGAGTTTAGATTTAACCGTTGTATATTTGGTTGTTAATATATGTTTTTATTATTTTGATTTTTTTTTAATTGCACATAGATCTCATCTCCTTTCCTAAAGCCAAAATCAATCTCTATATATCTGTGGGATTTCATTAGCTCTTCCGCGTGTAAGGTTAGTTCTTATTTCGCTTAACAACTTAAATTTCCCCTTCTTAATATGTCTGTGATTTTTTGCATATGCTTGCATTCACTGAAAAATAGTGTTTATTGTCACTCATGAACTTTTCATAAATGCCTTTTTCTTTTCTATAGAATCCCACGTATCTTTCATTTTCAGATCTTTTCCTTGTTGCATCAGTGTTTGTGTTAAGGCAAATGTATACATTACAACTCTCAATGGCTGGTTGTTCATAGAAGGTTCCTCACACTTACTCTCTCTTTGAGGCATGAATATGAGGTACAATCAGATGGTCTTGCAGAGTACAATCCCTGGCAAACATATATTACAGTGATTAGTAACTTCAAAAGAACTTTCTGATGGTTAAATACTTCTGGTTTATTTGATACTCCCTCTGTCCCTAATTACTTCTCCACTTTTGAATTGACACACCTATTAAGAAATCAACTATTGACATAGTGAGTTTACCATTTTACCCCTATTAATTATGAAGTGGATGGATTAAAAATTTAAGATTTTCAAGAAATTCTACCTTTTCAAAGTAATTAATTGAGGGTATAATAGGTAAAATTATTTTGTCCTTTCTTGATTTGTCAAAATGGACAAGTAATTAGGGACAACTATAAAAGGAAAAGTGGACAAGTAATTAGAGACAAAGGGAGTATTTTTGTGCTCCACCAAAAGTTTTGGATTATTCGCTTTTAACACAAAAACCATACAAAAAGTACAATTTTGAGGTGTCTTTCAAAATGAGAAATCTTGAAAAACCTAAAAGTTGTCTCATGTAAAACTGATTATGATGTTGAATGGATTATGGACACGCAGTCTGGAAGACACTATTGCTACTTTGTTGAGTGAAAGATGGCAGATTTCCACCAAAGATTGGTTACATTGCCTTGGTTTCCTTGCCTCCATTTTTATTATATGCTTTACTTGAGCCGTAGTCTATCAAAAACAATTTTTCTACCTTTATAAGGTAAGGATATGTCTGTATACACACCATCCTCCCTAGACCTACTTCTACTTCTGGGATTGCACTGGTATGTTACTGTTGTTGTTTGCCTCCTTTGTTTGGTTCAGGGTTAGGGTCACGCTAGCTAAACTATATACTTTCAATTTTACTATGTTACTATTAATACATATGGTTATACCTCTCGAATTTTTCGTTTAACGTGTTGACTGAATATGATTTGGTTACTTTGTTAGAGTTACTTGCCCCATTGCCCCCCAGGGGCGGACCCACGTGTTGTCCAGGGGGTTCACCCGAACCCCCTTAATAAAAAATTACACTGTATATATAAGGTGAATTTTCTGGATTTATGTGGATATATATATTTTGAACCCCCTCAATGACAAGGTGAGGGAGATAGCCCAGCGGCAACTCCCTTCAATATTAAGCCTGACGTCCGTGGATCGAATCCCTGGGTTATCTTTTTTTTTTTTAGTTTTTTACTTTCAGTTTTTTTTTTTTTTTAGTTCCAGTTCCCATTTTCATGTTTTTTTTAGTTTTTTTTTTAAATAAAAAGTGCTAAAATGTGGATGAATCTTTACACAGAAAAACAAAGTATAATTTATCATAAAAGTTGATTAGTTAGAGTAGAAAATGGAGAATTATTCGCAAGCTCTCTTAATTTTTCCATTCTGGTTGGATCCAAGAGAGGACGTCATACATGCATGGTACATGGATGACATCGATGAGGACCAGAGGCTTCCTCATCACCATGAGGCAAAGGAATTTGTGTCTCTTAACAAGCTTGCATGTAAAGATCAGGCTAAGAATTATATTTGTATAAATTATCTATGAGGAACAGAAAATCCACCTTTACCACCCATTCAAAAAAGAAATCGCTAGGTTTCAGGGCAGTTTATCACTTGCGTGATCCCTTCAATACCTTTCAATAAGTTTTTGAGTTCTCTTACAAGGATCTCACATTTGTAAATTCTTGCTAAGTGGATAAATTACTTTTCAGTTAATACTGCTAATCTAATTTGTTGCCAATGTCTTGGTATTTAGGGCTTAGAAATTAAATAGGTGGATATCTTTTTGGATAAACTACCTTATTAGACATACATCACTACTATATATACTAATATTATCTTTACTTTTAAACAATTATATATATTACCACTTTTAGTAATTTATACCATATATTAATATATTATTTGAAAATACTATTAGATACCCACATCCCTTAAAACTATTATTGATTAATTATCTGCTTAAATAACTCTTTCACTCCAAATCAATCACTATCTCTTAATTCTCCGCTCCTATGTTTATCATTCAATTATGTCTCCTCCTTTTTTACTCAAGACTTTCACCTTACAATTTCATTTCAACAATAGTTAATCTACTCTCTTCTTCTCAAGATATCATCACCACAAATTCTGCTGAACCCAAATATCATTTTGTATTGTTCATTTCTCACGAGTTCCAATCACAGTAATTGCTACAGAGAAATCTTTCAATTCATAGTGGGTCTTGATTGTTTGTCTCCGAAAGAAATGGATCTTAGTTTTGATTATGTTATGCCACAGTGCAAAAGGATCAAAGGGAATATTGTAGAGAGTTTTTGTTTGATGGTGTTCTTCTAAGACTTTCTTTGGTTACTGTGATATGGATGTGGTAGTACCAATATTACTTTGATATAGCCCTTGAAACATGTGTATCCAATAAGTAGTAATCTTAATTAAGATCCGAGTTGTATTTTTAGTAATGGGGTATCTGAACATGTATATGTATCCACTATATATTAAATTTCGGATACATGATTTTTAACAACACAATGATATTAATGATACGACAGATACTCTACAGTCGTGATTTGTTCATAGATTCATGTGTTTCAACTACATTTCATATTTAGATACACATAATTAAATGTATATGCTTATTATGTATTCGAGATACATGTTTTTGGATATAACATATGAAATTTAGATACACATAATTAGATGTATATGCTTCTTCTTTTTGTATATTCCATATTTAGATACACATAATTAGATGTATATGTTTACTATGTATTCGAGATACATGTTTTTTGGATATAACATATGCAATTGATACTTGATACATCAAATTCATACTAGATACATATAAAAGATACATGAAATATATATATATAACAAATACATGAAATTAATGCTAGATACTTCTATGATACATATGAATGTACTTGTATGGCACTCATGTATCTAAATGTTTAGTTTGTTGGATACATCATATATTGATAATAGATACATCAAATTAATGAATTTATTATTTTAAGAGTAATAATTTGAAATTAATCAAATTACATTACCAAGATATACATGTTTTTATCTTATATTAATAATATTAATGAATTTACTATTTCAAAGAATAATAAAATGAAATTAATTATCTATGTATTTTGAAAATCCTCAATTACTCCTCTAATTAAGGAAATAAGTTACAACCAATTAATTTAAATAAATAAGTTTTGTATCTCAATTTTAAAATTTGACAGATACATGTATCTAATGGATTCAGACTCATGTATCCTAATCATAAAATATGGTAGAGAAAGTAATATTTGAAATATGGTAGAGAAAGTAATATTTGAAACTATTGGGAATCTTAATAATTAAGACCTAAACTAGTGGGATTTATGTGATTTGCCCTATCTTTCTTATGTTGGCATTGGTAGATGAGAATCCTACATTGATAAGGATATATCATCATTGGTCCAAATTGAACAAGGAATAAAATAATGAACCAACCCTAAGATCGGTTACAAGTTGATTGCTGGTTTTGTCCTGCCTTTGTACTCCCTTCTTAATTACTATGTGAAAAAATTCGGAACTTGGAATGCTCCGCTAGAGACTTGATGCCTACATTTATGGGACTAATGAGGAGTTGAATAAAATTAGGAGATTTGTTATTGTGTTGCAGGAAGTGGTTTGATGTTGTTTATTGATTGGATTTTACTATTCTGCCTTCCAACTACTGTTGCTAAATATATACTTCTGACCTTCTTGGTGTAATATGAATGAGAGCTGGATTTACATCTGGGTAAAGAAAGGTGGAATGATTGTGCTTCCTACTGGAATATATTACTGATTCACGCTTAAATGACCTTAATTCTACTTTTTTTTGTCGAAGATTCACGAAGAATACATCAGGTTTGGCTTCTATGTATGTATATTCTTTACCCTCCCATGTATGTGAATCAGTGAATGTTGCACTTCGCATCCAAAAGCGTGATATTTTGTACGTAATATAGGTATATAATATGCAACAATTAATAGCTGATGTTTTTGTTATCTGATTTGGCAATCACTTACATGCATCAATTTCTCCATTAATATTAGTGCTCTGCTCCTAAAGTTAGCAAAGCAGGGGAAGCATAATTATGATTAATATTTATTTTTGGTTTAACCTTGTGAGACAATGAAAGTTGATAAAGTTTGGTTACTGACCTAAACAATGCGACTAATGGTGCACGCTGTTGTGTCACTTGAACCATGCCCGACTCATCATGATTTGCCGAGAAAGTAAACATTTACCTCTACAAGTTTGTGTAAGTCAATAAATGTGGAATAATATAAATAAAAAGCATTTAAAGACCAAATGTCCGCCAATCTAAACGTTTGCTTAAGAGTTTGAATTGACTAAAAAGCTGGTCAAATCTATTTTTAGATCATTTTTAATTTTTGGGAGTGTTTGATAAAGTAAAAATAACTTGAAATAAGTTTTAAATGACTTAAAAATATTTAAAAGTAGGTATTCATCCACTTCCATTTTTCAACTCAAAAGCTACTTAAGTTTAACTTTCTAAAAACTATTTTCAAAGAGCTTCTTTTTTTAAAGTTAAGTCAAATGGGCTTTTAAATTAATTAAATATAATAATTCCAACTTTTACAATAATGGATTTGTGTTACAATTGAGCACCAAACAACGAGAAATCATATTCCAAATTGCAATTTTATAATATTGAGTTTGTGCCAACAGCGAGAAATCACGTTCTAAATCGCAATCTACCAGCACTGAACAAGGACAAATCACTTAGAATGCAAATTCGTTAGATATTTATCTAGTGATAAGATATTTATCATAAGGGCCAACTTATTTTTGTTGGCAAATTCTAGCTGAAGTTAATTGCTAATTAACGTTAGCGTGTTAACATTTGTAGGAATAAGTTCGTGGTTACACGCCCAACTATCCCAAATGAAGTTCATGTCGAAGATAATGATGTAGTTAGAGTTGTCAAAAAGGGCTAGCTCAGTCCCACCTGGTACAAGCCTCACAGGTCAAGGAATTTGAGGGGCTAGGGTAGGCCGCCGGTTTTTTTTCATTTGGAAGGGCTTGGAAATGTTCAACCTAACCCAACCCAACCTTACCCTAGAAGGGTCGCGGGCTGGGGCAAGCTAGCCCTTTTTTTTTCTTTTCAAACTTAAAATTCTATGACATCAAGAAATGAGAAGATTTTCAAATCAAATATGGCAAACAATGTTGTTGTTTCAATAACACTAGCAAAAAATCTAGTGTGATTAGCATATATCTAGGATATTAGATTCGCGAGATGCATGTATTTGGTGTGATGTATCCCAGATATGTGAGCGTGATAAGAGAGTAACAAACGATATCGGAGGGAGGCGTGGGAGTGGGATTTGTCAATGTATCCTAGACACATGTGAATCCACTTGGATAAAGTATATATAGAAAAATTATACCTAATTTTGAGTCTATATATACTGAGATATATGTATTTGGACACACCAAAATCTGGTAAAATTCATACTATCACAACATAGCATGCATCTAAGTAATTAGCTCATACATTAGTGAACTTTATGTAAGATACCCTTAAATGAATAGCTTTGGCCCATGAGCCGACCCTGACCCGTTCCCGATCAAGCCTCAAGGGTCAAGGGCTTATACGGAACATGATTATAAGCCCTAGTTTTAAATCAACTTGAAAAATTTCTATCCCAACCCTACCCTAATAAAGGGTTGGGTGAGGCCGTCCCCATGGGCTAAGCCTATTTGACGGCTCTGGATGTAGTACAAACTTTACTCGCAGAGAAAGAGTTGCTACAAAATAAAATTCTTAATTTAAATAAGAATCTTTGGAAAGAGATAAAGAGAGTAAAATATATTGGATTCGTGACATATAGATAATTACGAAAAAAAAATTTAATTGACTCTTCAAATATCATATGAGCCACGTAATCTTTGACAAGGTAGTAAAGACATTTCCAAAAATTGAATAGACATTTCCAATACTTTTTATATTTGCAAATTACATTAAAATTACTATAACTCACTTTAATTAACAACTTGAAATAATTTATAAAATAATAAAAGTTACGATCAAAGAAAATTGTATTGACTATCAAAATTATATATGTATACTGTGTAGCATTAATTGGGATAGAAAGAGTAACATGCATTGAGTCTGTGCTGTAAAAAAAAAAGTATGTTAAAAAAAATACTAACTCTCCAAATTTCATAAATTGAAAAGGAGGAAGTAAAGACATTCCAATAATTAAAAATATATTCTTAATAATTTATGTATTTGTAATTTATGTTAAAAATACAAAATTTGAATTTTTTAAACTTACCAACAAATAAAAAATTTAATTGACTTTCAAAATTTTATTTGTATCATATAAATTAAAATAAAAACAATAATATATGATGGGCTTGTATTGACAGGGCTTCATACAAGGAGGAAGTTCGCGAGGCAAAGTGATTTTTAGGAAAAACAGTGGGCCCATTCCAAATCCATGTCCATTTTTCTGTCATGAAATAAAATAATAAAACGAAAAAACCCCTAGAAAATAGCTTTCCAATTAATTACGTCATAAAGGAAAACGCCGCTCCAGGGACCTGTTCATCTACCTCGGCTGGCAAACTCCCACCGTCCACCGTCGACAGTCCACCAGTCCACCAGTCCACAGTCCACAAACACGGTGAGACGCGAAACAATTAGCAGAAATTTCTTCGTTTTGTGTTTGAGACTATTCCAATTCCATTGCAGCAAGTGATCCAAATCGCGCGGACGAATTTGGTCTGATTACAACAGGTATTCATCTCCGTCGTAGCTGTTACCTTACTGGGAAAAATACCTACTATATCTTAATAAATATAGATTTAAACTGCATTCTATTGTTATGTTTTTGGTGTAATCAATTATTCGACACTGTATCTAGAATTGATCTTTAGACACAACATAGACTGAAAAAAAGTAGAAAGGGTAACATTTGCATATGGTTTTAGTACAACCTGTTACTGTTTTGTGATATATTACAAAGTTACCTATTTCAACAACATTATATATGCCAAGTAATCAAAGAATTGCTATTTTTCATTTATCTTTAGATTACGGTCGGCTCTATTACTATGCAACTGCAATGCAATAAATAAAAGATACCATTAGTTCCTTATCAAAAAAAATAAAAGATACCATTAGTTGGGATTCATGGTAATCTCACAACATATTTACATAATATGAAAATATTAAATGAGTGTCACAAATATGCACCATTATAAATGGAGATATTAGTTATGCAGAGATTGTAATTCATAGAATGAAGGGGTTGTTATGTGGTTGCTAATAATTTTTTTTTTTTTGATGAGTGTGGTGTACGGGTTAACTTTTGTGCACCTTGACTAATTACACGAGATATTTGCCACCTCCCACAGACAACAAGTACCAGGTAACTTTGTCGACCAAGGCTAGGACAAATGAGAAGAATGACCTAGTGTTTTTTTGTAGTTTTCAACCTGAGACCTCATGATTTTCAACCACTTCATTTACCACAAGGCCACACCTTTGGGTGCATGTGGTCATAAACAATTTAACAATTGTTATACATGAATTACTTATTTTAGTGGAGTGGTCTTGCATTTAAGTAGTTAATACCTACATTGCTAATTTAGTAATTGAGTTTACACAAAATAGGAGCTAGAAAATGAGCAAGTCGAATTTGAGAAAGTACATTCCAAGGGCACCCAACGGTGTGGAATTAAACACAAACATATTAAACACTTATTTTGATAAAGGTAACAGTGATATTTATAGAACACTTTGTAGCATCACATTAGTGTTATAGGGAATGACACACTAAAGTGTAATATAGGAAAGATGACTGCTTTGGCCTTTGCAGTCTGTAAAATTAGAAGTTTCTGTCTAAACTTCATGGCTACTAATTAGTATTTGATAATTGTCACAGGTGATTGTGATCGTTGTGGAGATATGATCTCAGTGCAAAAATGTGTTATTAATTTTGAAGGCAATGAGGTCTCAGAAGTATCTAAAATGAGCAATTTAACTGGTGGAAAATCTGAAACCAATCTTCCAAATCAATTGAAAGTTATTTTTTGTCAAGATTTAAATGGAAGTTTGGATGGGGTTGGCTCAGCAGATGTTTGTGATTATACTTGTCATAATGATGGACGATTTTGGAGGTGTTACAACTTTGTACAAGAGACTAAGATAGGATCTCTAGTTTGAAAGCTGATCAAGATGCTACAGCGCTGAGGGAGCTGCTATTTGTTCATTTTGTATATTTCACTCATTTTGAAGGTGTGCATCTGATTATACCTTGCTGTAACTTTATTATCAACTTCAGAAAAGTGCTAAGTGCGAAAGTGTAAGAACTCGGAGGATATGTACAATGCTTAGTATAATTTTAAGGATGATGATGATGACAGTGACCGAGAACCATCAGAAAAGCAAATAGAAGTTCTGCAGTGGTTGTGTCAATTGTACCCTGATTAATGTCGAGGATGTTGAAAATTGTGAAGTAAGTTGTTTATCTTTTTAGCTATTATCTTTGTGCTCGTTTAGCATGCCCAGTCCCCTTATGTTTTCTAAACTAAATTAATTCGGAAGTTTTCACTTATTGTTGACATTATCTATTCCACGATTTATCAATAGAATACTGCCTATTTAGGTATGCGGAGAACACAGTGAATCTGGGATACTCAGGCATGGATTTTTTTGCATCTCCATATCTGCCTGTAGAAGATGTCAACCAAGATGAGTTGCTGTAACTGGAAATCTGAAGGTTGGTAGTAATTTTACATAACTAGAGATTATATTTGCGCTTTTGATTGATTAATAAATGACTTTTTCGGGCAATGAACTTTATCTTATATAGTTGAAGTTATATCCCGTTATGCGAAATATGCCAATATGAAAGACTTCCTTTGCCCCTAGGATAGTCACAAGGAATATCAGTGTGGATGATTGTCAATTGATCATGTTAGTTTTGACATTAGTTTACTGGTGCAAGGCATAATGTTTTGGAAGTTGAAGTCCATTATGTATCTGCTATCTTATGGTTGAGCCCTCACCTTTTGTGTTGTCTCCTCTCTAATGTGGTACCCCTGTTTCTTGGTTCCATTTGGTTTACCCCCTTTTCAGATAACCTATGACTGCTAGAAAAGGTCAAATATCTGGATATGTAGAATGGAAGTCCAAAATCTAAGAGTTGGCTTATATAATATAATCTCATAGTCAAGAGTCATTGTTTTGAAATGCTTCTGGAAGTGACTAGTTGTTTATCTTATTTCAATTATAAAGGTTGGTTAGAAAGACCGAGAAAGATGTTAGAGTGCATTAGAAAAAAAATAATGCAAGCATTACTAATACACTCTACTCATCATTATTCTTATACCCCATATCAAACGACCCTTTATATTTTTGTTTGTAGGTTCCTCTTTTTTGGTATAACTCTTGTATACAACAAGTTGACCTTGTTTTATCAATGAAACTTTTTGCTTGATTAAAAAAAATAAAAAATAAACAAACAAATTACATAATTGTAATAGTTGGACAGGTTGTGTTATGACCCATTATTTATCATATGTTTTTTTATAATGGTAACTACCCATTATTTATCATATTTTTATCTAACCCATCGCAATCCAATAAATTTTTTGGTTGGATTGGACACTGACCCATTTAATTGATTCAATCCATTTTGACCGGCCAAATTTAGTCCAAATTAACAATTTGCCATTTTAGCTAACTAGTAGTTTCATACATTTGCAAGCTCAACGTCCACTATGGTAGAGATAATTTTTTATGTGGAGATTGTAATGCATGGATTGCTTATGAGGTAAATTAATAATAAAGAGATTGTTATCGAGTGATTAATAGTTTAGAGGTTGTTATACATTAATTAATTACTTTGAAAGAATGTTTTTGTCTTTAAATAGTTACTATCTACATTGCTAATGCACATATTCTTATTCCACATTCTAATCAACAAAATAATACTAACAGTTAATGAATGTTTTATAATCTCATTACAAAAGATTCCATCATCTCATAGAGAGCTAGTGGTGTAACATGTATATGGACCAATCTCCTTAGAGTTGGAACCATGATAGAACTTGAACGAGTGCATGAGTGTTCTCTTTGATCCATCACTTTCATTGTTCACTAGTTTAGAAAAGGCTTCAACTAATTTAGACAACTCATAATATCATAAATATTAAAGATGAAACAAACAAAAAAACTTACTTGATTTCATAAGAACTCCAAAACCTTCTATTATGTGGTCTAAACCTTTGTATAAATGGATGACTGAAAATTAACGACAACTGACTTAATAACAAAGACAAGAATTGATCATATTAAAAGATTCGATCACTGGCTAATTCTCCAAGCATAACTCCAATTTCAAGAACTCCAATTACCAACTCCATGATAATTATGAGTTCAAGAACTCTCCTTTTTTCCTGGTTCAGGGGCAACATTTAAATCAAACTTGAAATGCTTGATTAAAGTAGCACTTTTTGTTTCTTCTAGAATTCCCCTACCCGCAACTTTATTGCCAATTTTTGCTCCTCCATGTGTTTATCTGGAGTATTTTAGAGTCGGGGTGCATAAACTTATACATTAGTATTCGTTTGTTTTCTTTCTCGTTCCATGCTTTTAAATCTTTATGGAGATCTTCCAATGCCTTAAAGCCATTTGATTTTCCCTCAACATAATCACGTTGACGATTCTCTAGTTTCATTTTGAAAAATTTATCAATTATTTCTTCTATACTTGTGGAAAACACGAAAACCATGTGTTTTCCACAAGTATAGAAGAAATAATTGATAAATTTTTCAAAGTGAAAGTAGAGGATCGCCAACATGATTATGCTTAGGGAAAATTAGATGGCTTTGAGGCACTGGAGATTTTTGTGAAGAATTACAAACATTTAATGATAAAAACGAATACTAATGTATAAGATTATACACTCTGGCTCAGAAACACCTCATGATAAATATATGGAGGAGCAATATATGGAGCAGTAGAAGTTGTCTATTAAGTTGCAGGTGGAGAATGATAAAGAAGAAATAAGGAGGTGCTATTTTGGTCAAACATCTCAAATTTGATTTAATTGTAGTCTTTGAGCCAGAAGAGTAGAGCTATTCAACCTATAATTAACATTGATTTGGTAGTTGGTGTTCTTGAAATTGGAGAATACCTTACCAATGATCGAATCTTCAAATTTGGTCAATCTTTGTTTTTATTATTAACTCATCCATTTATACGAATTGTTATACATTAATTACGTATTTTAGTGGAGTGGTTTTGTATTTAAGTAGTTAAAACCTACATTGCTAATTTAGTAATTGAGTTTACACAAAATAGGAGCCAGAAAAAGAATAAGTCAAATTTGAGAAAGTACATTCCAAGTGCTAATAATTTTATTTTTTTTGATGAGTGTGGTGTACGGGTTAACTTTTGTGCACCTTGACTAATTACATGAGATATTTGCCACCTCCCACAGACAACAAGTACCAGGTAACTTTGTCGACCAAGGCTAGGACAAATGAGAAGAATGACCTAGTGTTTTTTTGTAGTTTTCAACCTGAGACCTCATGATTTTCAACCACTTCATTTACCACAAGGCCACACCTTTGGGTGCATGTGGTCATAAACAATTTAACAATTGTTATACATGAATTACTTATTTTAGTGGAGTGGTCTTGCATTTAAGTAGTTAATACCTACATTGCTAATTTAGTAATTGAGTTTACACAAAATAGGAGCTAGAAAATGAGCAAGTCGAATTTGAGAAAGTACATTCCAAGGGCACCCAACGGTGTGGAATTAAACACAAACATATTAAACACTTATTTTGATAAAGGTAACAGTGATATTTATAGAACACTTTGTAGCATCACATTAGTGTTATAGGGAATGACACACTAAAGTGTAATATAGGAAAGATGACTGCTTTGGCCTTTGCAGTCTGTAAAATTAGAAGTTTCTGTCTAAACTTCATGGCTACTAATTAGTATTTGATAATTGTCACAGGTGATTGTGATCGTTGTGGAGATATGATCTCAGTGCAAAAATGTGTTATTAATTTTGAAGGCAATGAGGTCTCAGAAGTATCTAAAATGAGCAATTTAACTGGTGGAAAATCTGAAACCAATCTTCCAAATCAATTGAAAGTTATTTTTTGTCAAGATTTAAATGGAAGTTTGGATGGGGTTGGCTCAGCAGCTGTTTGTGATTATACTTGTCATAATGATGGACGATTTGGGGAGGTGTCACAACTTTGTACAAGAGACTAAGATGGGATCTCCGGTTTGAACACTGATCAAGCTACTACAGCACTAAGGGAGCTGCTATTCTTTCATTTTGTATATTTCACTGATTTTGAAGGTGTGCATTTGATTATACCTTGTTGTAACTTTGTTATCAACTTCAGAAAAGTGCTAAGTGCGAAAGTGTAAGACCTTGGAGGATATGTACAATGCTTAGTATAATTTTAACGAGGATGATGATGACAGTGACCGAGAACCATCAGAAAAGCAAATAGAAGTTCTGCAGTGGTTATGTGTCAATTGTACCATGATCAATGTCTAGGATGTTGACAATTGTGAAGTAAGTTGTTTATCTTTTCGGCTATTCTCTTTGTGCTCGTTTAGCATGCCCAGTCCCCTTCTGTTTTTTAAGTTAAATTAATTCGGAAGTTTTCACTTATCGTTGACATTATATATTCCACGGTTTATTAATAGAATACTGCCTATTCAGATATGCGGAGAACACAATGAATCTGGGATACTCAGGCATGGGTTTTTTTGCATCTCCATATCTGCCTGTAGAAGATGTCAACCAAGATGAGTTGCTGTAACTGGAAATCTGGAGGTTGGTAGTAATTTTACATAACAGGACATTATATTTGTGCCTTTGATTGATTAATAAATGATTTTTTCGTGCAATGAACTTTATCTTGTATAGTTGAAGTTTTATCCCGTTATGCGAAATATGCCAATATGGAAGACTTCCCTTGCCCCTAGGATAGTCACAAGGAATATCGGTGTGGATGACTGTCAATTGATCATGTTAGTTTTGACATTAGTTTACTGGTGCAAGGCATAATGTTTTGGAAGTTGAAGTCCATTATTATGTATCTGCTATCTTATGGTTAAGTCCTCACCTTTTGTGTTGTCTCCTACCCAATGTGGTACCCCTGTTTCTTTGTTCCATTTGGTTTACCCCCTTTCCAGATAATCCATGACAGCTAGAAAAGGTCAAATATCTGGATATGTAGATTGGAAGTCCAACATTTAAGGATTGCTTATATAATATAATCTTATAGTCAGGAGTCATTATTTTGAAATGCTTCGGAAGTGACTAGTTGTTTAATTTTATTTCAATTATAAAGGTTGGTTAGAAAGACCGATAAAGATGTTAGAGTGCATTAGAAGAAAAATAATGCATGCATAAGTCATAACTAATGCAAGCATTACTAATACACTCTACTCATCATTATTCTTATACCTCATATTAAACGACCCTTTATATTTTTGTTTGTAGGTTCCTCTTTTTTGGTATAACTCTTGTATACGACAAGTTGACCTTGTTTTATCAATGGAACTTTTTGCTTGATTAAAAAAAATAAAAAATAAACAAACAAATTACATAATGGTAATAGTTTGGCAGGTTGTGTTATGACCCATTATTTATCATATTTTTATCCAACCCATCACAATACAATAAATTTTTTGGTTGGATTGGACACTGACCCATTTAATTGATTCAATCCATCTTGACCGGCTAAATTTAGTCCAAATTAACAATATGCCAGTTTAGCTAACTAGTAGTTTCATACATTTGCAAGCTCAACGTCCACTATGGTAGAGATAATTTTTTATGTGGAGATTGTAATGCATGGATTGCTTATGAGGTAAATTAATAATAAAGTGATTGTTATTTTGTGATTAATAGTTTAGAGATTGTTTTACATTAATTAATTAATTACTTTGAAAGAATGTTTTTGTCTTTAAATAGTTACTATCTACATTGCTAATGCATATATTCTTATTCCACATTCTAATCAACAAAATAATACTAACCGTTAATGGATGTTTTATAATCCCATTACAAAAGATTCCACCATCTCATAGAGAGCTAGCTCAGGTGTAACATGTATATGCACCAATCTCCCTAGAGTTGGAACCATGATAGAACCTTAATGAGTGAATGAGTGTTCTCTTTGATCCATCACTTTCATTGTTCACTAGTTTAGAAAGGCTTCAACTAATTTAGACAGCTCATAATATCATAAATATTAAAGATGAAACAAACCAAAAAACATACTTAATTTCATAAGAACTCCAAAACCTTCTATTTTGTGGTCTAAACCTTCGTATAAATGGATGATTGAATATTATTAACAACCGACTTAAAACAAAGAAAAGAATTGATCATATTAAAAGATTCAATCACTGGTTAAGTCTTCTCCAAGCATAACTCCAATTTCAAGAACTCCAATTACCAACTCCATGATAATTATGAGTTCAAGAACTCTCCCCCTTTTCTGGCTCAGGGGCAACATTTAAATCAAACTTGAAATGCTCGATCAAAGTAGCACTTTTTGTTTCTTCTAGAACTTCCCCTACCCGCAACTTTATTGCCAGCTTTTGCTCCTCCATGCGTTTATCTTGAGGTATATTTGAGCCGAGGTGCATAACCTTACACATTAGTATTCGTTTGTTTTCTTTCTCGTTCCATGCTTTTAAATCTTTATGGAGATCTTCCAATGCCTCAAAGCCATTTGATTTGCCCTCAACATAATCACGTTGACAATTCTCTAGTTTTATTTTGAAAAATTTTCAATTAGTTCTTCTATACTTGTGGAAAACCCATGTTTTCCACAAGTATAGAAGAAATAATTGATAAGTTTTTCAAAGTGAAAGTAGTGGATCGCCAACATGATTATTCTTAGGGTAAATTAGATGGCTTTGAGGCACTGAAGATCTTTGTAAAGAATTACAAACATTTAATGTGAAAAATGAATACTAATGTATAAGATTATACACCCTGGCTCAGAAACACCTCATGATAAATACATGGAGGAGTAGAAGTTGGCCATTAAGTTGCAGGTAGAGAATGATAAAGAAGAAATAAGGTGGTGCTATTTTGGTCGAGCATCTCAAATTTGATTTAATTGTAGTCTTTGAGCCAGAAGAAGAGAGTTGTTCAACTTATAATTAACATTGATTTGGTAGTTGGTGTTCTTGAAATTGGGGGATACCTTACCAATGATCGAATCTTCTAATTAGGTCAATCTTTGTTTTTATTATTAACTCATCCATTTATACGAATTGTTATACATGAATTACTTATTTTAGTGGCGTGCTTTTGCATTTAAGTAGTTAATACCTGCATTCCAATTACCAACTCCATGATAATTACTCCTCCTCATCTGGCTCATGGGCAACATTGAAATCAAACTTGAAATGCTCGATCAAAGTAGCAGTTTTTGTTTCTTCTAGAACTTTCCCTACCCGCAACTTTATTGCCAGCTTCTGCTCCTCCGTGTGTTTATCTAAGTTATTTCTGAGTCGAGGTGCATAACCTTATACATAAGTATTCGTTCGTTTTCTTTCTTGTTCCATGCTTCTAAATCTTTATGGAGATCCAATGCCTCAAAGTCATTTGATTTGCCCTCAACATAATCACGTTGGCGATTCTCTTGTTTCATTTTGAAAAATTTATCAATTATTTATTCTATACTTGTGGAAAACCATGTTCTTATGCTTTCACAAGTATAGAAAAATAATTTATAAGTTTTTAAAAGTATAAGTAGAGGATCGCCAACATGATTATGCTTAGGGCAAATCAAATGACTTTGAGGCACTAGAAGATCTTTGTAAAGAATTACAAACATTTAATGAGAGAAATGATTACTTATGTATAAGATTATACACCCTGGCTGAGAAACACCTCATGATAAATACATGGAGGAGTAGAAGTTGGCCATTAAGTTGTAGGTGGAGAATGATAAAGAAGAAATAAAGAGGTGCTATTTTGTCTGAGCATATCAAATTTGATTTAATTGTTGTCTTTGAACCAGAAGAGGAGAGCTTTTAAGCTTATAATTATCATGGATTTTGAAATTGGAGGATACCTTACCAATCTCCTAATTTGGTCAATCTTTGTTTTTGTTATCGACTCATCCATTTATACGAGATTTTAGACCTCAAAATTGAAGGTTACGAAGTTCTTTTTTTACTAAGTCAATTTTTTTGGCATAACTCTTGTTACAACAAGTTGACATTTGTTTTATTATGGAACTCTTTGCTTGAATGAACAAATTAAATAATGGTAAGAGTTGGACGGGTTGTATTATGACCCATTGTTTATCATATATTTATCTAGCCCATATCAATCCAACAAATTTTTGGGTTAGATTGGACAAAGAATCATTTATTGATTCAATCCATTTTAACCAGCAAAATTTTGTCCAATTTGCCAGCTTGGCTAACCAGTATTTTCATACATTTGCCAACGTCCACTATGGTAGAGATATTTTTATGTGGAGATTGTAATGCATGGATTGTTTATGAAGTAAATTAATTATGAAGGGATTGTTATTCGGTGATTAATTGTTTAGAAATTTTTATATATTAATTAATTACTTTGAAAAAATATTTTTGTGTTTAAATAGTTATTATCTACATTGCTAATGCACATATTTTATTCCACATTCTAATCAACATAAAATAATTCTATTGTTAATGGATGTCTTATAAACTCATATTACAACAGATTCCACATCTCACCGAGGCTAGTTTTGGTGTTAAATGTAAAGCACCAATCTCCCTAGAGTTGGAACATTGAAAAACATTAATGAGTGCTCTCTTCGATCCATCACTTCCACATTATTCACTAGTTTAGTAAGAAGCTTCATTAATTTACTAATCTAGACAACACAAAACATCATTAAATACTAAAGAGGAAACAAACAAAAATTTGTCTTAAATATATAAGTACTCCATGACTTTCTATTTTGTTAAACCTTGTACAGATTGATGATTGGAGACCAACAACATGTGACTTAATAACAAAAGAAAGAATGTACTATCTTAGAAAGCTCGATCGCTGGTAAAGTCTTCTCCAAGTGTAACTCCAATTTCAAGAAGTCTAATTACCAACTTCATAATAATTATGAGTTCAAGAACTCTCATACTCTTCCGTCTTAGGGGCAAAATGGTGTTTCTGAACTAAGATTCATAATCTTGAACATTAGTATTCGCTTCATTCTTTCTCGTTTGGTGCTTGTTATTCTTTACGAAGATCTTCAAATGCCTCGAAGCCATTTGATTTTCTCTAAGCATAATCGCGTTGGCGATCCTGTAGTTTCATTTTGAATTTTTTTCAATTATTTAATCTATACTTGTGGAACCATAGGAAAATGATTTTCCACTTGGTGAAAAGAGCATATCACCAGCTTCCACTCCAGTTTGAGCTGCAATCTTATTTGCTTGTGGAATACAATATTTATTCTTTTTGACAAACTAACATTGTGTGCTTACTGAGACTCTTATCAACTTTATTTTAGTCTTTTGCTTATCCCTTTTTGTCATGTTTTCCAACGTAAAAGGAAATAATTGAAGAAGAAAACAAGATATTTTTTGTTGAACAAGTCCTGAGCTATTCTTAAAAAAAAACATCTTTTTTTCTTTTTTAATTATTTGTTTTTGCAATAGAAAATAGGACTAGAAATAGTAAGCAAAAGATTGAAACAACGTTGATTAAGTTTAGGAAAGCAGCACTTTTAGTTTTTCAAAAAGAACAAAATACCTTGTTCCATAATGTATATAAACTTGCAACTCGGGCCAGAGCAGATGCTGGTGTTATGCTCTTTTCACTAAGTGGAAAACCATGCTCCTATGGTTCCACAAGTAAAGAGAAAATTATTGACCATCGTAATTATGCTTAGGGCAAATCAAATGGCTTTTGAGGCATTGAAAGATCTCTATAATGAATTACAAGCATTGGACGAGCAAGAAAAAAATGAATTCTAATGTATAAAATTATACACCATGCCTCACAAATACCTCTAGATGAACATATGTAGGAGCAGAAGCTGACAATTAAGTTGCAGGTGGAGATAGTTAAAGTTTAAATAAGAAGTATTATTTTGGAATGCATTTTATTTTTAATACACAAAATCAAATATTGCATAAAAAATAATCTTAGCATAACTAATTCAAACGTTACTAATGCACTCTATTCATCATTGTTCTTATACACCCTATCAAACGATCCCTTATATTTTTATTTGTAGGTTCTCCTTTTTTGGTATAACTCTTGTATATGACGAGTTGACCTTTGTTTTATTAATGAAACTCTTTGCTTGATTAAAAAAATATACAATCAAATTAAATAATGGTAGGAGTTGGGCAGGTTTTGTTATGACCCATTTTTTATCATATTTTTATCTAACCCATCTTAATCCAACAAATTTTTGGGTTAGATTGGACAATGACTCATTTATTGATTCAATCCATGTTGATCGTCCAAATTGACAAATTTCCAGCTTAGCTAACCAGTAGTTTCATACATTTGCAACCTCAACGTCCACTGTGGTATAAATATTTTTTTTTGTGGAGATTATAATGCATGAATTGCTTATAAGGTAAATTATTAATGAAGGGATTGTTTTTCAGTGATTAATAGTTTAGAGATTATTATACATTAATTAATTAATTACTTTGAAAGAATATTGTTGTCATTAAATAGTTACTATCTACATCGCTAATGCACTTTTTTTTTATTTTGAAACTGGTAAGATTGTATTATTCAACATAAAGGGCGTGCTAGCTAATAATGCATATATTTTTATTCCACATTCTAATCAACATAAAATAATACTTATATTATGGACTATTCGTAACCACAATTATATAATTAATGGGATAATTATAATAATTAATTTAGTTTGTGGTCAAAAGAAAATAGCATTGAAATTAGTAGTGGGTCACTTTCACCACTTTTATAATTAGTCATGTATAATAATTAGGGTAGTAAATAATCTGTAGAAAAGTACTTTACCATTCTTTATAAATAGTTTAGGTTAGGCAGACCGTGTTTCTGTAACTAGGTGATTTTAATTTTTAAATATTATTATTTTGTTATTATATTATAAAATAAGTTTTGATATAGTGAGATAGATAATTAAATATTAGGTCTGTTGTATTATATGAATTCCATTAGAGTTATGTTATTTGGATGAATTGAGACTTAACCCTAGGCTTGAATATTTAGGAACGAATGAGACTTGATATATTAGTTGATATCAAAATCTAGAA
Source organism: Solanum stenotomum (assembly GCF_019186545.1). Taxonomy (NCBI): domain Eukaryota; kingdom Viridiplantae; phylum Streptophyta; class Magnoliopsida; order Solanales; family Solanaceae; genus Solanum; species Solanum stenotomum. Next base: position 3,262,302 of record NC_064284.1, on the reverse strand, counting down.
ATTTAATTATAGATTTGGGTGAGTTTTTAGTCTAGGCTAGACATATAGTAATTTGGATGTCTACGAACTCGTTTGCTTATGAATATTGTATACTTGATAGATTAGAAACGTTCTGATGCATTGAGGAAAGGAAAAGCATTGGGGAATTAGCTTGCTTGACTTCGGTTCTTCAGTGAATGTAGATTATGATTTATTCTATGTGATAGAGAGACTCCTAATAGTGACTGATAGTCATTGAGTAATTCTATGAAATTTTCTATATACTTAATTGTTGTGGTTTGGATGATCATGTGTTGTTTGTGATTGATCTGTAATCTCAAGACCATGAAATCCATAAGATTGAACTTATTCTATTAAAGTGATGCCTTGAATAAAGAAGATTTGCTGAAATAGTGTTAATGAAGTGGAAAGTGATGAAAAAATGATGAGTTAACTATGTTGTTGGATCGGGTGCCCCGAGGTGTCACGATAGTTAATTCATCATTATTTTCATCACTTAACACTTCATTAACACTTTCACCAAGCCTTCTTTATTCAAGGCATCACTTCAATAAAATAAGTTCAAGATTATGGATTTCGCGGTCTTGGGATTACACACCAATCACAAACAACACATGAATCATCTAAACCACAACAATTACGTACATAGAAAATTTCACAGAATTACTCGATGACTATCAATCACTATTAAGAGTCTCTCTATCACATAGAATAAACCATAACCTACATTTATCGAAGTAAAGCAAGCTAATTCCCCAATTTTTTTCTTTCCTTAATGCCTTAGAACATTTCTAATCTATCAAGTATACAATATTCATAAGCAAATGAGTCCGTAGACATCTATATTACTATATATCTAGCCTACACTCAAAAACTCATCCAAATCTATAATCAAATTCCTAAATTTTGATACCAACTAATATATCAAGTCTCATTCATTCCTAAATATTCAAGCCTAGGGTTAAGTCTCAATTCGTCCAAATAACATAACTCTAATGGAATTCATATAATACAATACCCTTAATATTTAATTATCTATCTCAATATATCAAAACTTAATTTATAATATGATAATAATATTGAAATCACCTAGTTACAGAAACACAGTCTGCCAAACCTAAACTATTTACAATGAATGATATACTACGTAACTGAATCCTAATAATTGAATTATCTAATGGCAATCATCATTCAACTGATGGCCGTCAACATATTGATCAAAGACATTGCAGTGCATCAATTCAAATCCACATCGGCAATTACCTTCTCTCCTGTCTAATATATTAATATTATCCAACCCATATACATAAAACGAAGATTTAGGAGCGTATTGATTTTCCAGATTCTCGATCTTTTCCTCTCCCGGTCGCTAAGTTTCTCTCTTTTCTTTTCTACAAATTATTTACAACCCTAATTATTATACATGATTAATTATAAAAGTAGTGAAAGTGGTCCACTACTAATTTCAATGCTATTTTATTAGAATTACCCCATTAATTATATAATTGTAGTTACGAATAGTCAGAAATACCCATTTAGAATATATCAGAAGTCATTTATGAAATAAGAAACTCTAGTACTTAAAACGACCTAATGGGTCGTTACAGAGTCTGTCTCTTGAAGGGGAATGACTGAGCCAGTTGTCGTGCCAAAACGGTAGCTTTCTAACATCACCACTGCATTCTGTGTTAAAAGGCCAAAGTTCGAAGTAAGAACTACTCTCCTTGCGCCGTTCATTCTAATTCTTTCTTGAGCTACAATGAGATCTCTCTATTAAGCCTGAGTAGACTTTCCTCTTCCTTCCTTTCAATGATTGTGCTCTATTTCACTAAACTGAAAGTCTTTTTTCCCTGCTGCGTTGCCGTTGAAACTCTCTCACTTTATCAATCTTCTATCCCATTTGAAAGGGGCATAATAAAGGCATGGTGTAGGCGGGAAAATACACTGCTAGTGAAATGGAACTAATACCTTTTCAAAAAAAAATCGAGGGTCTTTCTTTTCTTGTGAATAATATTTCATTTTTTAAAATTCATTTTAAATTTTACCATTATCAAAACTCGAGATGTATTTTAAGAGGCATTAACTTAAAAGAGTGATTAGGGAAAAATACTTGCAGAAGAATTGAAAATAACATGTAGTATCCACCTGAGAATGATGTTGAATATTACATGATTGTTCAGTTCCCACTGTGTTTATACTTGTCGGGTAAATTAAGCTTGGTTAGGTGATCGGGACTCTAGTAGTAGGATATTTGATGTCAAATCTAGTTCACAGCTTATCAGATTTTAAGAGCGAATATTACCAAATACTAGACAAAATTCTCCTTACTGTGTAGCTATAGATGTCTACGGGGAAGCTTATTGGCAGCAAAAGACAATGTGATTCTCCAATGTGCTCTATTTGGTTTTTCCTTACCAATTACAAATCTATATAATCCCCTGGATTCATGAATTATTTATGGAAGATCTTGCTTTAGAATGCAATTCATTGATTATATTAAGAGATGGATGACTGTTGTCTGTGTACTATGTGCAGATAATTTGGAGATTACTTGTGCAGACTCCCGTTGTTATTGTGTGATGCCGCCTGAGAGCAAAAAACATGGTTGTCAAAGTGTACCTACCGATGTGTTTGTTATTATAAAAACTGTGAGAACAAGCATCTTATCGGGAAATGGATGGTGCAGATTTCCACCACTGACGCTTTGATTATGCAGTTTGGGCGTCTACAAACTACTTACTCTCCCCTTCTAATTAGTTTACAAACATCATGCACCTCATTTTGACTATTCATTCAGGATCACTTACGAAGTTTATACCCTCTATTTCTAGATTGAAAAGTATCCTGAGATTGACAGCTTAATTTATTTCCTCTGAAGAAAAGCATCTTGTTCTTTGAATTCTCTAAGTGGAACCGATATAAATTGGTGTCTTCATTCTTGAGAACTGAGTAAGAAATTCACTTGTTTCTGAAGAAAGTATTTTCCATGAAAACCGAAAACACCCTAGGAATTGGGTGTTGGTGATTTTGGATAGTGATGAATAAAAGTTGGTGTGATGAGTTGATATGTCATTTTAGTTAAAATGGATGGGGTTAAAGAGCAAGGACATATTCAAGCCACTTTTGTAACACCAAGAACATACATGAATAGATTTTTAATAGTAGATGAGAAGTACGACCTTTTTAGTTTGGTATTATTTTTTTTCAATATTGTGTTTTCACAAAGGAAATGCAACTAAAATATGGTGGAATTGTCAATTACATACTTAAAACTATGGCTTAAGTCATATGTGGCCTCTTAAAGTTGTTCGCATATTTCATTTGAACACCTTATTTTATCTTTGTTCCTATTGAAAATTTTATTTGTTTAAAAGTCATTCCTATTAGACACAAAATGTTGACATGTCAAAAAACATGTACTACACCCTCTTTGGACGCGTAAAACTATTGAAAATAATATTTTTTTCTTTTTTTACTAACTTATATACAAAAAATAATAAAAAAGTTAAAAATTGAAAAGGAAGTCTTCTTCCCCGCTCTCTCTACCATTTCCATAATCTTTTCTACACACACACCCCACCCTCTCCCCCTATATATTTCTCTCACCGTCTCCAATTCTTCTTCTGCTTTTTCCCTTTTTATTATTTTTTTATGTAGATCTGCATATTCAATATTCCGGCAAAACTCTATTTAATCCGGTGAAATAAATATGAATTAATTTTTCGGATAAAAGTTTGTTATTATATGTTATAATTGTGATAAATAATTACAAATGGGAAGAAGATAAAGGCAATGAATAGAAGGTTTTGATGCTATTAAAATGAAAAAGAATAGGTATTTAGCTTGGGTGGATGGTGTATTGCTGACGTTGATGAAAGGATTAAGATTCGATGGAGTAAATAAAAGATGTGAGTTGATCAATGGAGGAGAAGGAAGAGGTCGGATGATGGTTTGTTGGGCTGTCGGTTCCCACGTCGGCGCCGATAGAAGGGCGATGGAAGAGGGGATATGGGTTTTGAAGAAGAAGACGCGGGGTGGGGGAGGGTAATTCAAAAGAATAAATTTTATTTTCTTAAAAAAACATTTTGGATTATTTAAATAGATCTTTTTAAAAAGTTGGATCCAATGCCACGTGTCATTATTTTATTGGTATGTTTATTATGTACAAGCGTTACAAATACGCGCATCTTAATATTTTAACTGATTGTCATTTTATGTTAAATAGGTATATATTTCTAAAGGTCGAAGTGCTCAATAGGTACAAGTCTAACTTAAAGTGTCTAAGTGAAATATGCGGACAACTTTAATTTAAGGAGCTGCATATGACTTAAGCCTAAAACTATGCTAGTGTTTCATTACTTGCTAAAATTATTTTTTCTTATTATTTACCCTATATATTAAGCAAGGATCTTAACACCTTCGAACTTTTTTAACCTATTATTTGATTCTTTTAGATCCAAATCGGTCCTCATCGTTTCACGTCTCAAACACAATAAATAACGGAGTCTATGCCCTTGTGTATATTAAATGCAAATAATATTTCAATGTAAAAAGAACAGAATATGTGCTATACATAATGAAGTGAAAAAAAATCCAACCACTTAATAAACAGATTGAGACTTGAGAGACGACGAAAATTTAGATAAGACATTAAAATTCTTTTTTGTGTCTAATATAAATGTGTTTATGCACATAATTTGGTTTAATATCAGATAATTAGTGAAAAAGATAAACAATACTATAAAAAAAATATAGGAGCTGATAAGATCCATGTTCACCCCACATGCTTAAATATGTAATTTGATAATTTCATCATAATTTTAGTCTATTTGAATGCCTTATACAATAGTAGGAGCTCTAGAATCGCACACGTCATCATTGATATGTGTTTTATTTGAATTAACAAGACATTCCCAATAATTATATTTTTAGTTACGGCACAATATTATAACTTAACTATAAGTAAAAACATAAATAATTTTAAAAATTAAAAATTTGCTGTTAAAGAACATTCCTATTGACCTTTTAAATTCTATCTATCACATAAATAAGAATAGAAGAAGTAATTGAACTCATGAGATATAAAAATATACGGTCAAAAAAAAATTTAATCGACTCTCTAAATTTTATATACGTGTCACATAAATTGGAAAAAAGAAAATAAAGTTATTTACAATAATTTATATATTTGCAAATTACGTTAAAAAGTGTTATAAATTGTATTTCATAAATTGAAATAAAAAAATATAATATATTCTTGAACCAATTAGCACTGGCTTGGCAATCTAGTCCCTCTTAGAAGTTCGCGAGGCGAAGTGTATTTCCAAACCATGTCCTTTTTTTTTGCTTGAAATAAAACAAAGCGGAAAATGCCCTAGAAAATAGCCTTCCCATTTATTACGTCATAAAGGAAAACGTCGCTCCAGTGAACTGTTCATCTTCCTCGCCGAACAAACCCTCTCTCGTCCTCCGTCACAGAAACGCTGAGACGAGACACAAATTTACAGTTCTACAGCTCCAAATCACAAGAAATTTCTTCGTTTTGTGTTTCAGATACATTCCAAGTTCATTGTAGCAAGTGTTCCTAGTCGCGCCAACGCCTTTGGTCTGATTACAACAGGTATTTATCTTCATCGTAGCTGTTACCGTTACTGGTGCATTTATTTTGACCTTATAGTTGGTATTTCTCCCCTTGCTGCAACTACATTGCACTGGCTAACTTGGGAGATGCTTCCTTTCCCGGTTCTACTAGATTAGTAAAAGCTAAAATCGTAGATTTGTTTGTTATTAAACTTTGGCATTTCCTTAGAGCTAAGAATTAGTCAAGCCTCTTAGAACCAAGAATTGGTTAAGTCTCCAGGCGTTGTCTATCTAAAGATTCGTATTGAGTTGGAACAGGGGTTAAATCGTACCTTGTTCATTTTGGATGTAATTTACAGAAGGCCTAAGCATTTTTAGGGATAGTTTCACAATCTTACCAACTTTTCCTTTCTTACACTCTTTTAGTTTACTAATAAAATTACTATAGAACAGAAAGAAAACTAATACCATATCCTTCCTATGCAATTCTTTTCTCTCAACAACTTCAGTCTGCATCTTCGTTGAAGTCAGTGCCATAATTCTAAATTTTATGCTTGTCAACTAAAGAAAGTTATTAGATTCGCTAATATATTTAAATTTCTAACGGCAAGTTCAACTACATAAAATTAGCGATTAGTAGTGTGCTTTCTATCTTTTCTAGTTTGAAACCAAAGAAATCCGTTGATGTCCTTTCAACTCTTTAGCATTAGTCAATGGTGATGTTTGTTGCAAATTGAAACAACTAGAAAAGTTTCAATTGCTAAAGGTATTGTTGATTAAAATCTTCCATTAGTTGTGACTTTTATGTGCACCAATCTATCCTTTCTCTGTTGCTTCATGTTGTTGATTTTTGTTTATGTGTTTGTCTTCTTTTACTTCTTGGTTGTGCTACTTATTTTGATGGGATATGAGGTGGAGGAAATATTCATAAAGGAAAAACATGGAGTTTTATCCAATACAAATGTTGCGGAAAAAGAATTATGAGCTTCATATTAGTTTTCTTTTTTTATCTATAGAAATTCAGCTATTAGTTATTAGTTAATTAAAAGAATATATAAAACGACAAATTGGTCATATTTTTAGTAATTTGATTTTGCAATAATTAAATTAAATAATTGTTGCAACAAGTCAAAAAATGAGGTGAGCGTAATATTGTAAACCATAAGGCAGGGTGGTGTTATGAAGTCTAACCTGGAGGAGGTTTATGAAATTATTCCTATTTTATTGGAATAATCTAACTATAGGTCTAAAGTGAATACCATATAGTTCGGTTGTTAGGAGCACATTATTATGTGAGTTGAATGTATGTATTATGTGAATTTAGTGTTACTGGGCATTCAATTGCCGATATTACTTAAAGGAAATCTTGAAAATAACATTGAGAATGTTAAAGATGTCAAAAAAGGAAAGTAATTAGTTCAACAACTTCAATAAAGCTGATCATGATTACCTTGTGTGCACCCAAAGGGTAGCGGCTGTGGGTTTCCCTTGTCATTAAAAAAAGAAAGCGGCAATACATGTAACTATCTAGAGGTATAAAGTCATCTTTTTTTTTCTTGAATCACATTAGGATAAAACATACGCGGTTATCTAAATATTAAGAGAAAATGTGCGTGCGCATAACTGAAAAGTAAAACAAGCTATTTAGTTTGTTTCCTTTTCATTCGTAGTATATTATTCATATTATATATGTAAATAAAAAGGCTTCCATTTGGTAAAGTAAATAGCATTGATAACTGGCAAGAAGGCATGTGGTATGAGGATAAAGAACATTAAGGTGTAAAGTAACGCTTTCAGAATGAAGTGGATGTGCATTTTTGGTTTTGGCAGCAGGCTAAGGAACCTATACAGACAGAATGTTGGTTTTCTATGGTTTTATTTGGAAAAGAAAATTGTTTGTCCAGCTGGTTCTCTTGTATGCGCCTCTATTTTAGCAGCCCTCCGTTTACCTAAAAACCTGCATGTGGTCCTTTCTATTCGTGCATTAATTTTTATATTCTTTGGTCTGGCTTTGGAATCTAGTTACTCATTTATCTCACGCGCTCTATTGCTCATACAGTGACACATGTCTATCAACTCAATCTTAATAATCAATAAGGAACCAAAAATTAAAATAATACTTCAATCTCTACAGCTTTTACTAAATCCATATGCAACATACTTGCTTTGGATATAACTTATCAAGAAAAAGAAGAAGTGTTTATCTCAGTTCTCTTCTGTTTCAGATATTTCTATGATTTTGAACCTACCACAATTTCAACCCTTATCTCTACATAGATCTAGCTTTTGGAATTAAACAAATGTATTAAACACTTATTTTTTAGATAGGTAACAGTGATATTTATAGGACACTTTGTAGCGTCACATTAGTGTTATAGTGAAGGACACACTAAAGTGTAATAGAGGAAGAGAGGACTGCTTTGGCCTTTGCAGTTCATAAAATCAGAAGTTTTTGTCCAAACTTTATGGCTACTAATTAGTATTTGATATTTGACATAGATGATTGTGTCATTGTGGAGAAATGATCTTAGTGCAAAAATGTGTTCCTAGTTCTGAAGGCAATGAGATCTCAGAATCATCTAACATGAGCTATTTAACTGGTGGAAAGACTGAAACCAATCTTCCAAATCAATCGGAAATTGTTCTATGTCAAGATTTAAATGGAAGATTAGACGGGGTTGGCTCCGCAGTTGTTTGTGATTATACTTGTCATAATGATGGACAATCTGGGGAGGTGTCACAACTTTGTACTAGAGACTCAGATGGGATCTCCGGTTTGAACGCTGATCCAGCTGCTATAACTGTGAGGGAGCTGCTATTAGTTCATTTTGTATATTTCACTGATTTTGAAGGTGTGCATCTGATGATTCCTTATTATAACTTTGTTGTCAACTTCAGAAAAGTGCTAAGCACGAAAGTGATATGACCTTGGAAGATATGTATAATGCTCGGTATAATTTTGACGAGGATGATGATGACAGTGACTGGGAACCATCAGAAAAGCAAATAGAAGTTCTGAAGTGGTTCTGTGTCAATTGTACAATGATCAATGTCGAGGATGTTGGCAATTGTGAAGTAAGTTGTTTATCTTTTTGGCTGTTTCTTTGTGCTCATTCAGCCTGCCCAGTCTCCTTCTGTTTTCTAAGCTAAATTAATTCTGAAGTTTTCACTTACTGTTGACATTATATATTCCATGGTTTATTAATAGAATACTGCCTATGCAGGTATGTGGAGAACACAGAGAATCTGGGATACTCAGTCATGGATTTTTTGCATCTCCATATCTGCCTTTAGAGGATGTCAACCAAGATGAGTTGCCTGTAACTGAAGATTCTGAAGGTTGGTAGTAATTTTGCATAACAGAATATTATATTTGCGATTTTGATTGATTAATAAATGACTTCCTCGTGTAATGAACGGTATCGTGTATAGTTGAAGTTTTATCCTGATATATGAAATACGCCCATACAAAAGAATTTGCAACTTTCGTAGCCTCTAGGACAGTCACAAAGAATATAGCTGTGGATGCCGTGAATTGATCATGTTAGCTGTGAAATAGTTTATCTGTGGAAGGCATAATGTTTTGGAAGTTGAAGTCCATTATATATCTGCTATCTTATGGTTGAGTCCTCACCTTTTGTGTCGTCTCCTACACAATGTTGTACCACTGTTTGTTGGTTCCATTTGGTTTACCCCCTTTTCAGATAACCCATGGCAGCAAGAAAAAAGTCAAATATCTAGAAACGTAGAATGGAAGTACAAAATCTAAGAGTTAGCTTATATCATAATCTCATAGCCAGGAGTCATTGTTTCGAAATGCCTCTAGAATAATGTAGTTGGTTCACCCATGTATAACTAAGTTTGGTATTATCAATATATGATGACTCAGTAATTACTCCTGTTGCACTGGCTTAGTGCTAATATTTTTTATTTTTTTTTGAGATAAAAAGAATCATGGCTTAGTGCTAATATTTAGAGAAGTTCTTATTTACCAAACAAAAACTATGTATAATGTATATTCGTTGACTCAAAGCAGATACGTATCTAAATTTGAAAAAATATCTAGTCACGTGAAAGCCAAAGCCAAGGTTCATCGATAGTCAATTGAGGGGAATATGTGAAGGTAAGGAGTAAAAATCTTAGCACAACATAAACAAATGACATTTTATTTCTTATATCTGATAATTTTGGATCACACAAATGATTGGTGGATGAACAGTCGTAGGTCATTTATTGAATCGCAAAGTATAGTCCTTATAAATGTGAGCAGACACATGCTACTTCTAATTGCTCTTACTCATAGAACACATTCTTTCTTCTTTTCCTGTGGTGCATGTCTATTGCCAGTTTTTACTATGTTTATTTGTGTATTGCGCTAAATGGTTTATGACCTTTCTCTTTTTGTTTGTTTTGGCATAACTAGTATATTGATTTTTCTTCTACTGTAGATTCGTGCAAGCAAAGTTCTTTATCATCCTCCACTGCTGTAGGGTTTGACGAGAGGATGTTGCTTCACACAGAAGTATGGTATTTCTTCAATTTATTATTTTCTGTGTTAGTCTTTTATTGATTGTCCTTGTGCCTTCTCTAGTTGTAATAATGAATAAAATTAAAAAAAAAGAATTGAATTGTTCTTGCATTTTGTTTTGGATATTAGTTATTGAATGCCAGCTTCCTGTTATTGATGAAGATATTATTTATGGGTTCTCTTTTGATTGAAAAGGTTGTAATGAAGTCTCATCCACATCCTGAGAGACCAGATCGTCTTCGAACCATTGCAGCTAGCCTTGCAACAGCAGGTTTTCTTCAATTCTCTTTATCTCCGGGCCTTAGAGAACATTGCAGTGGTATAGCCTAGTATTGTGATATGGGCATCCACACTTTATGTGAAGTTGTAGAAGATTTAAGTGGTTTATACTGTCTAAAATCTATGATGTCTGTTCGTTGAAATATGATTGTCTAATCTTTCGTGTTTTCTTGACATGTTAAGGTATATTCCCAGGGAAGTGCTATCCCATTCCTGCAAGAGAAATCACAAGGGAAGAACTCCAGATGGTGAGTTGCTCTCAAATTTTAGTTGTTTAGTGGATTATTGGGTGTGCTATGTGCTGTATACAGCATTACTTGAAATTTTGTACTAGTGTCTTCTCTGAGACCCATAGGTAATGCAATCAGAGAAGATGCTAGACTTTTGCACACATATTTTCTCAAATTTTCTAGATGCTGCTATTCAGAGGTGACTAGCTGATTATCTTTTTTTTTTTTCAATTCTAAAGGTTGGTTATGTGTCCTATCTACCTTTAACCGACAAAAAATAGTGTCCTATCTTCCTTTAAGTGAAGGAAAGCCAAGATATCTACGATAAAATTATGGTTTATTTGATCATTAAGAACTCCTAAAATTCAGGTTTCCTTCAACAGTGATGGCCAACTATTTTTACTAGTATTATATACAAAAAGACAGAGGAGGTGATATCCTTTACTTCTAGAATTTTTTTTAGATTTCTTATGTATTAATTCTTATATATTTGGACCTTTAGGTACACTCCGAGGAAAATATTGAAGCCGTTGATAACACCAAGCGTATGCATGCCAGGTTTGAGAATATTGATTATTTACTTTCCATTTTTTTGGATCAGGTATCATTTGCTTTTCATTCTTATTGGTTTTGGTTTTGTTTAAGGACATTATTATACTGGGACTACCCACGTGTAATAGAAAACCTTAGTATTTATCTTGATCAAGAGCTTTTTAAAATGGCAGTTATTTCACACCTGATACATATGCAAATGAACATTCAGCATGTGCTGCCAGGCTTGCAGCAGGTTTATGTGCTGACCTTGCTTCAGCAATTTACTCTGGACGTGTCAAAAATGGTTTTGCTCTGGTAAGAATTTGCATTTGATTATGCATTCCATATAAGAAGGAAAAACCACCCTGATATTTTCTTCTTAAATGTTGAGTCAGGTTCGTCCTCCTGGCCACCATGCTGGTGTGAAACAGGCCATGGGCTTCTGTCTCCACAACAATGCAGCAACTGCTGCATCAGCAGCTCAGGCGGCTGGTGCAAAGAAGGTGTTAATAGTTGATTGGGTATTTACCAGCGCTCTATGTTTATCCTTGATTGCTTGATAGTTCTGTTATCATGGGATATTTAACTCATGTAATACATGAGAAATGCAAAAGTTGTGACCTAATTTGTGATTTCTTTTCTCACACCTTGTAGGATGTGCATCATGGGAATGGCACACAAGAAATATTTGAGAGAAGCAAATCAGTAAGCAATGAATTGCTAAACTAAGTGTTGCGTTATGATCAATCTTTCTGCAGAACACTGAGATGGATCTTCATATTATAAGGGAAATCCTGGTCTCATAATTATTTTAAAAAAAAGAAGGGGGAACTCCCGGTCTTGCCTTTTGTACCATCTCATGTTTATTTCTGATTTAGGATATGTTTATGTTGCAGTATATAACTGTAGAGTTAAACAAACTCTACTGAAGATCCCCTTACTTTCCTTTGATACCGTCTTTGTCCTAGTTATGTACATATCTTGATTAGAAAAATAGGCTAATAAATTTATCTTTATATTCTTAACAAAAGCAAAAACGACGACAAAGGCGGAGATAAGAATTTGTGTAGGCTACCTAAGGCTGGAGAGATGAGTGCTCGAGACCTAGACCAAATGAAGTGCGTCTAAGACTAGGAAGACAACGTATTGGTTGAAGAGGCATCCATTAGACGGATCCATAAAATTTTGAATGAAGACGGGGATAGAGACATTGTGCCAGGTGGTTTAGAGCACTCTGAGTCGGTGGTACTCCGGGTATTGCTGATGTATAAAGGTTGAGGTCAAGGGTGCTATTTATAGGATGAGTAGGCTATGAGAGGCTGGGTCAAGGCGAGATCCCGATGGAATTTTGGAAGTGCACAGGCAGAGCGACTTCATACCGTTAAGCCACACTATGAAAGTTTGGGTGAAAGTGGTGGAGATGAGGGTAAGGAGTGCGTTTATTTCCAAAAGCCAGTTTGGACTCATGCCGGGGCGGTTTACTACAGAGTCATTCACCATGTGAGTCTGATTGGTAGATCAGTACAGCTAGGAAGATTTGGAGGTTGCGGATTAGGATTGACGATTAGTAGGCAGTGAAGTGTTGTCTTGCTTGCTTGCTAGCTAGATAGGCTTGTGGGAAGTTTGGCACATTGTACCTGTTACTCCTTTCATACAGGATTAGCAGTATACCCAAGGGTCTTACAGAAACAAATTCTCTACTTCCACGAGGTACAGATATGGTCTGCGTACGCTCTACCCTCCAGTGCCCACATGTGGAATTTTATAGGGTACATTGTTGTTGCCGCATTTATTTTTTTTAATGAAAGGGGTAATTGAAGTATTGAAAATCCTGCATATTTAAATGATAAGTGAAACATATATATCATGGTTTGTATTTGAATTATAAAAGTTAATATGAATTTACTTGGGAGAATTGTATTTCCAAACAATTTGACACATCCTAAAATGAGATTGTTTATCACATTACGTGTATACGTGGACCACGGAGTGTGTTATAACGAATTCCCCGAACACAGCTCATTTATTGTTTGGTTGGGAGAAGTTCTTTACAACTGAATGTTGTGGTTCTATTACTGAGCAGGTTTTGTATATATCATTGCACAGACATGAGGGTGGAAGATTCTACCCTGGTACAGGAGCTGCAGATGAGGTACTCATTTATTATTAAACTAACCTTTACTGGTGGTTTGGTTAGGTTGAGATTTAATTCATTTTTGTCTATGTAAAGGGCGTCCACAAATCACGATTTTCATGAATTTTGTTTCTAATTACATTCATTTGAGATGCATTGGGATGTCATAGTTTATTTTCCTTTTCCACAGGTTGGTTCTATGGGTGCAGAAGGGTACTGTGTGAATATTCCTTGGAGCCGTGGGGGAGTGAGTGACAATGACTACATTTTTGCATTTGAGCAAGTCGTGCTTCCCATTGGTAGGTATTTTATTTCTCTGTGAAGAACTTAAAAAAGAAACAAAGCTTTACAAAAAAGAAACAAAGCTTTACTAAAATGAAGCAGTGAATAAACTTGTACAAAAATAAAGTGAGGATACTTGGAAGCAGTGATTAAGTGGAGATCTTAGCTGCGGTTATATATATCTCTTGCATAAGCCAAAGTAATATCTCCCTGATTGCAGAGGAATGTAGGCATGTTCTGCTCCTTTTTCAATAGTTTATGACTGGGATGCCAAAAGCTAAGTCCTTACAGAAAATGGACACCAAGAAAGAACAATGAACTTGTGCAGAATGCCTTTAGTTTTCCTTCGTTTCAAAATAAAATATTGGAACTTATTGATAAATGAAACCCATGCACATTTTTCATCACAATTGGATATGAATGTAATATGTGCCTTGGTGAGATTGTCCCAATATATTTTTAGTGTGAGGATCACCTCGAATTTACTAGGTTTATATTGGTTGTCAACGTACTGAAATCTTTCTCCCTTGTTTGGGTTTGAGACCGGAAATGTGATTAAAGCTCACATAGGCAGGAGGATGAATAAACTAGATTTGTGAGGAATGTTACATGAAAATGGCAACACTATGCATTTTCTCAGCTAAAATAAGAACTTTTGAAGGTCTGGAAAGACCCACTCATGTGATGCAAACCTCACTTTTATTATTGTACTTTTGGTGTAAGAGAGGAAATACTATGCTGCATTGGTGGTTAGATTGTTGGTGGCTTAGCAATATTCGTATTGTATTGAACCTTCCTATTAAATACCATCTTGGTGTATATTAGTAAAATTATTTATCAAATTCTAGACCTTCTGTTTGTTCATCAAATTCTTTTCTTATATTGCTCAACAGCGCTATGTGCATTATGCATGTAAAGCTTGTTTCTTAGTGGTTTATTATTCTTACCTCTCCTTGAAATTATCTAGTTCTCTTTAGAAAGTAGGAAAAAACAAGAGTGACCTCATCAACTTCTCTGTTTCCACGTTGTTGCAGCTTTGGACTTTAATCCAGACTTAACTATCATTTCGGCAGGATTTGATGCTGCTAGGGGTGATCCCCTTGGCTGCTGTGATGTAAGGATTTTTCTAGTGTCAACTAGTTTAATAATGTACTCATTTTTACATCTTATATGTTGCTTATGCTACTTTGTGTTACCTTTTGGATCGTCTTTGCAGGTAACTCCTGCTGGTTATGCATCAATGACTCAGATGTTAAGTGCATTGTCAGGTGGAAAATTGCTTGTTATTCTGGAAGGCGGGTTTGTATCTTCTCTTTGTTCCTTCGTCTTGGCTCTTAAATTAAAGAGAACTGGAGGTTTATATGTTTGCTTGTGTTTGAATGGCTACGTTTTGCAGCTACAATCTTCGCTCAATTTCATCATCAGCTACAGCAGTGATTAAGGTAACTCTAATTTACGCAGAGTGAATGGATGGTGGACTAGGATGAACTGATGAAAAGGGCATGTAAAATAACTTAATGTTGGAAGAAAAAAAAGAACTTCAGTGTCTCCTTTCAAAACTTAGAGTTGGAAATAAGGCAAAAGAACGTGCAGTATCAGGGGAGTGTTTTTATCAGCATGTAAACCTCCAGTTTCAAGTACATGGGAGATTACAGATTCAAGTAAAACAACCAAGACAGATTTTATTCCCCTAGTCCTACCTCAC
Organism: Solanum stenotomum; assembly: GCF_019186545.1. Classification (NCBI taxonomy): domain Eukaryota; kingdom Viridiplantae; phylum Streptophyta; class Magnoliopsida; order Solanales; family Solanaceae; genus Solanum; species Solanum stenotomum. Next base: position 3,247,030 of record NC_064284.1, on the reverse strand, counting down.
TTCTATCATAACTATCACTACTAAGTCCAGTGTGATGAATTTTTCAACTGCTGCCACTTATGCTTGCCTATTGCAATGGGTATAGGCTCTTGGTCTGCACTAGTGTCTTGATATTAATGGTCATCTTTTTTAGTAGCTTTGACCTATTTCTTGTTTTGCTTTTCCTAACAAATTGCTCTCTGCATCAAAAGTATATTTGAAATCCTGGCTGAGTAATGTAGAACAAGCTTTTTTAGTTCTCAAGTCTTATTGCTGTACATATTCACACCTTCTTGGTGCAATTACTGAATTTTCAAGTATTTGTCAAAAATAAAAGCTTACTCATTTCTCTACTAGGGGAATTATCCACCCAGTATCTTTTTCAGTTCGTTTTGGTTGCAGATAACCTATTACATTATTATTATGACTAGAACAGATTCAATGGTGGTGACGTGGAAACTGTTGAACGTTTTTGTTCCCTAGTTTTATCCTTCAAACTCCTGGGGTATGCAGAAGTTTGAGTGTTTTTTCTGATGTTGTGTGATGTTGTCCTTTCTTTTCTAGGTCTTGCTTGGTGAAAGTCCAACGATTGACATAGAAAATACTGTACCTTCCAAAGCTGGACTGCGAAGTGTTTTGGATGTTCTAAAGATTCAGATGAACTTCTGGCCTACACTGGAGGCAAACTTCACTAAATTGCATTCGGAGTGGGGATCCTATGCTTTTCAGGACACAAGTGAGTTTCTTGAATTTTCTTTGGGGCGTATATATGAGGTCCCTATTTTATCTTTTTGCCTCTAATTTGAATGATAATGGTTAGCTCTCTCTTTTAACCTTGTGGATTTTCTCAAATTGGTCCTGTCAATTCATGTTAACTATTTGACTAAGTGTGCAACTAGTTAAAAGTTTCAGCTAACTTTTGAGAAATATACAATGATTCTAAGACCTTACCTAAAAAGTGATATTCTATGGCTGAAATGAAGCTGGCGTCTTGTACACTATTGTCACCCTGCAGGCCAAGTGAGGTAAAAATTGATCTAACTATGAAGATGACTGACCATTTAACATCTGAAATATTTTGAACTTTGATGATGATAAAAGATCAAATTCAACCCCAAATTGAGTTCCCTCCACCTGGGCAGTGAAAAGATGATCCAGTAGACCAGCTTCAGCCCTCTTGCTTTATGCATGTCAGCTGATGAATTTTTTATGCTCGGACTATATATCTGCTGAAAATTGATCTTCTCGTCTAGGAAGTGGGTACATCAGTCTGGGTGTGGGGAATAGGTCATTTCTTGTAATAATGGATTCGAGGACAGTTAACTTTTTTTATAAAGAATCCTTTAGACGCAAAATTCTGCATTGGTGTTGTGGAGGGTTGGACTTCTAGTGTATTGAACTATATCCTTGCTGGTAATGCAGGAGAACAGAGTAAAAAAAGACGCAGGACTGGTTTACCAATATGGTGGAGATGGGGACGAAAGAGGCTGTTGTATCGCATACGGTCCAAGCAGCTGCGTGCAAAGTCCTCTTGTAATTTTTCTTGTTGATGTTGATTCTCGTTGTAAGCTACAGGCATTAGGTCTAGACTGTGTTGTTGTTTTGTAAGCCTGCCCTACTGTTTCTTTTTTTCTTGTTTTGTTTAGTCATTGTACCTCTTAACTAAATCTCTCCCTTGACGTACTCGGATAGTAGTTATTTTGCAGTGTTCTATTTCTAATCCATCAACGTGCGTATGAGTGACTAAGGTTTAATAGAACCTGCAGCAATCAAATAACAACAAACATATCAGTGTAATCTCAAAAGTGGGGTATGGGAATGGTAGGATGAACAAATACCGTATCTGTCTCTGACCTTAACCCCTACCTTTATGGAGTTAGAGAGTGATAGACCCTCTGTTTGAAATAAAAGTAATCGATGTGGAATTGTAAGAAAATAAGACAGTGAATTAACAAAATACAAAACTGAAGCAGCCATTTAGTGGTACAGATTGAAAGAACTTGCCTTGTTGGATGTCTTGTGTCCATTCATGTAATTGTCAACAATTGGAGTCGTTGCCATTGCTGTTGGTGGAATTGAAATGTAGAAATAAAATAGGATGTCCAATTTTATAATGCAATAGAGCTAAAGGTGACAAATATCTTCAGGACCCTCTACCCCCACCCCTGAACTAAAAAGCAAACCCCCACATGCTAAACGCCGTCGGTCCATATGTTATTTTAACCTAGTCTTAAAATCTCAATTATTGGGATTTGAGTAGTACTAATTTTCTACTTTTAGGGAAATAAAATCTAATATCTGGGATAATAGAAAAGTAGCACTTCAAATTTAAGTTGCAGTATTTATTTATTTTTCACTTTAAAAATTACGTATTTTAAAAAAAATGTATTATAGATTTCCAAGAGAAGGTTCCTCTCTCTTCTTTTTCTCCACAGAACCTTCATTTGTTCTTTTCCCCACAATCATGTGCCACTGTTCCCTATTGGTGGATTTTGCGTTCAGGACACTTCCTCTATTCTTCCCTGCTAAAGAGTCCTCCAAACTGGAAAGAAAAACCACAAAATTGCTTTGGCTTTTCTATAAGTGGGTTAAATTAGCTTATAAATATCTTTTGATTTATTAAAATGATTTATAAATCAAATTGTATAATTTTGAAGGATTCTGATCAAATGTTTATTATTTTGTTCTTAATAATTTTATAATCTTAGAAACTCTTTTTAAATAGTATAACTTTTAACTACTTTTATGTTTTATTGGACACATGATTTTAAAAGAAAATGAAAACTTTTGAAACTTGTGTTCATCATCAATTCATCACCATTCTACAAAATACATAATTGCTTCTATGTATAAAAAAAAGATACTAGTAATACTTGTACTTTTCGACCCTTAATATTTATTACCTTTATGTAAAAGAATTGACGAGCAATATAATTGAGCATCCCTTAAAACATCCAAACATACTAAACTCTAATATTTACAAATTTCTCAATAAGAAAGAAAACAATTGGGAGAATTTTGATACTTAAAAAACAACCCATGAGCCTTTCAAAATTCAGTTTTCAGAGAAAGCTCAAAAGCATTTATGATATACTAACTCTATTGAAATTTAGAAAGAAGAAAATCCAGTTATGTGTGCACCATTCATTTACTGGTGCATGGGTGGTGGCGGCGGTGGTATAGGATATGCAAGTGGAAGTACATAAGGAGGATGGTGTCCATGAGGAAGCATAACCGGTGTTCCGACGGCTGAGGCAAGGTGGCTTGGCGGTGCAGAGACGGGGTGACCCATCGGAGCACCGTACATGCCCATACTATGCATATTGGGTTGGGTTCTGTGCTTGACTGAGGGTCCAAGTGCAGCAGGATTTGATGGATTCGGATTCACCTGTTGGCCTGTAATTGGAGCTTGATGAGTTGAAACGTCTCCTCCATTATTGATACTTGTAATGTCGTGAATACTTGACCTTCTTCTATCTCTATTCATGGAATTCAAACGAATAAAGTATTTCTGGGCATGACTAGCTACTTGTGTTGGTGTTCGAGATATAACAAAATTCCTTGAAATACTTCTCCAATCTCCTTTCCCAAATTTGTCTAAACCTAGCAAAAACAACCTGTAAATCAAAATTAGGCAAAATTAGGTTTCATTACCATTAGATTTAAAACTTTTTTTGGCCTTAAAAATTGAGTATTATTACCTATGTTCTTCTTCAGTCCACGGTATGCCTTTTCGTCTCTCTTGTTCAGACCTAGAATTCCCTTTTCCACCATGCCCAATCGGGTCATGGGTCGTACCTGAAAATCCATTTGAATAACCACAATTGGAGCGCCGTCCGTCCACTGACCCAGGATATCCTAGATTAACTTCTTTAGTTGAAGAGGAAGAAGCCTCTTCTCCTTTGTAATTGGGTATTGGAACTTGGCCTGCTTCAATGGCTGCAACATCTTCCAAAAGTAGCTGGTAATGTTCCTTAAGCTCATCAATGGTCTTTGTGGGGACCATAGAAGCAAACTGCTCCCATTGCTGTTCAGAATCTTCAACCCAGTGCAGAGCAATGGCATTCTCAAAAGCTTTTTCTTCTTCTCTGCTCCACACTACTGAAGATGAATCTGAAGGTGACATTTCTAAATTTCTTCTTGTTTTATTTTTTTTTCGTTCAATTTGGGGAAAATTGCATCTAATAATATTTCTCTTTTTCAGTTTGAAAGAAAGAAAATAATAATAGTAGGGAAGAAAAGAAAGTGGGGGTATCAAATGTATTAATGGAGAAGGACCACTTGTGAGGTTGAAGGGATGGTCTGATTTGTCACCTTCATACAAAGTCATGCAAACAAAATTACAAAAAGTGAAATGCCAATTGTAATTCAAAAATAATTTTTCACTTTAGTTAAGAGTCGATATAAAGTAGATATTTTATATAGGGGATTATTAAGGATAAAAGTAAAACTATAAACATTCTACGTCCAACGAATGAAAATATTTTAAAGATACTACTCATTTCGAGAATTAATTTAATCAATCTTCGAATCTAAATTAAATCAAAATTTTAAGTAATTTGACAGTAAAAAAAGTGAAACGTGATGAATTTTGAAACGGAAGGAGTATAGAATAATCTAAATATTATATATTAAAAAAATGAATATAATAATGGGGGTCTTATACACATTGAAATTAATCTCCATATATATATATACATAAGCTGACAAAAAGGTGGGCAAAAGAACAAACAGAAAAGGGAAAAGAAAGAAAATAAGGAAAGGTAGTGTAGAAAATTACCAACTTTTATACAGCAGTAAAATCTTTCCTAGTTAGTAGAATGGAAACTATGGAATAAACAATGATTAAAAGGGTGGAATAATAAATAAAGAAACATGAAAGTTTAAAAAATGGTATCTATTTCATCATTAAAATGAAAAAAAAAAAGTGGCATCTTAGTAGTAGCAATGATTGAATGGGTGAATGGCAATAAGAGGCTCCATACAAAATCTTGTAGCAATTTTGGGCCACGCACTGTTTGCCCTCGTGATTCTAGGACTAGTTTTAGAATGAGTTTATTTGATGTTTGATTAAGATAAAATCGTGGAATGACTTATTTAAAAAGTAATTGTTTTAGGATTTTAATATAATTTTTATTTTATATTGAAAATGAGATAACGATTTTCAAATAATTAATTGTGAGATAATTTGTTCCAATCAAATGAGCCTATAAGGGTTAGGATATATTAGAGATAATAATATTGTTCTAGCCAAACACCCTACGATTTAGGGTGTATTAGAAATAAGAATATTTAGTATTAATTTTAATATTATGTAATCCTTTCTTTATTTAGTGAGTAGTATTTTGACCTTGTGCACTTTATTCAGTAATATTAGGTTAATGGTGGGTGGGAAGAAGTGGGATTGGAGTCAAAATATTTAAAACATTAATTGCAACTTTGCAAGTAATCAAAGATCTTCTAATTATGTATTGAGCATGAATGTATGATAAAATGATAATCACGTGCCAATTTGCTTTAACTTTTGGTTAAATAGGTACTCTTTCTGTCCTTAATTACTTGTCCACTTTATATTTTTTAGTTTTCCTAATTACTTGTCAATTTTGACAAATCAAGAAAGGACAAAAATTAATTGCTTATACATAGTCATTATTTTGACATTAAAAAAGAGTAGTTAGTTTATTCACAATTCAAAAGATGAGTAATAAATCTTTTATTTTCCTCCATATAAAAACATAAGGCTTTACAATATAATAAAATTTGAACTCGCGATGTCAAAGAAAAAAATTCATAAAGAAGCGAACCATATTATGCACGGATTAAATGTAAACTAAAATAATAATTACAGTAATATTTTATTTAAAATTACTATTTTTATTTCACCAATCAATACAATAGTAATTCTGTTTACTTGAGAAAGTGTTGCTCAGACAGTACCACAATGGTGTGGGGAAAGAATTTTGAGTAATGATTTTTTCCAAAATTTGTCACTTTTTGTCTTTCAACCTCTTATTCATGTACCTACGTGGCTTTTTCTCCTTCTCTAATTCATGTAGAACTATGCCCATCTTGTCAATAAGAAGATGTGAGTAAACATAAACAATCAAAAATGCAATAAGAAAAAGGAAAAAAAAGAGAGGAAAATTTTGAATAAAATAAAATAAAAAAGGAGTTGTGCCAACGAGTTGTCTAGTTTATGTCTTTTTTCTATTTTTATAATAAAAATAAAAAAGAAAAGTTTATGTCTGGAATTTGGATATTACAAAAATAAATATGCACAGTTTCATTTTCACAAAAGGAAATAATGTGAATTATGATATTTCAATATGCAATGGGGTCTTGAATGATTGTATATATTAACCTTAAGTCTATGTCACACTTCCATCATTTTCATACGGAAAAGATATATGGTTGTTAGCTTGTAAATTTATGATAATAATTATAATTACGCATCACTTTTATATGAGTTGATTATAATGATAATGTTAATTATAATAATATATTAAAATAATACCAAAGTACGCCTCAAAAAACAATACGTTCAACATCAACGTACTAACGAGATTCAAAACTTATAATTAACGGACAAAAAATATCAACTATATGAATCTTTGCTTTTGGTGTGTATTAATTTTAAGATATTGTTAGTCATGGTTTTAAATCTATCTCATCTCTTATTTTTGTAACACTTGTCGCTATAGTTTCATATGATATGAACAGATAAATATTAAAGTTGACACAACATATGATCAAATTATATCCTTTTCTCATTTTGTTCTTAATATATGCTGCAAGCCCCTCGTGACTGATGTAATTTTTTAAAAAAAATCTTATCTAATGTTATATAATTGTCCGTCCATTCACTCCATCTTATCATTCATTGGATTATAGCACAGAATATTAAATTAGAAACTGTCCCATTTTATAATTATCTCAAGGATACGGGGGATAAAGGTAAATTAATGAGAAAAGATGTTTTTCTTATATAAATCTGACGTCAGTCATAGATAATCATTACACATAAATGAAAAATGATAGATAGATGACAAAGTCCATTTTTGCGTCTCTTCGAGACCCTATCCGTAAGGTTATCGATCGTTATGTTGTCTCTTTTATATTAGTAGTATTTTATTATTTTTTTAAGCTTTTATTTTTTAATTTCTATAACTATTTATTTGTCATAATTTTATTGTTTTCCATTTTCTTTTTCGAACTTCTTTGAATTGTTTTGCCTTAAGCCAATAATCTATTAAAAACAATGTCTCAATCTTCCAAAATAGGGATAGAATATGCGTACCCTCTAAAATCTCCAGCCTTATTTGGCTGACAAAATTTTGTGGATGTAAAGAACTTTATAGTCATTAGTGTTGTTGAAACAACAAAGGGTCTTTGTCAAGCCATAATTTCACTTTCTTTGATAATTTAAGTTGTCTCCTTGATATTTATAAACAAGTCACAAGGACCGCATTACCAGCAGTCTTTTACACATGAAATCACATGGAATTCTTGATTTCACACTTAAATGGTCATTAAAAGGATTGACATATCATATATTCATTCATCAACTATCATCCACCAATTATTTTTAATGGATAAGGTTTATAAAAATCTTGATTTTCTTGGACCCTTTGAATCCTAAAAGGTTCACAGCAACAGTGCTGTCTTATGTTTTTTCATATCTGACATGCCATATTTGTAATGGACAAGATTACTGAGACTGCTAATCTCTGACTGAGCACAAGGTCAATAGAAAAACTGAATCAGCAACTCTCAAAACCAGTATATAACCTATGTTAGTTGGACTCTTCAAAAAATGTCAATAGATGTGCAGTGGATCCTCCAAAAGTAGTACATTTTTCAAGGATCCGACATGGGAGTGCAGCAAATTTAGCCAAGTAAAAGCATCCTTTGACATGTTTTATACAGGTTCTTCTTCCCGTGTTCTAACGAAATGCAAACACTGATATTCCATTTACAGCATGACTTGTCTAATCATGCGCCATATGACATTGATGTCCTTGAGGGGAAACAGAAACCAAAGAGGGACCCCATCATTGAGAGAGAATAACATAGAAAAAAGCTGGAGTTTTACAACAAAAGGGCTCATTACTTGTTTCTCATATATCTGGAAATCGTTTTCCCTTTCAATAGTAAGTTAAACAGACTTCTATTCATCCCGAAACATCATATAAGAATCAATTCTCTGGAAAAATTCAAATACCAATTCAGGAGAAGAATGTGATCTCGGTACACCGGAACAGCTTCAAATAGATAGATAATAGTTCTTTGCCAAAGTAATCTGGAGGAAAGATAAAAATCATGTTCACAATCAATTTATCTCGTGAATGCAAAATGGAAATCTGAGGCAAGATTTAACTGACCTTGCAGCAGATCATTGAGAAGTCGAGCTCCTGCAAGAATTTACAGCGAAGAAGAGGACCTGACTGATTCTACATCTTCTAGTGGCACCATAGAACTCTCAACTCAGCTGTCTGATTAAATCTTAGCCTCACAAGCTCTTGTCATCTGGTTGATTTAGAGGGAAGCTCATCATCTCGTACAAGTGCTGCCCTCTCAGGGTTCATTAGCATAAGCTGCTGCATGTCCTTTGGGAGGACATGAAACACTGCCTGAAGATCCTCCCTTAGTTTGCTGCTAGTGGCATCAGAACCTGCTTCAAGAGTGGTGGACTGCTGCAGCAGAACATTGCCACCAAGAAAGATATATTGTCATTCACAATTACTAATTAGCATAGAAGAGAGTGGTAATAACTAGCCCTGTGAAGGTTATGTGGAGCAGAAAACTAGATCAACTCAAACTTGAAAAACAGTAAAAAGACCCCATGCTCAAAATCTATATAATATCGATCAAGTCCTTATCCTACATATTATTCAGTTGCATCTTTTAATATAATTAACTCTGCCACATTGCTAACCAATTAAGATAGATCAAAGCCAATAAAAAGTGTAGTTTGCAGTTCAAGTTGCAAAAATTGAACTGGACAAAAGCCATCTTCAGCGAATATGAATCCAAAAAATAATGGGGAACATGTGAGTATGAATAATGGATGATAGTCGCCCTTTGCTTCATTTAAGAAGAGCGACTATGAATCCAAAAATGATGGATAATATGTGAGAATTTTCCAAAATTCTTAACATGTTGCAACTATAATCGACAATACCATCTCAGCTCAACAGAATTGATACTTTTTTGAGATAATATTGCAAAATAATATCATTTCTCTCTCAACAGAATTGATACTTGTCCAGGATATGCAAAAGAAATATGGTAATTGTGAATCTATCATTGGAGATTGTCCACAGAAAAAAAGGAACGTGCCAAGGAAATACAGCATAGATGTACAGCATGGTTTAATTTCCCAAGGAAAGTATTGATGGCTTTTCTGGTTGTTGGTGTGGTTGCAAGGAACTGAGGAAGTGAAATGTTGTGATACACTTCCTCCTTTAGATCACATTTTGGAGTAGTTGAAAAGGTGTCATGAAAAGGTATCCAACCCCTTCACATTTAATTTCCCTCCTCTTTTCTCTCCTACTGAATAAAAGGAAACAACCTTACCACTCCACCTTGTCAAACCCCTCCCTATTTTCATCAAGCAACATAGGGTTGCCTACCATGATAACTTGTTCACTGGGGTTATATGGCCTTCCCTGTTTGAATGCTTCAAAATTTGTTTCCTTAGACCAATCAACCAAATGCACACTTTCATCCTTCTAGTGGAATAGTACAAGATGGGAAAATGGGAAAGATGCTACGACGGGATTAAAGTCATGTTTGAACATATTCTGCACTGGCTATCAAATAATATAGTAGCCTTAAGAAATGACAAGGTCACACGCTGGTATTTACAGCTGAGTTGTTTCTCTTCCAAGTTTAGTAACCAGTTTCATTATGGGATTTTCTATTGACATGTTGCTCCTTGCCATGTACATAGAGTTTCATCTGCATAAATCAAATATAGGTAATCTCAACTACGTCAATTATAGATAAAACCCTTATTTCTCCGCCTACAACTGAAACTCTCACAGATGCTTTATGATTAAATCTTAACATGAATAAAATCATTGAAAAAGTCTCTAAATTTACTCATACAGAAACTGATGCTTCAGCCTAATATCATTCAGCAAAACAACAAGTCAGAAAACAATGGTAGCAAAGCCTTCAGTCCCAACTTAGGTGTCTCGTCAACTGTTCATTCACAAAAATTTCAAACCCCCAGTAAGTGAAAGCAAGATTATATCAGTCTCTTTTTTCTACCGCCTCTGATAAACAAAGAATCTCTGCCTCTCCATAGAAACTAGATATATCAGTCTATTTTTTTCTTTTTCTGGGAGGGGGTGATAAGTACATATTTCAGTCACTTAGGATAGAATGATCAAATACCATCTCACAATCACATTTATTAACTCATGAGCAAATTTCTTGGTTTCATTTTCTAATTCAGTACGAGCATTTCAATATTTTTGTGTACATTCCTCATAGGTGAAGAACTACTCAAAAGTTAGAATACACAAAGAGAAGAAAATGGAACTGTCACCATAAGTTTAGGAAAGCACATGCCTGTAATTCTCCAAGAAGATGCCTTTCAATTGCATTGAAAGTATCAACTATCTCCAACTCAGACATTCTAGATATAAAATGTTGTATGTCAGCCCTCATTCTAGCTTGCCTCCACATCCTATACTGTTCTTGTTCAGCAACAGCACGCTTTCGTTGAAACCACGGCAAAAAGTTGTGCCCTTTCAGGAACCGTCTGTACAAGTACAAGTTATCATTTCATTTTGAGTCAGGCGATTATCCATTAATTACATGTATAAAGTTTGCTAGTAAACGTGGAAGAGAAAACCTATAAAAATTCAAAGAAGAGTATGCAAGAAGAAAAACTGACCATTCTTTACCTGTAAAGGTCCAGCCAGTTGGATTTCATCCTCTTCAACAGAAACTTTCCAGGACCCCTTGCTGACAAGCTACTGAGGAAGTCCTCGGCATTAAATGTGGGTAGAGGAGGAGGATCAACATATGGGGAAGATCCTTCAGAAGGTGTTGTTGGTCTATAATACGGGCCGAATGGGGCCAAGAAGTTGGTTGTCAGCTCTAAGAAGTGCCGACGAAGTATGTCGTTATTAACAACTGACATTGATTCCTCTACCCTGGGTGACATACCTGCATCAATTAGCCTATTCAAGATTGAAGTGTCTGGCTTTGTAATTGGAGCATAACTGCTCCAAAAGGCTTCTTTATGCTCAGTCATCAGGCAGAGTGGACCATCTCTCCTCAACTTCATAGCATTCAAAAAATTTGATGGTGTAAACCTATTCAAGGAAAGATTGGGAAGACTAAGTCCTTCAGGTCCAGCCGGAATTCTACCGGTTGAAGCTCTAGCAGAAAATGGAAGTCGAGCTGCATTCATGACAGGATTTCCAACTGATAAGACGTGTGGAATTCTTCGAAGGGATTTCAAGAAAAAGAGGTTTGTCACACCCAAAATCATTGGAGGAAAAGCAGCACCTTCTTGAAGGGAGTTTAAATGAGCAAAGTCGGGATCATGAATAGTAAAGTAAGGCCTGAAATCAATGCTACATAGAAGCGGAGCGACCAGACTAACCAGACCAGCAACAGCTTCACAGCACTGAGGTGGTGTTGGCGCTATGATAAGAATGGGTTCTCCAATAAGTAACAATTCCCATAACTTCCAAAGCTGCATTAAAAGCCCCCTAAATGTCCCAAAAAGATCTGCATCATGGAAAAGACCTTGTGGAACTGATTGACTGGAAGGAAGAAATGGGGCTATTGGAGAAGCCAACTCTTCAAAAAGTACTCCACAATCCAAAGGCATACAATGGGCAGGTGGCAAGTTCACTTTAAGAGTAGCATTCCCAATTGGAAGCTCCATTAACTGACCAGGTACAGGAACAGGCCACATTGATACATAAGAAGCAATGAAATTGAGGGCTTTCTTCCCAATATCAAAGTACAATGGGCCCATGATCTGCAGCAAAGGTCGAAAGACACTAGAGAATGGGTTGTGAGAAAGAATTACCACGGACTTTTGCTCACCACCCCGTTTTAGCCTTTCATCGTGTCTCTGTCTATTAAACACAAACCCATACAAATATCTTGAGTTCGCCCCTGTTTGAATTTTACTCCTTTGTTTTAGCACCTTATCACTGGCTGTCATTTGGGATGCTTGTGTTTTATTTACTTCCACTATCTCGGATGAAGGCAGATGTGCCACTTGAGGATTCCCCTGCCTCCGGACACGGAAGAAAAAGATACAGTCATGGATGCTTGATCGGTTATGATTCTGAGAAACCGAATCCGGAAATGAGCTAAAGGCCACTTCAAGCTCCTCATTATGCGTTAGACAGCCCGCTGGGTAACATTCTTCAATAAGCTGTCCCTGTTCAAGATCAAACCTAATAATACAGAAGCCAACAACCCATTGCTGTAGAGATTTTTCATCTACTTTTAAATCAGCTTCTGATCTCACCAAAAATGATGCAGATCTGCTCATTTCCGGCTACTGCAAAAACTACAACATCACTCAAAGAACTCCTATTTTCAACATACACACACAAACATTTGGCTTTTCGTCTCTCATCCAAGAGGAAATACAGAAACTTGTACAACTAATTAAACCTGTGAAATGAAACCATTAACTCATAAAGTGAGACAGGAAACTATAGAGAGCTCAGTCTGATAAATGGAGAAAAACCAAATAAATAACACCAGGGTATATGTACTTGGCACAAAAAGTCGGAAATGTAACAACAGAAGCAGGACTACTAGGACCATAAATATCAAGACAACGAAGATTTTCACTCACGTAAAAGTTTCAGGAAACAAGTACTCCAATTTACAAAAGCTTGGGGTTAATTGAGTTTTTAAAAAAGTAGAAAAACCAAGAATCTAATTACAATATTTCAATCCAATAAGCATGGAATCAAAACAGAACAACATACCCAGAAGCGTCTTAAATTCAAGAATCAACAGCAAAAAAAGAAAAAAAGGAATATATAATATGCATCAGACAGTCACCTGAATTCAACAAAGATACATCTGCCCGCGAACACTGTAGATGGATCGAAAAAATGAAATCTTTAGTAATTTTTTCAAAAAAAAGGTGGGTCTCGATCCAATGTGTTTGGTATATATCACCAAAAGGGCAAAACAAAAAAAAAAAAAAAGAACAATTGGGTCTATCCAAGAATGATCCAACAAGGCAACCAATTAGGTGAAGAACGAGAGGGTTCACAGCTGGAAAAAAGACTTGTCTTTTTGCACAAATAATGTAAATTTTCGAATTGGGTTATCTATTAGAGGACAGAGTTCTCTATCAAATCGACCTAAGCAGAAAATGGAGATGAAGGACTAGTATGTTTGTTTGGATTTTCCCGACCCAAAAAAAGACCTTTTTACATGGCTTTATTATTAGGGAGAAAATAGAAAGACTTGTGAATATAAAAACTTGATAGAATTCTACAGAATTGTTTATTTTTGGAACCCTAGTTTTTTTCTTAAAATTTTCTGATAACCTTCACAAAATAAGCTTCGTGCAAATCAATTTTGCATCTTATTAGTACAAAAACTGTACATTTGCTTTGGCGAAAAAAAGTAGGAGTAATATTTTACTTTCTTACTTGAATTTATATGACAATCTTTTCAACTTCAGAATATTACAAAAACATTTTGGAGATTTCATTATTAATATTATTTTGGGGACCATTCACATATTTTTTAGAGAAAAAAAAAGAACTTTAACTTTGACTTAATTGGAGCACTATAAACTATTGTGACTAGTTATTTTTTCAATAATTGAGGATTAGTTTACTTGGTAAACTTTTTATCTACACAATTAAAATTTGATCACCGTAGCATTTCATTTTTCTTTTCCCCTCCCATATGTAATAAAGATTAGTGCATTTCTATTGTTTTATATATATGGCCTAAGTTGCGCAACTCTTCACTTTCGATGTCACAAAATTCTCTAAAAATACACTATTTTTAAAGAATATGACACACACCGATTGATATATTTGAAGAGTACCTTATGGCATATGGCCAGTGATAGTGGTGAAATGTGCTAGAATGTCTGTTGTCAGCACGGAACAGTTAGCAAGTAGTTTTTCTGCATACATGGGTTGCACACAAATTATTTAAAACTTCTGAAGTATCTTTAGGGCATCTTTTAGTTACTGCTTCTTATCCTATTGTGCCTCTAATTTGGGCAAAAGCTTAGATGTTTTTATTCATTTCTATAATCAGTCGATTTAGTAGTCATATTTGGAAAAAGTTTCTTTCTAAAGTAACTAGTCTTGGACATAGTTTTCAGGTTTCACCAAAAAGGCAGCATCACAACTTCAATATTGAATAGCACTTCAAATTTTCTGATTACTGAATAACACAAAAAGGTCTGGAAAATAAAGTACTAGAGAACTATTTTTTAAAAGAAAACGAGAAAAGTAGATAATATATACAACTTACTTCAGTAGAAAGGACACATATTTACAAAAGATGACAGTTACTGGAAGAGCAACTGCAATCTGAAAATGTGTCCTACCCAATTACGTTAGTTCAGTCTAAGCAAAGTAACTGCACAAAATTCGGTAAACTACATTTCCAAGTATCATATTTGACATTTAAGAAGGCAGAAGCTTGATGGATTTAACTTAGACATCATATACAGGCAAGCGCTCCTCGATACAGACACGGCAGATGGGGCATTTGTCGCATTTCTCACAGCAGGAACTACACAACATGAGATAAGAATGAACATTTGTATGACTGGCAAGTAGTTAATATTGCTAGGCCCCATAATGGTAGAGCAAAATACCTGCAAAGGACGCGATGCCTGCAAGGGAGTAGCACTGTACTAATCTCTCTTTCAAAGCAAACCCTACATAGAACTTTTTCCTGAACAGCATCAAAATTGCTTTAAGTTAATGTGATCAGCTATACAAGAATCTCCTCACACAAACAAATGTAACATTTTGTACAGAAGAAAGTGACACAGTTCAACAACAACAAATCCAGTGAAAGAGTTCCGAGTTATCAAAAAAATTAGATGGTATGAAATCACACAAGTACACTCATATCTCAAACTAGACCAGTTAACTAAATCATGGTAATACATTAATTTATATATATTCATTTAGATTACCAGACATGAAATGTAATATCTTCTCTGAGATCTTTCGATAAGACACGAGCTCCTGGAATTGAACTGTCAAAGATAAACTGAAAAAATGTTGATGACGTACAGCTCAAGGATTATGGTTCTTTTTCAAGTAAAACTTAAGCATCACACCAACTGGCTCGGGACTGAGTGTGGTAGCTGTTCACAACTTAAGGATTTCGATACGCCTGCTAACAAGTAGCATTTCATGCAAAGGGCAGAAAAAGATGACACAGCCAGTTCAACAACACGCCAGTATATTCCCACAAGTGGTGCTTGGGGAGTGCGGGGTGTATGCATACCTTACCCCTACCACAAGTAGATGTCACAGCCAACGACAACAACTACATACCAGTGTAATCCCACAAGTGGGTAATAGTAAAAATTAAGTAGAAAGTGTAAGTATCTTTTCAAAAAAGAGTAGTCCATGCAACAGTCATGCAATATACTGGAAACAGATGAAAGATCTTATCTCCTGCATCACAGAGTTGAGAAAGCCTAAGTGAAATTAAGAAGTTTACATTTTGAAGTCTTTCATATTCCTGCTGGCTCAGTTTAGTGATTTCTGCTTGCTCACCCAGAGCTGCTTGAAGTCTCCAAACCTATCAATCAAAAAACAATATAAAAGAAATATAGAATGAGCAGAAAGAGATAGATCCACAAAAGTGTGGTAAAAAAGTTATGTCAAGAGCTTAATGCATTATATGATTAGAAAGAACCTTATCAACCACTACCGGTATGAACACAATATCAAATTTTTGTGGCATGTTTAATGAAAAGCACTATGCTAAAAATGTACGATAAGCTTACCTCCTCAGCAAGATCCTTCTTGGGCAATTTCTTGACTATTTCAGGTGGATAACCACAAAAGGTACTATACCTGCAAAACAATAAGTAGTTACAATAATGAAATAAAATCTCATAATCCACTGAAGTAATAGCAGTCTCCATTTCGGCCAAGTTCACCCCCAATTTATCAAGAATAGGTTGGTGATGATGAAAGGATGAGATACACAATCTAGCAATTGCTCATGAAAAAAATAAAGCAAGGGTTGTTACTACTACCATAAGCTCTGGATAACATTGATGAACTACAACAACTGAATGAACAGCAATTCAATGAGTAGGAGTGTTCAAGAAAAAAAAAATTAAAAATCAGACAGAACGAAAAACAGATTCACAATGAATAAATAGGAAGTGTTTTATATTTGGTTGATGTGGTGTTAGATTTGAGAAACAAACAATATTTGGTTTGGTTATGGTATTTAAAAGAAAAAAAATACTGAAACAAAACAGAACTAAACGATTAACGCATTTTATTTTTTCTCTGCCTGCGACAAGGCATCCATTTGCAATTATCACTGGATTCATATTTTTTCTTCCTCCTTATATAGGTCATTTGTAGCAGGACTAAAACATAGTACCTAGAGTGCAAGTTCAGTGATGTGACGTATCCAGTGATAAGTACAAATGGATGTGGAAGTGAGAATCGAGCAAAACAGAGAAGAACAAAGAAAAAAATTACAAATCAGAGAAAAAACAGGCATAACAGAGAATACAAACATGAGAAGAACACAGATAAGAAGAAGCGAAAATAGAGTAGTCCAACCCCAGCAGTTTAGTTGAGTAGCAACAGAGAAAACATAGGAAGAGAATTTGCAGGCTTGCAGGAGACAAACTAAAAGATAAGAAAAGTAGCGGAAGTATTTTTTTTAAAGAAAAAACTAGTCACAGCAATTTAATTTTAAAACTTGAGCAGCTGAATAAAGCTCGCTTTTCTGCACTGTCTCACTTCTCGCTTCAATCGCAAAAGTGTGCACTTCTTCACTCATGCCTCACTTCAGGGTAGAAAAGCGCAAGGGCTGCGTCACTCCTCGCTTCTCACTAAAGGTGCAGAAGTGTGTGCTTTTTAACTGGCTCGGTGCGGCATCCGTGTCAGACAAGATGAGGAAAGCGAGGTTCAGATGGTTTGGGCATGTGAAGAGGAGGTATGCGGCGGTTAGAAGGTGTGAGAGGTTGATTGTAGTAGGAATTAGGAGAGGTAGAGGTATACCAAAAAAGAACCGGGGGAGGTGATTAAGGTGATTAGACAGGAAATGACACTTCTTCAGCTTACTGAAGACAGAACCCTAGATAGAAAGGTATGGAGGACAAAGATTAGGGCACAAGGTTAGTAGATAACCGAGTGTAGCCACCTGTTAAGTGGGAGAGGCAGGGACTAACCTCATATCCTCTCCTCCTTATTACTAGTAGCATCTAGTAATCGCATAGTTTCATATTCTTCAATGTGAATTTTTGCTATCTGTTGCTTTGATTTGCCCAGTATCTTGATATTTTGACGTCATTTGTTTCTTGCTACCCTCCCCACACTCCATTTTGTTGGACTACACTGGGAATATTGTTATTATCTTTTCTCTTGCTACCTTTCTACGAATAACTTCTCTTTTTGAGCAGAGGGTCTATTGGAAATAGCCTCTCTACCCCCACAAAGGTTAGAGGTAAGGTGCGCATATATCTTGCCCTCCCCAGACTCCACATGTAGGAATACACTGGGTATGTTGTTGTTTATAAAGTTCATTTGTTTGTCTGCTGCCAATTTGTCGATCACCCTTCTCGATCTTTCTGTTATAACAGCTTAGCAATCTAACTAGTTGAAAGCCAGAATTCTTTAACTCAATAGTTCCACTTTTTCCCCTTTTTCGTGTTAATGCAAAATATGGTAGCATTGAAGCTTCTTCAAAAACCCCTAGAAAGTACAATAGAAATGATTATATCCTTCATAAATCTCTTTTATCCTTGGCCAACATTTCATATAGAAACCTATTGAACACCCATCCTGGAGCCCTATTTAGCTAATCCAAGAAGCTGGTTTATTCTTTCAACTCAAAGAAGACTGTTTGTTAGAAGGAAAAAAAATTAAAATGAAGGGATAAGAGAGGAAACAAACCATAATTCATCATAAAGTATCTTTCACAAGAGTGAAGAAGGAAAACAATGAAGGGATAAGCAAATTTGATTTCTTTTTTAGCTTTAGTAGAGTTCCACTGATAAACGGAAAACCACCTGAAATGCCCGAATGTTATATTTCGTCGTTATAGAACACGGAATTCAAGGGAAGCAATGATAAATAAATAAATAGAAATAGAAAAGGAAAGGAAGGAAATACAAAATAGAAGAGCAAAGTCATACAAAGTTATATACAAATCACTACCCCATTTTTTGTATTTCCTTAATTGAATTTCGATTGATTAGGATGAAGTTCCTTAAAAACCTTACCCATACGTTTTTATTTAAGGTCTCGTTCTGACTTTAGTGAGGGGAATGTTGAGACTCATTGAGTACCGCTACTGGTGTACTAACGTTCTCTCTGTGGAACCTACATTGACATAGGTCAATGTAGACGCAAGTTTCATAGACGAGCAGACTACGAGCTAGGTTGCTTTATTCCAGAAATTGATTTGGTGAGCTCCGTCCTTGACAGCGGATTTCTTCTCTTTCAGTTGGACAATTTCATTCATTTCTCCAACATTTGTTTTGGGGATTAGCCAGGAAATCTGTGTCCTGTGCATTCCTCTTAGCACTCCAGTAGAGGCTTCATAGATGTGTTTTTAGTTGGATTATGGTTGATCATGTTACTTGGGATTATTTCAAGTACATTTCACTATTTATAGATTTCAAACGTTATTTGTATGATTTTAGGAATTGTTTGTATTGAAGTTTCTAACAAAGACTTGAGTCATTTATTTTTATACACATGTGGGGTATGTGATATGAAGGTACAGGCTAGAACAGTCAAGCCAGTCCGCTCGGTGAAGTAAGGCACCGGATGCCGGTCAAGGCTTTGTTTAGAGAATGGGTCGTGAGACAAACTCTCAGAAGAAACATCTAGATTAGTTGGAACTTGTTGCATAGTAAGTACGGAGGATAACACTAAATTTATTGGTAAGTGGTCAAAGCCACCGTAGCAAATGATGTAATGTTCAGCTGGGAAGAAAAAGAACATGCAGCACTTATGAGGTAGTTATTTGGCTTTTATTGGCGACTTTGGAAGGGAAGGACAAGACAACTTTGAACAATTTTAGTAAAATTTGGAGCACCATGAGGTTCTCATCAGCATAAATGATATGATATTATTTTATAGAGAACCATATTTCTTGTATATGTTCTACAGTTTTGTTTACCACTTGTATAGAAATTGTTCGCTACATTAATAGGTTGTTACAGTAAATAAACAAATTTATCCTTTCTTCAACAACAACAATATGCACAGTGTAATTCCAGAAGTGGGATCCGGGAAGGGAGATGTGTATGCAATCTTACCCCTACCTTGTAGAGAGGATGTACCTGATAGACCCTTGGCTCAGGTTATGACAATTAAAAAATCATCGCAGTAATCCTTAATGATGCAATTGAAAGTTAGGACTGATCTTATCGGTGTATAGCAAAGATTAGAGAATAAAAACTTAAAATTGGTTAAGCCATCAGGCGTTGCCAATCTAAGAATTTTTTTTATTTTTTTTTTATGACGAGGGAAACCCGCAGCCGCGACCCTTTGGGTGCGCACAAGGTAAAACCCCCGCTCCTATGCAATAGCTCGCAAACCACATAGGAGAGGTAACCCGCACTAGGCAAGCCCAGTGCGAAGAGCTCGACCCATAAGGCAAACCTCTTGCTTTAGCTGGCAAGGGGTTTCGAACTTGAGACCTCCAACATGGAAGTCCCAAGCCCAAGCCATTGGGCCACCCCGAAGGGTAATCTAAGAATTAGAATTGAAATGAATCAGGTATGAAATCATACCTTGTGTATTTCGGATGGAATATATAAAAGGCATATGCATATTTTTATGGAATAGTTTAATTATAGGTCTAAAGTGTACTTTAGGAAGCACAATATTATGTGAGTTGTAATGTATGCACTATGTGAATTAAATGTTACTCGGTATACAATTGTCGATATTACTTGAAGAAAATTTTGAAAATAACATTGAAAATGATAAAGATGATGCCACAAAAGGGAAGTAATTTGTTCATCAACTTCGATTAAGCACATGAAGGTTAAAAAGTAAACATAAATGTGACTAATTAGAGGTGTAAAATCATCTTATAAGGTTTTACTGAGCTAGTAATGTAGATAATTTTTTTCTTGAATCACATTAGGACATGTAAATGAAAAATAAAACTAGCTCTTTGACATGTTTTCTTTTCATTCATACCATAGAATTAATTGTAGGGTTCGGGGAAGGGCCACACCCCAAGGGGTACAACTTAGATAACCTACCCTAATACAAGCATTAGTGGTTGTTTCCACAACTCAAACATGAGACCTATAAGTCACACAAAGACAGCTTAATCGGTGCTTCAAAGTTCCCCTTCCGAATTAACATTATATTAATAAACAATTAAAAGCATTGTTATTTTAATTTGTATTTGAATTCAATTCGACTTTATTACTTTGCAATTGCAATGGAATAAATAAGAAGATAATTTTGTTGGGACTCGTGGTAATTTTGTACTAGATTCACATAATATGGAAACACTAAATATAAACATGATAATACACGTGACAAATAAACTCATAACTTGAAAACATTAAATTCAATGCATAAACATCCCGCATTAGCAAGATTTGAGGGAAGGTTGCACTCCAAGGAGTGTGATGTAGATAACCTACCCTAATGCAAGCATTAGTGGATGCTTTCATGGCTCGAACTCGAGACCTATAAATCACATGGAAACAACTTTATCGGAGCTCCAAGGCTCCCCTTTCGAATTAATATTACATATGTAATAAATTAAAATCATTGTTATTTTTCATTTGTCTTTAGCTTGCGTTTGGACATGTGATATGAAATCATGATTTCACATCAGCATTTGGACATGCAATTTGGGATCAAATCCCAAATTCTCCCAAAAAAATGAGTTGGGATTCCAAATCATGATTTCCAAAAATTTTAAATGTAAAACTTGACCCATAAGTTCAGATTTTGTAAATATATGACCCATCATTTTAAATTTTGCAGAAAAACTTCTTGTTCGGCGTGAAGAGATTGTACATACCATATAAAAAGATTATATTAAAGAATGATTAATTACTACTATTGTTGACTAATGGATGTTAATAAGATTATGTGTATTTGGAAGTTTGTAATCACAAACAATTATTTATAAAAAGATCATGAAAATAAGTGACTTATCAATGTGGCGCCTTAGCATAATTCGGTATCTTGTTTATGAGCTATGATTTGCTCATTTGGTAAGATTGTACAAGAATTGGAAACTTTTTGATAGTTTTCACAACTTGTGGGGTTTTCATGTTTAAAAGAAAAAATACAATTTAAAAAATTCAAATTGCATGTCCAAACAAAACTTTAATTTTATATGATTTAATTTCAAATAATGAGTTCATATGGCATGTCCCAATGAGCCCTTAGATTCAATTCGTCTTTATTACTTCGCAATTGCAGTGAAATAAATAATAAGAGAATTTTTGTTAGGATTCATGGTAATCTCCTACTAGATTCACATAATATGAAAAATAAAATAAACGTGACAATACAAGTGGCAAATAGACTCACATATGAAAACATCAATTTAGCATGACAATACACATGACAAATAGACTTGCGGCATCTACTATAAACTACACAGAAGTTCCTCTCAAAATTGCTAGACTTAATAAGCTAAAACATCTTATTTTCTTCTTTAATTATTTGATTTTGTGATGGAAAAAAGGATTAGGAGGGGTAGGCAAAAGATTGAAATGAAGTTTATTTGAGTCAAAGGATGCACGCATTATTACTTCCGCGAGAAGGAAAAAAACTTGTTTAAGAAAGCGAATGAGATTTCAACTCGTACCGGAGCAGAAGTTGTGTTATACTCTTTCACAAAGTGGAAATTGTGGTCCTATGGCTCCACAGACTACACGTACAGAAAAATTAATTGATAAATTTCTTGAATTGAAACTAAAGGATCGCCAGCGCGATCATGCCGATGTGGGCAAATCAAATGTCTTTGAGGCATTTGAAGATCTCCGTAAAGAATCACAAGCATTGGATAAGAGAGAGAAACAACAAATATTAATTTATAAGAGCATGCACCCCCGGCTCAGAAATACCGTTAGATAAACACAAGTTGGAGACTTGGAGTAGTAGCTGGCAATCAAGCTACAATTGGACAAAGTGACAAGAAATATTCTTCAGGCCGAGCTACTCAAGTTTGATCTTAAATGTTTCCCAGAGCCGGAAGAGGAGAAGAGTTCTTGAACTCATAATTATCAGGGAGGTGGTAAATAGAATACTTAAATTTGGAATTGTGTTGGGAGGAAATTTTACCAGCTATCGAGTCGTTTAATATGGTCACTTATATTTTTGTTATTAAGTCAATTGTTGTTAGTCCACAGTCTGCAGTCGTCATCCATTTATCAGAAGTTTTAGACCATAAAAAAGAAGGCTGTGGAGTTTTTGTATTCTTAAGTCAATTTTTTCTGTTGTTTCATATTTAATCTTTAATGATGCTTTGTGTTGTCTAGATTGATAAATCAATTGAAACCTTTTATTGAATTAGAGAACAATGTGAAAGTAATGGAACCAAGAAAACCATTGTGCACTCATCAATGTTCTTTTCATGTTTCCATCTCCAGCGAGGTTGGTGCATTTACATTTACATTTACATTATCCTTTCTTCATAGGAATGAAATACAATGCAAAGAACTCAAACAGAGGAGAAGAAAAAACCATTCTTACCCAGGAAATCCATCATGGTATAGTCGAGCTTGTTCCTCTCGACTTGATTCATCAATGGACCACCAACCAAGTAGCCTGCTTATTGAAAATACCAACACATACCAACCATCACTTAATTGCAGTTTCAAGAATCACTTTTTATGTAACAGTTAAGAGTCATCGTGTTATCCCATAATTTTATGATCCTTCATTTTGTATATCATGTTTTACCGAAACGAAACCTTTAATAATTTATCTGTCTCTTGTTGGTTCCTTATGATTTTACCTGGAACCATGATGCATAAATGCAAAGCAGTCATGTACTCTTGAAGAAATCACATGGTATTGTCCAACAGCAGCTCCACTTCGCAATAAAAGAACAGTTTTCTCAACAAATCTTAATGTAGCAAACAAGACGCCAGCTCCTTGCAATAGGAATATGGGTAAGAATATAACTGGAAGAGAAATGTGTCTTGCACCAGCAGGTGTTCCCTGAAATTCAGAAGCATCAATTGTTAGAAACACATCGGAAGCATCTCCTCTGCCCAGTAGCAAGGCCATAATTATATCATAGAGTAACTTACCTCCAGGCGCATGCAGAGGAGGACTTGGAAAAGTATAATTGGAATTTTCATTATGTGACCACCGAGGTCTTGCAGCCCACATATTCTACTATGGGGTTCTTCCTCTGAGGAAACCACTAAGCCACTATTCCAATCAAGCTGTCTGATAGTAGTAGATGAAGAACTAGCTCCACGTGCATCAGAACTTCTATGAATTGTTGGATTTGACCACTTAGTACAAACAAGAAATGCAAAGCACTCAGCAATACTGCCAAAACAGATGTTGATCTTTGTTAGTTCTAGCTGAAGGCTGGTACCAATCAGAAGGAGGATGACTAAGAGCATCACAAACAGGAGTTACCCAAAATTGATAAACAAATCCCACCAGCCCAGAGCGCCGACATCTTCTAGAACAAAGAAATAGTGTTAGCATAGGTATAGGTATTAGAGACAGGGACAGGTAGCAAAAGACTTGCATACTATAAATAAAACAGTCAAAATGTTGGATAACATTTAGGCATGATATAGAACTGCCCTTGAAGGAACACGAATGATAGGGTCTTCCAGTTCCTCTATTCCATTGTCATATTTCATCAACCAATGAAATGGTCATAGACAATGAATATTCAGAGACCTCTTTAGGGCACATTCTGCCAGACCTAAAAGTTATCGCATAAAAAGCACGCCGTTCTAAAACGCTGATCATTATTAATGCTTTGCTTTTCGTAGAGGATATTTCTGCTATTCAGTATCCAGATATCAGTAGGATATGTTCTAATTTCTAAATGATGCAAGAAATACCTGGTGGATTCAAGACCATTACTGGCCATAATTAAATGAAAATCATGAACTAAAACGAGCATCTAAAATATCAAAATATCAATCAGCAATATGTAACAGAGGGTTTCACTTCGCTTAATGTTACAGGGAGTTTGTTAAATTGTCTACTGATATATGCATCAAATCATTCAACGATCCAATCGAATCATTTGTCGAGGCAGTTTATCCATACAATGACCCAGCATATTTGAAAGAAAGAGCATACTAATGCCAAAAATGAAATGGTGCATGAGTTGAATGATACAACTATGAAAACAATACCAGGTGAAGGAAGAACATATTTTAGCTCAGGCAATGTATGTAAAGCAATCGTGACACTGATGATGAAGATTTGTTGTATCCAACAGAACTCCTGGGCAACTTAAGATTCCCTGGCATCCCTAATCACATCATACACTTAAAAGTAGGTACTCCAGTTATGCTTTTCGGAAATGTAAACCCGTGAAGGCCT
Source organism: Solanum stenotomum (assembly GCF_019186545.1). NCBI lineage: Eukaryota > Viridiplantae > Streptophyta > Magnoliopsida > Solanales > Solanaceae > Solanum > Solanum stenotomum. The sequence goes on along the minus strand of NC_064284.1, from coordinate 3,222,284 downwards.
AGGCAATGGAGCAAGAATGATTGACGCATCTTGGTAATTGGTCTGTCAGAGCAAATATCATTTATGGAAAGAACATTGGGTTCAATAGTAACAACTCTGAAAATTATAGTGTCTCCCTAACGATTAAAAGTGGACCTCAAATATTTACCTTACTTCAGGCTTCTCCTTAAAAAAGTGTTCAAGATGTCTTAATAATTCAGCAACTAAACATTGAGAAGACTTTGTACCATTCTGCTAAAAAATTATGGGTGCTTCATTCAGATTATTTTGTAACTTCACTTTCAGAGTGACCTTGGCCTGTATTTGGGTTTCTTTCAGTTTCTTCATTTACTCTATTTTTCTGATGACATTTACTTTAAAATTAAACAGAGTAAATGAGGAATTGACATGGGCTTCTAGAAAAAACTGGCAATCAACCACAAAAAATACGACTTGTTTATTTTGCAAGCCCCTGCTTTCCCTCTAAACATGACTAAGGACATGTTAAAATGTAATCCTGTAACTCAAGGTAAACACACATAATTCATCCACTCTTTGTCAAAATGAATGCATAAAACTTCCAGGAATCCAATTGTACATCTGTATATCTTAGCCCCAATCGTCAAAGAATAGATGATCTCTAGGTCAAGGAAAGAACATGAAGTGGAGATGCTTTGGGCTGTACCCTTCAAACCAACAAAAATGAATAAATAAAATCCACAGAGAGACAGAGGTACATACCACACAACTTGAGAAGGGTGAACAATGTGGCAGCAACAAAGAAGACCATGGAGATTGCCACCCAAAAATGCTAGTAAGCATAAGATCGTCATTTAGTAAAGCCATCTTCTATATTCTCCACATTATTAAAAAACAAGAACAACGGTTCAATAGCCATAACCAAATTATTTTCCAATAGGTATCAATTTATTTTTCTTTTTGATAAGTAATACTAAGTTACTTGTTTCAAACCATAAAACTTTGCAATGACACACCATAAAATCATTCAACCACACCCAGATCAATTACAATATGCAGTCATTGATAACAGTCCTCCAACTCAGAAGGCATGACCAAATTTAACTAGCTCACAGGTAAGCTCTTTGAACAGAATTAGTTTATAGTTTGAACTACTGGAGGGAATATTTTGCTTCAAAAGAAAGAAGTCGAGTCTTTTTTGCAATGAACAGAAGAGAATAGTATGCCCACTTTTTGTGATGGATTAACAAACTACGGTATACAAATCTTCCGATCGCTTATTAAGTGTCGATAACTATTGAAGGCCTTATTTTTTAACTATTAACCGCCTTCTTATTTAACTTCTATAAGTTATATGATCATTATTGGATCAGAGAAACAGATCAAAGGTATGTTATTCCTGTATTTATTAAATAAAAACTCCACTATCTTAGCTTCTTCATTTCTGATCCTTGTAACTAAGTGATGAATAATGCACTCTCATAGTTGAGAGCAACCCCTAACACTTTTAGGCGTCAACAAGCAGGGAAAATAACAATGCAGTTACTAGTCAGTTATGCATTTTGTTAATCTTAGCTAGATAATTTTTTCACAAAAAACACTTTCAATCTCACGAGACTTCATGTTATAAAGATCTTAGTTCTATATGCTTCAGATTGATACTAAAGGGATTAAAACATAGGTTGGATTACTATGACTAGGAGTACAGACACATCTCAAATGATTTAAACTATTGGTCGACCAGGATACATATCCTCCACTAGAACAAATCAACTATAAGATGAATTCACAAAATCAAGAAATTGAAAATCAGAGAAGTACGAATTCAGCTATGAAAACCTAAACTATACTATTACTATATCACCAAGGACAAATAAATGAACTTACCGGAAGTGTTTCCCATATTAACTCATCATTCATGCTTTCTTCATCTCCAGGTAATAATGCCTTACACATTCTGCTCCAAATGTTAAAAGTTATTTATCCATCAGTAAGACACGGATATAGACGAAAGGTGAATGTATCATCCAAATCCCATAATTTTTTTATAAGTAAATATAAGCGAGTGTATTACTATTTCCATTCCATTATTGGTTATCCTTATTTTCATTACTTTCCATACAGCAGGTCATGCACAAAGATTTAACAGCTAATATTGCAGAAAAGGGACTAAAAGGGAAGAAATATTAGAAGTGACCAATATGTTGAACAAATGACATAGTTCTACTTGGAGGCGCAAGCAATGTTAACACTAACCCTATCAGAAGGCAAAGAGTTCACTTCTGAAGCCTTTATGGTATGATTTTCTAAAATATCTTTAGAAATGGATGCTTATCTGTACACATAAATATATCAATGAAAAGCTATAAACAAAATCTAGGTTCTAAGAGGAACGGCATTTTGGAGATTCTTTTAAGAATTCTAGCACTACAAGAACCACTAGATTGTTTTTTCATTGTAAAGCAATCAAACAAATTAGTCAAAACCACAAAAAACATGTCAGCATAGTACCTGAAATTGTCAATGAGAATAATTATTTCAAATGCTAACAAGGGAAGAAAGACAAATTTCAAATTCACAGCCGCTGAATGGTAGACTGCAGAAAAACACAAGAAAAGAAGAGTAAGTAAAGGACAATTCTGGTTAACAAACTAATAGGGACCTAGACGCACCATGAATTAGTAGCATAAAACCGAGAAACAGAAAACTTGTAGGAATCATATCACAAACGATTGTGGAGTTTTTCTTTCTTACCATATATGCTCTCGAGATATATACAGAGAAGTAGTTCAAATGCAATAAGCAAAGGTGTCGCAACAACAGCATGACATGGAGCCCACTATCCACATGGAGGCAACACCCACAATAGATGGAATATAAAAGCAGAAGTGAAATTTGATTAGTAATTTTGTTTGGACAGACTTCCTTTTTCTTATCAAAATTTAAAAAAGTTACTGCATAAAGTCATACATGGCGATCATAGGGAATTGATGGAGCAGGCAGAGAGAATCTTCCTCGGGCAACAACTGCATGAAACACCCACACAGGGAAGAATACAACCCTGCATATCCAAGTCAAAGTCATGGTGAAACACCTCTAAATCTAAACATGGTGAAAGGAAATCTGAAGGTCACTATACTAGTAGCTCCTTTGTCTATAAAACAGATCTTTCTGTCTCTAATGGAGGGTTATTTTTTTTTTTTGATTTGCACCGGGTGTCCGAGTCTCTTTGAGCCCCGACTAATCCGGGGGTGCACAGGCCCTCGGCAAGGAGTTTCCCGCAAGTGCACCACGGTTAATTCAGGTTTTACCCAGTCCGATGGCCCTCAGAAATTGTTTGCACCTAGTGGGTTTCGAACTGGAGGGTTATAAACACGCATCTTTTATCTTTGTCCCCTACTCAGTAGCTTAGCTACATAAGCTCACGAGTGATCAGTTGCACACCCTTTGCCCAAAAATTATAATGTGTATGCAGGTCAAATATTACTTTTTATACATATTTATTAAACCTCAAAACACTCTTAGCAAAATTTACTGCCCCTACTCCATAGATTGCATAACCCGATTTTAAGGAACAATGAACCTTGGGGTTACACAGTGCAACAAGTTAAAATCAACCGATAAACAATGAGAAGGGTGTTCATATTGACCACTCATATAAACCAAATTCAAGCTTATTTACTACCATATACAGACCCTTGTCATTCCTAGTTTTTGTCACCCCTAACCGACCCATAAATAAATAAGTTTCCTAGACAAGATTACTCATTGTTTAAACAATCAACATCAGCATCCAAGGAAATAAAGGCATGAGAAACAACTACTAATGCTGACATTCAACAAAAACAACATACCCAGTATGATCCCATATGGTGACAATTACTATGATAACATCATTATTCAGAATTCATCAATTAAACTCAAAAAAAAAAAATTGGGGAAAACAGAAAACTCACCACCAGGAGAAATCAGCGAAGTGATCGAGCTTGACAACAAGCAAAACGGTGAAACACAAAAGCAAAAAGTGTGCTGAAAGTGCCTGAAAAGACTTTCCGACTCTCCTCCAGCTCATTGTTGTTTTCCGTTCACACGCACTACTGATTACAGCTACTGCTCTGAAATTGAAACGATTTCTAGTGAAAATCAAGCTGTATACGAACTAAAAACTTGGTAATTGAAGGATTTGGAGTGAACCTGCAGAGAAGATAATTAGGTTTTTAGATGAAGAGGTGGAATTGAGAAGTATTAGAAGCGAGAGAGAGAGAGAGAGAAGTGGCAGTTGCGGGAAGAGGAAGCCAAACGGAAAGGGGAAGTCTTATTTGTCGGACGCCATTAAAATAACGTCATAGCATTTGGTATTGTCGTCAGTCGAATCAAAAAAAAATACTTTCTCCGTTTCAAGCCTAATTTTACTTGTTACGGAATTTAAGAAAATAAAAAAGATTTTTTAATTTTATAGTTTTAAATTAAAGTTACGTCAAAGGTATAAAATTGTCATTTAATCTTGTGGCCTTAAACATGTTACGTGAAAAATTGAAATTAAAATATTACCAAAAAAAGAAAGAAGTCATTTTTTTTAAACAGACTAAAAAAAAAAAGAGATCATTCTTTTTGAAACGGATGAAATAATTTATATTTTAAAGAGTTCAGTACAAGACAAAACCTTATCCTTACTGGTAATTCAGTCCAACAATCAATTATTTTCTCTTATAATCATTTATATTAAAATTTCTTCTTTAAATGGTTATCAGGTTTGATCAAGTTTGGGAGAAAATATTTACTTTTGTCTCATATTAATTGATTATATTATTAAAAATAACTATTCAATATTAATTATTCATCTTATTAAATCAAAAAAGTATTAGTTAAAAATTTCCTATATTACTTTTGTAATTAACTTTTTTAAAAGTATTTATATTTATTTATAAAATTCTCAAAAAAAATTAATAGATAAATAAGTAAAATTCTCTTCTTATTTATAATTTTTAATTTGTCTGTAAAAAGGAAAATGATAAAAACAGAGATGGTACTGATTCTAATAGTTGGACATATTATTTTATTGTTAGGAAGAATTAAAAATATGTGATTAACACAAGAAAAAAAAATTGCAGTTGGTTTTAATTTTTGTTTTTTTATAACAAATAATTTTATTATTATTATTCTCAATAATGCCTTCAATAGCATATGGTCAAATTTGAACATTTTCCTTTTAAATAATATTAATTGCAAAGTGAATATTGACCAAACACACATGTTTCTCTAATATCAATAAGTAATTATATAAAATAATATATTTGTCAAACATCATTTGCTTGATTTCCAAAAATACTCCTTAAAAAAATTATTTGAATCAAAATGCTTCTTCTCATAATAAGTAAATTTTTGGATAATGCATGATTAAATTTGACTTCTTTACCTAAACTATATTTTATTTAATATAAACTTGTAAGACCAAATATTAGAGTATGTATTTATTCCCTGTGCGGATAATTAAGTAGGCTCCGTTGTTTTTGTTTTATTTTTTTCTTCAGATGTCGAATAAGATTTTTTTAACTTTTTTTATTAAATAACAAAATAAAATAAGACAAAAAGGGAATCTTGTATTATTAACAATTCCAGCAAGGTGACGTATTTGCGCACTGTTCATAGCAACCGTATTTGGTAGTATTGAAATTTAGAACTTAATGAACAATCCAAATCACTTAAAACACCGTATCATAATTAGTCTCAAATTAAAACAGTAAAATTGTCTTTGTAATTAGGGGTGGCATGGTACGGTATTTAAAAAAAATTTATGTCACAATTTTGGTATTTTGTATCTAAAGTAATATCATTATCATATCAAATTAATTTGGTGTGATTCGGTATATTTAATTTTAATTTCGATGTTTTATAATATGGTATTTGATAACCATAATTTGTTTGACTTTGACTTACATATATTTATAACTCTCCATACAATTCATTTGGAAAGAAGTTAGCAAGTATTCTTGCAAGACCAATACGATGATCAGCATGAAAATGATCAATTCAAAAGTACAATTCTCAATCATATTAGATCAACAAGTACTTTTGTTAATAATTTTACAAAAAGAACATTTCAATAACAATCGAGTAGTCATAAATGCAAAGTTTAAATAACATTATCTAAAATTATGCATAACCCTATATAATTTTACACCACAAAAATCATTCATTAACATGTAGAATTTAACTTGACATAGTGTTTGTCAAGTTAGAGTCTACATGTTAGTGAATGATTAATATATATATAACTAAAAGATTTTGGTATGGTATACGATATTTATTTTATAAATACCAAATATCGTATCGAATACCAAAAAATTTATAAGTCATACCAAATACCATAATATCCACAATATAAAAAAAATTATATTTCGATATGATATTCGGTAGAAAAAGAGTCCTAAAAGGAGAGAATAAACCAAATATGAAAGAATATTGTATTTTCCTTTCAAGAAAAGTAAAAACATTTATGGTAATGTTTTGTCTTTTCTTTAAGGAAAAATAAATCTTAAATTATGGTAAGAAAATCAGGGCAAAACCCTAACAAATCTCCCCTTTTGGCTGGATTTTCTTGACAAAGCTTGATCTGTCTTCTTCATTGCATGATAATCTTGTTCTTCACAAAATCTCCATCATTGTTGCTTGCCATGGTTAAAAATAAAGTTTAAAATATATGGGTTAAAAATATTTTATTTTTATTCTTAAAATTGCAGCAACAGGAATGTTGAAAATATGTTGAAACTTCTTCTCCACATGTAGCTTGACAAAAAAATCCTCATTATCATCAAATTTGTTGCAAATTGATTTGAAACCACTTGAACCTTTCTTCAACCTCATTGAACCATATACCTACCATACCACTCCTATTTGTAACCTATAGATCACATATTTGGATCATTAAAATAATCTATTATAGAAGGTTGTTTACTTTAGTTTGTATTAGTCTTTGTTGTATGTCAAGTTAGAGTCTACATGTTAGTGAATGATTTTATATATATATATATATATATATATATATGAAACAAATGCAAAAAAAAAGAAGTATTTTTGAAATTCCTAGTGGCTGAGAAGTGGGGGTGGGGATCCCAAGTAATATATTAGTGTGCATGTAGTAGGATGTCTACATCCTATTTCCAAGTGTGTAAACAAAAACATATCCACCTCAGAAATAATTCTTACTACTTTCCAAGAAAAGACATTTTTCTGTCTCCACCAAGAATTTAAAATCTAGATTTTTTTGTGGGAGGAATCTGGAGAAGATGTTCTACTTGATTTGAGCCTAAATATCTCAATCCTTTGAAAAATATTAAATACTAGGGTGACACGTTTATCCTAAAAAAAAAAAACTCACAAAAAAACATTATGAGAAATAGTAAAAAGAAGATTATTATATTGCAGATATGCTAATTGGATATGGTTATCAGAAAAGTGATTGAGGTGGATATGTTTGGTGTAACAGAAATGTTTTCTGACGAATAATTTTTTTAATTGTTGTCTTTTTACTTACTTTAAGAGGTCATTTGATAGAGTGTACTACTAATACCTTATTTGGTACACGTTTTCATGTAAATTTTAAAAAATAGATGTTTGACCAGTAATATTTATCAAGCCGAATACTAAATTTATAACATAAGCATATGGGTGAAACAAATTAGTTATAATAATATTATGATACAACATTATTACTTTTGACCTGTAAGTATGGTTTCTGCACAGTTAATTACTACTTTCTAATTTCAACTTAATTAATATTTGTATAATTTACATAAATCGCATAGCGTTAAAAATTAATTACATTATTTTTCATTAAAAAATTTCTTAAAATTTATGGATTTTGGATACATCATTGGACTTACGGATACATTATTGAACTTTCGGATACATCATTGGACTTCCATATACATTAGTAGACATCCGAATATATAGGTAGGGACGTATCTAAGAGGGGAGGAACGTATTAGAGAGGTTTTATGACATTTAGATACATCACTGAACTTTCGAATACATCAACAGACATCCCAGATACATAGGTGAGAGATGTATCCGAGAGGGGAGGGAGTATCAGAGATGGGAGAAGACATCCAAATACATCACTGGACTTTCGAATACATCAACAGACATCCAGATACATAGGTGAGAAATGTATACGAGAGGAGAGGGATGTATCAGAGAAGGGAGGAGTGTATTTGAGAGTGGGATATGAATGTATCAGTGAGAGGAGAGTAATGTATCCGAGAGAAGATTTTGTATTTTTTTTAAAATGATAGGAAATTTTAGAGATTATGATAAAATAAGATATGCATTTAGATAATTTTTCCTAAATATTTACGAGCAATTCACGAAAATTTACCTCCTTATGTGAGCTCCCTGTTCTCACGAGGAAAATGAAATTGTTTCACATATTTCCATCACTTCTCTTTTGGGCCTATTACCTATCTATTGGCCCATTACATTCAACATGGGCCGAATTAATAGACTGGACTAGCATTGCAGACCTGGCACTGATTGCTATTGTTAGACATGGAGGAAATGGATGAGTCATTTGCATGAATGCTCATATTTTGGGGTAATATTTAATTTAATTTTGTTATTATTTGCGGTTTTTAATTATTTTTTTCCTCAAAGTAGTTTAAGTAACAAAAAAGTGGTCGAAAATATTCTTATAGCAAAAAAATAAAAATCAGTTGACATAAATTTATATTTATGTATCATAATATGACACAAGTTTATATCTTACGAGGCATAATAAGTTGGGCCATTTAATTCCAACATAGCTCAGAGTATGTTTAGATTGATTTAAAAGTTGGTCAAATCTATTTTTAAGTCATTTTTAATTTTTGAAAATGTTTGATAATGTTAGAAATAACTTAAAATAAGTTTTAAATGACTTTAAAAAGGTTAAAAAACAAAAATGGATCTCCCTTTTTTTTTTACTTAAAAGCATTTAAGTTTGACTTTCTACTTTTTTTTTAAGCCAATTCAAATGGACTCTTATACAAACAAAGACATAAATTAAGTTCAGAAATCACAAGTTATGCCATATATACCTAAATTAACACAATTTACGTTAGATGATGTAATTCTTACCGGATTTATGTTGGACAAGGAAAGAGTTCTCTAAACTTATATCTTACAAAATTAGAATGAAAAAAAAAAAGGGAAAATTGTATATAATGGCAAACTAATAATTCAAATTAAATGGTATAACCACACTTTGATTTAATTGTGTCCTGTAGCAAACTGTTTGCCAGCGTCTCTCTCCCTCAAACTCTCGCTCGCCACTCTCCTCTCTCGCTCACTCCCTCTGTGTTCTCCTCTCTCGCTTTATACACAGAAGTGTATAAATTGCGTTTCTGTTTGTATAAAGCGAGAGAAAATTGTATATACACATGCAAATACATATATATTCGTCCTATACACTTATAATTATATAATAAAAATATTCCCCTGCCCAGTTTTATGTTTGTATAATGAAATTATACAATTCTGAAGAGGAGCCAACGAATTATACAATTGCTCTTTTTTTATATATGTATAGCGAAATAGACAGCTTTTAATTGTATATGTATAGCGAATTATACATATATATGTTTGCTATGGAGCGCAATTATGCAAACTTTGCTATAGCATACAAATATGATTTTTTTGTTTGCTATATGTGAAAGTTACTCAAAAAAAAACACTTTAGCCCACAAATTTTTATTAAATAATCAAACGATGGAGAAATCAAATTATATTGTATTATATATATATATATAGATATTAACCGTTTTTGAAAGACCAACATGGGTTGTGGTGCACTGGTAGGAGTGTTTTACCCTTAACCAGAGGTCTCGAGTTCGTACCTTGGATATGGAGAAAATCCTGTTGGGAGCGCCACCCCCGAATGGGCCATGAAGTGCGCGATCCGAATTTAATCGAAGCTCTAATGTGAGCTCCGAACATTGGATGGAAAACAAAAAAAAAAAAACGTTTTTGAAAGTAAAAGTTATCCCCCAATAAGTAATGTCGTTTTAAAAGCTCTCAAGTGATCAGAACATTATTTTTTTTGGTCAAAGCATATGGTTTGCTATTTAGACGTCCAAACAAAAGCAAAAGAAGAAACAAAAAATTACTGTATAAAGGGAAAAGCTAAGGTAACAATGATTAAACTTCAGTTTGTCCATTATGCTGCAAAATTATCACAACCATAGCTGTATTTGTAATATTTTTGTGCAAAGTGGTCCTTCTTCTTCAGTTCAATCGTACCATAGCACAAGAAAACAAAACAGAAATGTTAGTTTCAAATAAAAATAATTTGTATCAACCAATCATCTTGATAATTAATATTAAAATTCATGTGAGTCAGTTGAGTTAGATTAAATCAAATTGCTTGAGAAAACTAGCTCAACTGACGAAACCTTCACCAAAATTAACGTCGTAATTGATTTCCGAGGTGGAACGTTAAATAGTGAAGAGAGGCGGCTCGGCTGGGTAGGGAGGAAATGAAAAATATAGTAAGAAATGACTTCTATGTTGGCAGAACGAAGATACTACTAGTGAAAAACTCAAACCTTAATTAAAAGCAGCGATAAGAAAAATTGCTCCTATGGTAAGAAAACTAATGTGGCTAATTCGAGGTCGTTTGGTTAGGAAAAAGTTATTTTAGAATTTACTATTTTGGCATAAATTATTCTGGGGTAAGTTATTCCATCATGTATATGGGATAAAGGACTGCCTAATATATACCTCCAACCAAACGCATGATAAAATAATTCTACTTTGGGACTATTATACCTTATACTTCACCCCAAACCACCCCTCAAAGCTTAAAACTTCTTTTATGTCTAATTGTCTATAGGACTAGTCGACTATTCATTTTTCTCTTTATTAAAAAAGTTTAGTTTTTAAAATTTTATCTATAAAAATTTCATAATAATTTTGTAATCTATAAGTTGAAATGTTATAGCAGGAGTAAAATTTATTACTAGAAAATATCACATATTTTTTTTATTCTTTTTTAAAAAGTCAAGAATTTTCATTTCTAACGAAAATTCAAGTATTTTTTATTAATAAACCGCCATAAGATTGAGTTAAATTTATAACACGATTGATTTTGAAAAGAAAACTAAATCCAAGCACAACTGTTTTGTAAAACTACTCTTCCAAGGAAATATACGAAATTGTTTCCCAGTAAACAAACCTAAAATAAATCAGATCCAAATTAAATGTCATTGTTCATTCTTAACGTAATAACATATTCAGTATGATTTTATAAGTAAAATTTAGAAAAATAAAATATACTCAAATTTTACTCATCTTTTTAGAGTCGACAACTTTTTGGTCGTTAATTTTTTTGGATTTGAGATTGAAATTAAAGAGTCAAGACGACAAGATAGCATTAGCATGCGCGTGGAAAGTAACATGGACATTGGCTAGTTGCACTGTAAAAACAAGTACATACGTCTACATATATATAAAAAAATAAAGAAACTTGATTTTTGTGAAGATGAGGGATCAATAATATATAACTTCGAAGAAAAAAAGATTTTTTTTTAAAAAAAATTATATGAGGAGACAAAGTAAGAAATCATTGTCCTGAAAACCAATCCCGTTACAGATTTTTACTAGGAATAGAAATTGGTTCATCTGCTATAGTTTCACAGTGCAAAGGTGCACTGTATCCAGCCTGTAAGAGGTAAGACAAATTAAGGAACAGTACACCATAACTATTTTTTTTTTTTTTTTAAGAATTCTGAATTATGTACAAATAAATCAAAGAGTTGTCCTTCGGGATGGTTCACTTAATTTGGAGGGTGGACTGTGATCGATCCCCCTCAATGTCTTCTGAGTCGAATCCATCGCATAGGGATTGTCTAGTGCAGTTTGCATTTCCTGTGTGATTTACAGGCTATTATACAGTGGGGTTTACCCAACGCGCACAAAATGCTCGCTTGAAGGACAGAAGTTATAACGACTGCGAGTTATCCTGAAATTCCAAAAGAAAATAAAAAAGCTACACAAGAAAATGTATGTTACGCAGTCAGAATCTGAATTTTTATAGATTTTAAATTTTACTATAGTAATATCAAGCGTTAGTAATAAGATATTGATTTAGGTTTTGTGCATGTTTGGTGATATTATTGTTATTTTAGTAAAACAAATACAGAGTTTGGACTCTTAGGTCAAACTCGTAGATGACCCACTACAAAAAAGTCATTATTTTACCATTCAAATTTCTTATTGAAAAATGTATGTCTATTTTTATAAATATTTTGATTGAATTGGTGAGAAAAAAATAATAAATAGTATTTTTAGAGGGAAAAAATAGAAAGTTGTTCAGTATTTCAATGAGAATATATTATCAGTGAGAAATGAATGAGAAAAAAATTATATTTTATCATACAAATTTTTCATTGATTCGCATAGCGAAAAATCTTAATTTCTAATAGAAATTTTCTAGCTCCGCCCTTGAGTTGGGGATAAATAAAATTCATTCACTCTAAAAGATCTCGAGGTTAAGCCCATGAGAATGCAGAACCTTTGGTAGGAGTTGGAGGGGGACCCAGATTTGAAGTGTATAACTTCTTATGGTGACCTCAATTAGTTTATATATAATAATAATTGTACTTACGATCAAATATCTATAAGTACTTAATGTTTTTTTTAATATTTATACAAAGCATGTGTAAAAGCTAATGTTTCACATGAATATGTTTACAAGCGTTTCTCCCTTAGCTTGAATAGACCTTATATAATGCAAATTTAAATTAATCTAGGTATCATATGGTACAAAAAGGAGTGGTAGTAGTTATTGGCAGATCTAGAATTTTAAGGTTATGGGTGCTCTGAAAGTGGCAGAGTCAAAAATATAAAAAAACATGTTAACAGTGAGATTTAAACCCGGACTCAACAACATTAAAAGAGTCTTAAACACCCACCCAAGAGCTAATGGATCAATCGGATCATTTGTTCATTAGGTGTTGGATCTATGTTAATTTTATACAAATACCTCTTAATTTCTATATATATATATATATATATATATATATATTCCGAGATGAGGATAATGGGTGCTCGAGCACCCGACGGACTCTACGTGGGTCCGCCCCTTAGTAGATGAAAGAATAAGACCTTCTCCCCACCCCTTTTCCTTCTTTATCAAAGGAAATAATGAAAGCACTAGAAGTATAGGGAAATATAAGCTCTCATTGTCACCCAACCATAAATGGTACATTATACATCATCCCTTTTTTGTTCATAGTTATCTAGACTTGTGAAAGCAACTTCCAGGACAACCCCTTCAGGTAGACCATTTATTGTGGTTCTCCTAATAATAATAATGCCAGACAGTCTAAAATTCTTAAACAGGACAATCCACATATATATTAATATTCCCCACCCCCACTATACTTTTTAGGACTTGAAGTTGAGGATATATATATATATGCAATATAATGTGTAGGTATTTGCAAAGGCGGCGGCATGTATATATGGAAAGGAAGAATTAAGTTATTAGTGGCTTGCAAAGATGAATATCCTATCAATTGTGGAAAAGGGCTTAACAATGAAGAAGAAGTTAGATGGTTAAAAATGAAGTAAAAGTGGAAAGAAGATGGACTAGTGGACTCAATTAATGGCTAGGGTTTTAAGGGAGGTCTTGTGAACATCATAAGCAAAACACAAAGAGAAATACTATTTATAAAAATGTGATGACGTGATTAAATATTCCTGATTGAGTTTGAATTTTGTGAATACAAAATTGTTTAACAGAAAATGTTTTATTCTATTGTGAACTTACTCCATAAAATTGTTAAAAGTGATAGGACAAGATCAATGCGGGACTTTTAATTTGTCATTTTTTAATTAAAAAAGTGAAATGAGTCTTGCTGTTGTATCATGTAAAATTAAGTCTCGAACCTAACTCAAATCACAAAAATCAGCTCAAAGAATATAAGAAATCCACCCATTTTATTAACCAACAATGTGCGACTTCGGTCCTTCTTTAACATTTAGAAGAGGTCTTGCGAACATCGATAACAAGTAGTACAAAGCATAATTACCAAATCAAGGTATACACTGTGTGATGATTGGGAATTACTAGAGTACACCTAGTTATGCGAATGAAAAAAAATAAATAGGAGTACTTAATAAGAAATCCTTTACTTACTCTTTAATTAATAAGACATCCTATATATCCAAATTAATCAAATCAGTAAATTTTGCATTCTAAATGCTGGTAGAAAAAAGAAAAAAGAAAAAAAACCCAACTAAAAGTAGATGGACAATAATGGCTCAATGGGTAGGGTTTATAAGGGAAGTCTTATAAACATCATGAGTAGAAAGTACAAGTAGAATTTTTCTTTTTTCTAATGAGTGTGTGCTACACTAATACTAGTATGATATTTGGCTCTAATTATTCATATCCTTATCACTATCTAAACTTGGTAGAAAGTCATGCTGATGAAGAAAAAAAAAGTGGGGTAATTAGAAAGAGGGGGTGATGGTGGTGTTTTTTTTAAATTATGGAAGAGATAGGTATCTACTCTTTTTATGGAAAGTGACATTTTTGTTCTGAGCATCCTGGTCAAAAGTTGCTTTTGCCTTCACAAACATTTTCTATAGACTGGCTGACTACTCCTGAGGAAGAGGCCATCGTAGCTTCTGCTCACGCAACGCAACCCTTACTGTTGTAATATATTACCTCAAAAATCTGAGGTAGTAATATGTTTTGTTACTTTGAAATACTTTTATTTGTCGACTTTGGAATTGGCCATGTATAGTATAATTAACTTTATTAATTCCTTTACTAGAGTGTTGAACTCGAAAGGATTTAGAAGGATGCTTTGTGAATTGAGCAAACAACTAAATACAAGAAAATAGATATAGAAAAGGTCTTTTGTGTGAGATGTAGGGTGGGTTTTATTGAATAATAAGTAAATTTCTTACTTATTTTTTAGTGTTTACTATGTGAACGGGATGGGAGAGGAGTGGTGATGGTTCGGGGGTGGCGGAGGTTGAGATGGTCAAAGGAGGAGGTGGGGTACTGTTGGGATGGTCAAATTAAGGAGGGGGTGGTAGTGTTGGAAAGAAATAATGAACTTAGGAGTCGTTTGGTTTGAATTCAAATTATGATGAGATTAGTTATGATAGGATAAGTTATGATGGGATAAGTTATGCTAAAATTATTGTTTATTGAGTGTTTGGTTTGTTGTATTCAAAACAATAAATCTTAAGAACATACAAGTTTACAAAAATATCATTTATGGATGTGAAAAGTAATGTATAAAAAGTGTTTAAAGGGACATTTTTGTCATTTAGTCATTTTATCCCGGGATTACTATACCACCCATGGGAAGGGATAACTTATTCCGATACTAATTATTAATCCCGGGATAAGTTATTTCGGACTTGCCAACCAAACAAAAAATTAAGTGGCACTATAATTTAATNAGTGATGGTTCGGGGGTGGCGGAGGTTGAGATGGTCAAAGGAGGAGGTGGGGTACTGTTGGGATGGTCAAATTAAGGAGGGCGTGGTAGTGTTGGAAAGAAATAATGAACTTAGGAGTCGTTTGGTTTGAATTCAAGTTATGATGGGATTAATTATGATGAGATAAGTTATGATGAGATTAGTTATGATGGGATAAGTTATGCTAAAATTATTTTTTTACTGAGTGTTTGGTTTGTTGTATTCAAAATAATAAATCTTAAGAGCATATAAGTTTACAAAAATACCATTTATGAATGTGAAAAATAATGTATAAAAAGTGTTAAAGGGACATTTTTGTCATTTAGTCATTTTATCCCGGGATTACGATACCACCCATGGAAAGGGATAACTTATCCCGATACTAACTATTAATCGCGGGATAAGTTATCTTGGACTTGCCAACCAAACAAAAAATTAAGTGGCACTATAATTTAATCTCAGGACAATTTTAAGTTATCTTTCACACCTAACGACCCCTTACAATATTACTTTTCTAGCTTGTTTTTTCTACTTTGATTAAAGAAGTCATTTTTTTTAATTTAAAAAATGAAAACTAAAACATGGAATCAACCAAAAATGAAATAATTGGAAAATATGTTTTAGAAAATAAAATGTTTTTCTTTCGTACTAAACAGGCAAACACAGTCTATAGACTCCAAGTTAAAAGAGGGAAATTAAACTCTTGTGGAACAAAAAAGAGGGAAATTAAAAGGACAATAATTTTTCATCTTTTGAGTTGAGACTAAAGGCAAAAGCTAAGAAGCAAATAATTACTCTCTTGTTTATTTTAGTTTTTTTTTTTTTCACATTATTTTACTCTACTGATAGAGTCTGAACCCCTTCATCTCAACTGTGGGAAGCAGATAATTCACAAAAGCCGATTAGTCCTCAACAACAATATACTCAGTAAAAAAATTTATGAAGCGTTTAAGAAAAGTATAGAATGTACATAGAACCTACCTTGCCACATAAAAATAAAGAGGTTGTATTTGAAAAACCTCGACTTAAGTACTACATATTAACAGATAAATTACAAGTCAACTAACCCTCAACCCCAATATTTTTTTCAAGTTGTTAGGGATCACTTTTTCCTTTTCTCCTTTTTGTTCTTATTTTACGGAGAAGATGAAGGTGAAAGAGATGGTGGATGATGGAGCTAGGAAAGAGGGGATTCAAGGGTATATTTTTTTTTGTCAAAGTATGTGTCAGTGCTGTCACGTGAACTTGAAGCTAAGGGGCACATTTAGAGGCGTTTGGATTGACTTAAAAGTTGATCAAATATATTTTTAAGTCAATTTTTTTTTTTTGAAAGTGTTTGACAAATATAAAAAATAATTTAAAATAAGTAAAAAATAACTTAAAATAAGTTAGAAAGTGTTTGATAAGATAAAAAATGACTTAAAATAAGTCAAAAGTAGGTCTCCACTTACTCTTTTTTTTTGAATTAAAAGTCATTTCAGTTTAACTTTTTATTTCTGACTTAAAAACTATTTTTTTTAAGTCAATCCAAACGGGTTCTTAGAGAAGTCTTTAGCTATGATTACCATTCACTTCACTCGTATAAAAATTCATAATACATGAACATGATATTTAACTTAGCTTTAACTGACAGTTATATCTTTTAACTTTGATTGTGCACGAATATACACTTAAATTAATATAAAATTTAAACAAATAGACACATTTGTTCTATCTAACAATGTTGTGTCTTACATGTATTATGTCATATAATGATACATATGTTTACTTATACAATTTTAAATATTTATTTATTTATACTCAAAATTAAAAGGTATAAATGCCAAGCAAAAACAAACTTAAATGACACATCTATATATTATTTCAATAAAAAATCAGTTATAACTATACAAGTAGTAGAGTGTCCCCTCCACTCTTTTTTCCCCCAAATTCCCTTTCATACTTTAAAACTCCCACATGAGAAAGCTAGAGAATGTTTTTTTTCAAATAAAATTTTGTGGTATTTGCACCAACTTACACATATTTTGATTAATTTTATAGAATACTTGTCATCACTTACTAGCAACATAAATGAAAATACTTGATACTTTTTTTTTTTTTTTCTATTAAAATTTAAACGTGAAACCTCATGATCCCTAATTATTCACTTCAGTAACTAGTACCACCAAGTCACACCAACGCTTGGTGCAAGCGAAGCCTTCTTTATCTTTATATCAGATAGGGGACCTTTGTAAAATGGAAGTACGGTTACACCTCTCTTTGTCTGTTTGCAGGCAATAACATAACATGACTGCTCTTTATCTTCATCTTTCTTTCTTTGTCAACAAGAACATACACCACCATGGCTGTCTTTCTCACTAGCTAATATATTCCAGCTAGCTAGCTTAAATACATGGTGCTCAAACTCGCACGAACACAAAAATAGCCACTAATATATACCTATACCTAGCTATTATTATTATTATTATTATTATCATAATTAAGCACACACCAAGCAACATACATGTAAAACCACACATTTCACCTGTCCTTCTCAACCAAAAAGCTATGTTATCATCATTATATTAAAATAAAAAAATCACATATCCTTCCCCACTTTCTCTATGTGCTATCTTAAATTTATATATTCAAGATAATTATGAAGAGTCTCTCTCAAAAAAAGTTTTTAAATTAATTTATAACGTTTATTTTTTTGTTTTGTTGATGAAGCTAGCTAGCTAGCTTATTAAAAGTGACAAACTGAAGAAGGTGATGTTTGTGGTTCTTTCAAGTTGAATAGAAGGTTGTCGTTATCAAAGATGTACCCTTCGAGCCCCAATATTTCCAGCTCTTCATCTTTCTTTCACATTAATATTCCATCTCCTTCTATGCAATATGAACCGGAATTCATCCAATATTTCCATGACTTTCAATTCATCCAACCTGCAGCTTACGATCAGAATAATTTGGATATTACGGCAGAAGAAGGTGATCATAAGATGGAAGAAGATGAATTGATCATAAAAAACAAGAAGGATGAGAGTACTAGTACCACTACTAGTACTATTCGTAGAAAAAACAACAAGAGAGTTACTACTGGTGCTGGTGTAGGACCTTCGAAGAAAGATAGACACAGCAAAATAAACACGGCACATGGCCCAAGAGACCGAAGAATGAGACTTTCACTTGAAATTGCTAGAAAATTCTTCAATTTGCAAGACTTGCTTGGGTTCGATAAGGCTAGCAAAACTGTAGAATGGCTACTCACAAAGTCAAAATCAGCTGTAAACGATCTCGTTCAGAAAATTAACAAAGAAAAATGCAGTGCTAGTACAAATCCTAATATTGGTGGTGTTGTATCATCTCCCTCCGAGTCATGTGAAGTTATATCTGGAGTAATCGACGAATCAGCAGCAACTAATAATAATACTAACAAGCAACAGAAGAAAAAAGTAGTTAAGTCGATTCGTAGGGCAATATTTCATCCAGTTGTTGCAAAGGAATCAAGGAAAGAAGCAAGAGCAAGGGCAAGGGAAAGAACAAAAATAAAGAAAAGCCTAAATAATGGTGATCAATCCATGGCGCCTGATGAGGATTTAACAAGATCATTAGGATCTTGGAGTACTACATTTGAAGATCATCAATCAGGTATTCAAGCCTATAATAATACTAACAATATTATGAATGCTGTTGATAACTTTAATTTGGTGGATACTAGCAATTGGAGCCCATTTATGTTCAACTATCACCAAATCAATACTGAAATTTCTCAGGAGGTATGTATAGTATTAATTTATTATTATTATTATTTTTTTATTATTATTAATCCGATCGCCAAGTATTTAATTATTTTTATTTTTATTTTTCTGTTGCAGCATCAATTGACAAACTTCCAGTATTCTGGCAAGTTATGGGAAGCTTAATTAGGGCAAGGAAGTTCTACTTAAGCAAGCTTGTTGATTTAGTGCAACTTCAGAAGAAGGCTATTTGGTCATGTTGGTAATGTAAAATGAATTTGTCTATTTTATTATTGAGTGTATTCCATGAAAAACAACTTGTATTTTTCTTATAAATAAGCTCATCTTTTTCTTTCAAGTCATTTTCAATAACAAAAGGAAACTAGACTTATGTCCGTTAATCCACTAATTGACAAGTATTACCATTTAATCATCAAATTGACTTTATGTCAAAATCCAAATATTATCATCATAAAGTGAAGACTTCTTATAAAAGTCCTAGATCACACAATATCTTTGTAGTATTTTGGAGGTAAGGTTCGATCCCCTCGTATAACCTACCTATACTTTTGATGAAATACAACACCAAAACATATATGCCTAACTAAGAAAAAAGAACAAAGATATTGTTAACTAAGGTTTCTCTTATATCTTATTGATTCTAAACATCTCATATATATTCAACGTATAATTAACTTAATTTCATAAAGTCAAAATTCTTCTATAGATAATGTTTGGATAACTGTCCACTCATATATATAATAATAATATATATATATATATATATATATATATATATATATATATTCTGATCATGAAGTTTCAAAAGGATTCCAAAACTATTATTTGCATGATAAGATGCCACACATATAGAGAACAAATTAATATATTTAGCGTCTTGCAATTGCAGTAGTAAAAATTAAGATTCGAAAATATTATACAATCAAAAATTGTAACTTCTTTATTAAATCTTAATATTAACGAGAAACCGCATGTATTAATTAGCGGAAACATAGGGAAAATGAGCTTGAGGTGAGATTAGACGGAATTTAGTTGCCAGAAGTAACCAAGAAACTACTCGACCTAGTACATCTGTAATAGTGACAATGATAATATTGAACTACGAATGATTCAGATAACTAGGCTTAATGTTCAAGGAGAATGATATAATAGATAAAAAAAATATGACACATAAAATCAAAATAGTAAGGATGACTGAAACAAAACAAGAGAAGTCCTACTGGTGTGTTATGTGATAGAAGTGGTATCTTACCAAAGTGATGAAAGTCAAGCTCTACATACAATAGCATTAAAATCAACAAAATTGTATATATAGGAGTTAATGCTTGGCCTCTAAAGTCAAACATATCCATAAAATTAGCATATCATAGATCAATATGATTTCTGTGATGGATGTATTGTCATAGAAGATTGGACAAAATAAAAGGTGATCAAACCACATTAGATAGAAGGTGCAAGTAGCTAGCTAGTACACATAAGATAAAATGAGAAGATCGCTTGAGATGAGCCTGAAAGTGTGAGAGTGTTAAAGAGGACGAGGTAGAACTAAATCACATTGAAGGTATTAGTCTTGAAAGACCTACAATCTCTTTGAATCCATAATAGTGAAAGAAAGATAATAGGAGAGAAATATCTCTATATATAGGCGATACCAAATAGTTGGAATTAATTAGTTCTAGTCATGTTAGTATACTAAGTCCAATATTTGCTCTATATATATGAGTCTACTAGACTTGTTAGTTATGTATATGTTAGTAATAGTGAAGAGAACTTCTACAGCTAGTAAACTAAGTTTTATAACATTGAATTGATCAGATGAGCTTAAATGAAGCGACATACATATATAGTAAGAGTTCATATGGCCTATCTCAACTTATTTGAAACTTAGGCATAACATCATACAGATTTAACAAAGTCTATAGTTTAATATTAACGTAATTCATTGAGAGTTGGCGTAGAAAATAGAGGCCTTAAAAGATCTTGTTTTCATGAAATCAATCAAATAATTCTCCATATCAACATCTGATGTATGTTAGTGCAGGAATTTTAAATCATCAGTCATCTTAATCCTTCATTAGTTATTCCTTGTTTCTTGCCTTTGTATGGCAAATCAAAAGGAATAAAATGATACTGGTAACTATTATAGCACTATTTAATTAGTTATATCATTCCATTAACCTAAGTGGATGAAAAGACAAATTTATTAGGTGTATCAAAGTAGTTTGAGATGAATGGTCATAAATATGAGCATCGTTTCCAGAATCATTACTATGATCCTAGCATAGCATATCCCTCTACACTGATTTGAGTGCCAAGAGATTCTCTTGTTTTAGTACTTGTGCATTAATTCTGAGTTTTCTAATAAAAGAAATCAATCTTGGACCTATTTCAACCCTAAAAGTTAGCTCGTGATTAGGGAGAGATTGTCCAAGACTGTATAAAGAGACCGCACGCCCATCCCATTTTCATCCGACATGCATGTGAATCTTCAACACCCCACTTCCCAACATCGGTAAATAACAAGGGAGATCGGTCCTGCTTTAATACTATGAAAAAGAAATGGATCTTAAGTCTAACTCAACCTAGGTTGCCCTAGACCATATAAGGGATCCCTTTTTCATCCGATGTGAAACGGTTTTAAATATTTTCAGGGTCGTTTGTTTGGGAACAAGTTATCCTAGGATTAATTATTCTGGGGTTAGCTATCTTGGATAACTTAACCCACCATGTATATGTGCTAACTTATACCGTTACACTATGATATAAATGGTGGGATAAATTATCTCAAACATGACATCAAAATTTTATCCCTGGATTATTTATTTTTTTCCTTCACGCCAAACAACGTAACCCCTGATTGACAAAACTTTTCAATTCTACAAAATTAAGGTTTAGTCAAAAAAAGTCAGAGAAGAGGATAATGTTGTAATATTGAGGGATGATTTACTAGGTTACATTCACAGTATTTGATCTTTACTAATAACAAGTCACATCTGATCTGATCAGTGACACACCAATTAATGTCCTAATAGTAACTTTTCCACTATTTCAAGACGTAATTTAAATTTCAGGTACAAGACAAATAACTAAGATATGCCGACTACTTCAATAATTATGATTTACTAGTACCAAATGATTTACTTTCAAGAAAGAATTTCCCAACATTAGTTTTTTATTCATTAGATGCATGAAGGCTACTGATCTCCCATAAATACGCGCAATATAAAGAGTATGAGAAATAAGGGGTGTTTCATTACATAAAAAATGACCCTTAAAGATAATTAATTAACGATAATAGTTTAATTGTCGTTAAATATGTACTCTTTGTAAATGTCCCTGAAGCCTATAGGGACATTGAATCCAATGACAATTAACTAATGCAGGTAAAAATTTTAATACTCTTTGTTAATGTGTATATTTATTATCGTTAAAAGTTGTTTTTACTTTTTATTGTAGTGTTCATTGATATAGGATGTATAGTTGTATACTATTGAATCAATTATGTCATTGACAAATCTAGGCAAAACAAGATGTTAGAGAAATTAAAGGCATCAAATTGGAATAATTTCTCCAATTTTCTTAATATCATAGTTTAAATCGATTAACATGAACGGTTTATGTCCTCCTCCGTACATGGACTTTGGGATGGATAGGAGTCATGTCAAACCCCCACACCACCTCCGGTTAATATAGCACTCATAAAAGGTTATTAATAGATGAGGATAAACATATGGGTGGCCTTGAGAACCAAGAAATAAAGGTAGTGACTTATATATAGTACCTGAAAATGATTCCTTAATGAGCATAAAAGGTTAAAAGAAGAAAGTTACTAAGAAATAAAAGGAGAAAGGTAATGGATAGGTTAAATGAACCAAAAAAGGAGAAGCACAAAAGTGGGGAACAAGAAATTAAATAAAACCATATCCTCATAGGTGACATTCCCAAATGATTTATCTTTTATTTTTTTGTGACCAACATTTTTTTATTCCTAATTAAGTTTCTCCTCAAATATGTAGAAAATATGCATATAATTAGATCTGAAGAGAATTGATTAGGATCTTAATTTGTCACATCTTCTTGTAGCTTTGTTAAAATTGCAAGGTTTCTTTAGTTTACTAATGTAATTAAGTACACTAGATATATCACCAAAAGAGGATGTGATGCGGTGGATAAGGTTGCTCCTCCATCAAATAAATGTTTCGGTTTCAAGCCCTAGATATGAAAGAATTCCAGGTAGAGAGTGCTACCCTCGATTCGACCTTACCCAGATTCGAGTTTCATTATGAGTATTGACCACGGAATGAAAAAGCAAAAAAAAAAAAAAGTACTTACATAAACTAAAAATCAGGATTGATTTTAATTATATATAAACAAATAATTAATCTAACCTAATTGCAATTATACTATATATCTCTATATATAATCTATATAAAGCATGTTACAACAAATATACAAAGCATTAGCATTTGGATCTTGAGGAGTGCTTCTCTCTACCAAAATAAATGTTATCTTAGCAAAAATCATGTTTATTAAGAACTTAATAACTATAATGTGTAGTTTATAACACTATTCGGATTTAATAAATGTTTTTTTTGAAAGTTGAACATTTTTAAGGATATGAAATTTAAAAATATAGTTGAAAAAAAATACTATTTTTTTCTTAAATTTTTAAGATAAAACTTCTTTCGGGACAAAATTATTTTATTAACGAGACACTTATTTTAAGACAGCAAGAGTATCAATTTACTTAAATGATCGCATATATATAAACCAAGTGATTTAATTTAAGTCATTGAGAGAGTTCTATATATTTCCCATCCACCTTTATTTCCTTTATAGTTAAGTTTTGATTTGCGGATGTGGAGACAAGAGAAAAGTTAAATTTTCATTATTTACAACTTGTTATTATATGTAAGACAGTAGATATTTATTTTAAATGATTATTGCATATAATTTTACATAGATTTTTTTTGTTTCATGGGTTTTTATATTACAATTATCAAATTCATGTCAATCATCATATATTTTAGTTGCAACATAAGATTTGTTGAGTTAAATTTTGTTTACAAATACTCTCTTCCTTTCTTCTTTATAAGTGTATAAATAGTCAAATATTACACCCTCGTTTTTAGTTTATTTATCTTAATTTAACTGAATACAAAAATTAAGGAAGTAAAGAAGTTTTTTCAAATTTAATATTTTTAAACTAAAGATACATAATATATCAAAATGTATTTTAAACTTATTATCATAAACACATGTCACATAAAATATTGAAATTCAAAAGTAATCAAATTAATTAGTTTTTTTTTTAAATGGACTGTAAAAAAGAAAAACTGAAAGAGACATGTCTTTTATTACATTATATAATTTTCACCAATCAAAACATATGATGAGTGTTCTACAACCCACACATGACACTTGGAAAGAATCCAGGTTGAGTCCAAGTGACCAAAGACTCAGAGTCTCAAACACAACCGTCTATTGATTAATATTATCGATGTGAAACTTATTTTTATAAATAATGATATATGTTACTATTGCAGGCCCCTCTCTGCTTATGCACTTCGTCTTGCTCTCCTCGTGGAAAATACAAATTTAGATCGAATGTAATAACTTTAATTTAAATAGTATGCTTATTATGATATTTTAATTTCATATTATTTTGAATTTTGAATTTTGAATATACTTCTACCGTTGTACTTTCCACCGACCTAAATATGGTAAAGTAAATCCTAGTAATAGCAGTAATATTTGACTTGGAAGAACTTTACAGACATGATATGGATTCTAAAATTCAATTACTTGGTTTAATTAGCTGGAGTTGGAAATTACTATTAATTTTATTTTTTTAAATCCCAATAAAATTCACCTTCTTTAAAGGAGGCATTAGTGAAGATTGCAATTTCTCAATACTTAGATTTAAAAAAATAAATAAAGTGAACATATATATGATACTAAGTTTACTTTTTGATTTAGAAAAAAATTGAATTAAAAGTAAGAAGCATGATAGTGTCGCATTTAGAGGCAGACCCACATAGAAGAAGCACATGTACCAATTAACTTCAACAAAAAAGCTCCCTCAAGGGCACGCAACCCAAGTTGTGATTTTATACAGACAACCTAACGTATGCAAAGTGATGCTCAAACCACGCGTCCTCTAAGTGAGCTTCATCCAATTATGCCCTTCTATTTAAATTTTTATGTTAGTATACATCAGTTCTATGGGTACCTTAATAAAATCTTCATACAAGCATCTTCAACTAACGTGCATCTGTTTTTAGCTATGTCTAATTATCTTTAAATTTTGGATCCGCCTCTTCAAAACCCAAGTGGTAAATGACCATAGTACAGAGTACAGAGCATATTTGCAGTCAAAATTAATGAATTGTGGGAAAGAAGAGGAGTGTATGTTTCTCAGTGTACTATTCGACCGACGGCGACAAAATTTTGAACCTATGGTGGCCCGGGCACACCATATTTGGTCCCCCATCCTATAAGGTGGAATTAGCTTAGCTGCAGGCACCTACAGCACAAATTTAGGGTTTTTGACCTATCATATTGCTTCTTCCCCACTAGGGTTTCTGTATATACACGTGCTCTACCTGCACCCTCTTTGTACCATGAACTTCTCTGATATTTTCTTCTAACCCTAGAAGAAAGATAAAACTAGGGCTCAGATTCCATGGGGAAGGGTGAAAATGGAATAAATGCCTAAAGCATTTCAGATCCGTTTGACACTGACATGAGTTGTGATGGAATAATTGATCGAGATCCAAAATTTAAAATTGAATCTATCTCGCTCCAATACAAATTAGACACTGGCGTAAATTGTAAAGGAGGAGCATCTGAAACTGTAATTGGAGAAAAAAAGAACCCTGAAAATATATGCCTATAGAATTTAATTTGGATGTATTTTTCTGATGTGATGAGAAAAAAACAAGAAAGAATCAGATGCTAAACTATGCTACAGAGGATAGATAAGTTTATCTAATTAATTAATTACCATTTTTTGGTTCTGCTAATTTGAAGCCGCCTGAAGAACCCTAACCTGAGAGAGCGCCGCGCCTGGGGAGAGGCTACATACAAAATAGACCGGCTCGGCTGCAAAACCAAACAGCTTGTCATTCCTTTTTTTACACCATTACGTGTCTAGAATTAACTGGCCACCGCTTAAGAGGCTAAGACTTAGTAAAAAGTGAAGCGTTCCCTTAAAAAGAAAAGAAAAAATCATTCACTCCAACTTAAAATCTTTAATTTTAGAAAAATGAACTCAAAATTTTAATTAAAATTGAAAAAAATCATTCATTCATCACACAGTGCTTCTTAAGTTATCGGTCACTCTCTATAAAAATACCTAAAGCCTTTAGTTGAATGAAGTAATAATAATTTCATTGTCGTTAAATATTTTTGTAACAATAAATATTACCGCTAAAAGAAAAAATTGTTGCTACTACATATATCTTTTGTTATAGCGTATGCAGTTGATGAGATTTAAGTGCTCTAGTTTAGTAGGAATTAAGGTGTTCCACTGAAGTATAGTTTATAATATACCTTGATTTCAAAAATTATTTTCCACATTACAAGTCTTTAATATACATTTAATAAAATAACTTTGATCGTACCAAATGACCTAATTGAGATAAAATCAAAGGACGACACGATTGTAGAAGCTTGTCAAGGGTCAAATTATATGCACACCACCAATAATAAGAAGGCTAAAGGTCACGCATGGGTCAAATTAAAGGATCAATCACTTCATTACTTTTATACTCAATAGAGATGTCAAGTACATTCTTTTTTTTCCCTACTTCCCCTTCATGTGGTTTAGTGTAACGCACATTATATAGCGCCAAGCAAAATAATTGAACAAAAAGCTTGTGTCAAATGTTGTCTAATCCTAAAGGACCCCCTTATTCCCCCCCTTCTGCATCAGTACTAGCTACAAGACGAATACTAAAGGATATATAGGACTTTATTATAAGGAGAGATGTCAACATTCTCAAAAGCAAAAATTAACAATACAAGATTTTTTTTATATACATAACGTTGATGATGTCTTCATCACTTGTTCATTATCTCTTTGTTTCCAAGACGGAACTAGAGTTCTAGTTACGAATTCGATAAAATCATCTACATGTGTTAAAGAGATTCACTTAATATGTATAAATTGATTCAGAACAGAGTAAACTATCTTTTTTAAGAATTCAGAACTGATAAATTTAAAATTTTGAGTATGATTATCATGTTTACAAGTGTCATTTTGTATTACTTACTATTACTCCAGTACTATTGCAGACATTGATGTCAATATTCGGTTGGCATCTTTTAGCCTACAACATAGCCTGTCAATAGGCAGCTTTAACATAATTCTTAGTAACATTAATATGCTAAAATTAAGTATTGTTCTAAGTCCCATCACTAATTATTGGTATCTTATGATAATCTGTTTCTCATTATTGTTCTAATAGTATAGCTATTTGAGTGGAAACTATTGTTACTTTGTTTAGAATAGAAAGGAGAAGTGGAATTTAAAAATATATAGATAAAAGAAATAAGGGGGGAATTCTTTCTTTTGATTCTAGCATGTGCTCGTTTATTTGTCAAACAACAATAATTTTAGTTGATAGTTTGTATTCAAATCTTACACCTATGATCTTGTGAAGTTAAAAGAGGTTGTTTATGATGGATTCTCAAATCAAGTAAAGAATTGTATGAAAAGGGAATAGTAATAGTAATAGTGAAGAAGTAATGATAAAAGTTATGGTGAAAAGAATACTGATAATGAAATTTAGACAACGTTAGACTATCTAGTAACCTTCTATCATAATCTTTGACCTACATACTCTTATCTAGGGTCACATACTTAATTAGTAAAGTTACAGGTATGTCATGTCATGCCTAATCACCTCTCCTCAATATTATTATGAAAATATACATCACTTAATCATTGTAAAACCCCAAATGTGAGAATACAAAATATGTCTCGCAATTATTGATTTAATTAGTGTAAATATCAAATACGAATACATATCGTAATTACCTGTTTATTAATTGTTTTCATTACTTGCATTGTTCTGCATCAAAACTGCACTCCTATACAATAGAGAGTATCATATTTCATGCTTTTAAGAATTATTTTATCTCCTACATACTTGGCAACTGGCATGAACAAAGAAAGCCAATACATGAAGAAAAAATATTGCTAAGAAATTTTGGTCAACATTTTCCACTTTTTTTTTTAAAGTAAAAAATTGGGGTAGGGGGAAGGAAAAAAAGGGAAAGAGGATCAAAATCGGACTTTCGGGAGTGAAAATTCCTAAGCAAATCAATTGAACGACTAAGATATTCCGATTGTTTCATAAACAAATAAAAATATTTGAAACATCTAAATGGAACCCTCTCCCGGAGCAAACTCAAGCACTTGCTATTCTTTGTGGCCCAACCCAAAAGTATATATTTTTTCCAAAAAGAAAAAAATATCATGTGCATTGTATATTTGACTTAATTATGCGTAATTGACAAACTAATGTTAATGTCTCATGTTTGTATTGTTTAGAGAATATTTTTCTTCTATGTTGATTTTGCACAAATATCATATACCAAAAATATTATTAAATCCTAGACGTCAAAATAATCATATAAAGAATATTGAAATGTGTATAAAGTAGGTAGCATAGGAATTGAGTGAGAATCATGAGAATTGATATTCTTTACAAGCCATATCTACCCATGAGATATCGCCGTACTGATGGGCCTTAAGGGTCACTGTGGGCCGGATACTGCTCAACAGCTCTAATGCCTCTATGGTCATTTCACTTGGGCTATTCTAGAGGTGGCAATTGGAGCGGGTTGTGTCAAATTTGAACGGGTCATAATGGGTTAAAGATAATAAATGAATCAAAGTTTGATTTTACCCAAACTTAAAGTGGTTTGGATTGATTTGGCAGGTTGAATTAGATTCTGCCACATTTCATGTGAACATTCTTCTACATTTCGCATAACGTAATCCATGTACCTATGATATAACTATATATTAATTCACTAATTAATAATTTTGTACCAGATTAAATATGTGTCTCCTTCAAATTTCTCCCTCAATACATGTATCTTTGATACCAAACACATTTAGGCGAGCGAGAGAGTCATGAGATTCTCATATACATGCAAATCACACTTAGAGAGTGTATATGAAATAAATTACACCTAATTTGATCCATATTTATTTGAGATACACATATCATTTTTTTCTTTTTTTTCAACTTTAACTACAAACTTTTTTAAAACGTCAACTTCTATCCTCTTTCTTTTTTTGTTTCAACTTCAACTAAATATTGTTCAAAGGTCAAATAATATTTTATATAGCTTCAAGGATAAAATAGTAGGAGTACGGGGAAATCCCCAAAAAGCTGGAGTGAACAATATAAATGGGCCAGGGGCCTGTTGTTCTCAGTTGGACTATTAGGTTTACTTACTTAAGGACATACTTTTACTTCATTTAGCAAACTTCTTAAAAGCCCAAATATGGGCCTGATCCCTCTTTAACTTTTCTAGAATGATTACCCAATCTACATTATCATCACTACTTTTCCCTCTATTAGCAACAACAAACTTTTTTTTTTTGCTTGATAGAAAGTGAAGAATTTAAAACACACACAATGTCACTGTTAAAAAACTATGTCTCAATTTATATGAATTAGTTTGACTTAGGGGTTCGTTCGGCGGAAAATATTACTATTTATATGTGGTTTAATTTTTTTATTTTTTTTTTATATATATATAGTAGATGTTGAACCTCTTTCAGTTAGTTCGTGTGTTTAGTTCTTCAGATTTTGAACCCCCTTATATAAATCCTAGCTCCGCCACTGCTTGCGACATAGAGTTTAAAAAAGAAAGAAAGACTTTTGAATTTTGTGGTCTAAAAAATGTCATAGATGTTTGTGTGGCTATAAATCATTTCATTAAAGAGTAAAAAATAAATGTTTTAAAATTAAATTGTTACAAAATATAAAGGTGTGTCATTTTTTTACAATGGACTATAAAGAAATGTGAGTCATATAAATGGGGACAGAAAATTTATCGTAGATATTTTAATTGCATTTGTAAGAAAAGATAAAATAGTATTGTTTTCGTACAAAAAATTAGAATTTTTTTCACTGGAGAAACTATTTCCTACTATACGTTTTCCGGTGAGCTGATTCAATGGAAAATGAATGAAAACATTATATTTTAGAACATAAATTTTCAATTGATTCATGATGAGAAAAATCTTTGCTTCTATTAGTATTTGTAATAGGATTATGAAATTTGTTTTACTAGTATGAAGACAAAAAAAAACTACACTGTATAAATCTAAAGGGAAGAAGACACTTTTTTCTGTGTTTCCTTTTTGTAGCAGAGAATGAAGCCTGGAGTTCCACACACTCCTCTTTTTAATATCGTAAAACGACAAAACAATTTAAGGAATGTCCTAATCATTGCGTCTTTTTGTTTTTTTAATCCCTAATTCAAAAATATATATAACTAATTACTCCATTTCGGTTTACCCACATGGGTGCCCAGTCTAGTCTAGACAGTAGCGGAGCCAGAATTTATAATTAGGAGTTTAGAATCTGAAAAAATAGACACAAAATAGTTAAAAGAGGTTCGATATCTATAATATATACTTAAAAAATTATTTTAATCATGTATAAATAATATAATCTTCTGTTAAAAGAGATTTGAAAATGACCCCCTAACTATAAGGTGGCTCTGCCATTGAGTTTAAGGTAGTAATTATGATATGCTTAGAAAATATATTTTCATACAAAATATTTTTGTATAGAAATATTTTTCTTTCGTACCAAATACACGCTGATAGTTGCAAAGTTACAGCCTCATTCAGGACAAAGTGTTTTATTCAAATGACATCTGCATTTCTGGATCATAACCATATTTACTCTGAGTTTTAATCTATGCATGAATATGCAAATAAAGTTTTACAATTAAACCATTTATAAAATGTTTACTAAATCTCCTGATATACATTATAAAAATAATAACAACAATAACATGGCAGAAGCACTAGGAAGCCTTGCTAAGTTTGGAGGGAAAGTTTGTAACTAATTTTTATTTATTTTTTTTGGTAGTAGATAGTTATAAATATTGGGATTTTTAAGGTGTAAATAAATGAGAAAAAAGACATATTTTGAATTGCACCTCTTTATCTAACTCTTTCATTGATTATAAATTCAAAGATCTCTTACCTCATATTAAAGGTCTTTTTTTTTTTTTTGATTTACTGTTGCAAACACAGTTTGATAACAAGATCAAGGTATTTAATATATATTTTATTTTGTGTTAATCTTATATTTTGTCTGTAGAAGACTAAAAAAATCCTAGTTTAAAAAATAAAAATAAAAACTAAAATCCTTGCAATTTCTACTCTTTTTGTAACTCAATTTGAAGAAATAAAAACCTCACCATTTTATTAAATTTATTTTTAAAAAACATAAAAACAAAAACAAGAATTATTTTATCTCATATCAACTATTTTTGTTATTTTCACTTCACAATACAACAACACCCAAGGCACAACTTTATTTTAGTATACAAAAAAATGCTAGTTTTAGCTAAAAAAGTAGAAAATAAATAGTTCTAGAAGAAGAATGAGAAGTGATTGAAACTGACCTGAAACCATGCCCTAATAATATTCCATCTTCATTTCTTTCATATTTTGTACAATTTCTAGCTGATAAAAAAAAATGTCATTAACAAGTACTTACCACTTATTACATATTATATATGATGATTTTGAGAGGAAAAAAAAATGAAAACATTAATTAGCATCATGAGATTCCATATTCTTATTCTTTCAAATTCAAAAACCTCTACCTTATAGCTTTGCTTGAGCCGTTAGCCATCGAGAATCAAGTAGTTAGGCCATTATACCTTAGGGTTCGAACAAAATCACTCATTCTTCTTATTTTTATAAATAGATGCACGACACCTTCAAACCAGGGCCGATTTTAAAGAGTAGAGAAAGCGACACGTGTCTAAGGTCCCAAAATTTAAAGAGGACCATTAAAAGAAATACTCATATATTTAGGTGGTACCAATGAAATACAGCTAAAGTAAGAAACTTCTTATAAAAATAAAGAAGTGTTTACTGTAGCATTAATGAAAGTCGATAACGGCACGTAATATGACGGGACTATTT
This sequence comes from Solanum stenotomum, assembly GCF_019186545.1. NCBI lineage: Eukaryota > Viridiplantae > Streptophyta > Magnoliopsida > Solanales > Solanaceae > Solanum > Solanum stenotomum. Next base: position 3,189,914 of record NC_064284.1, on the reverse strand, counting down.
TTCCAACAAATCCCTAAAAGAAAGATTGCATAAATCAATCACCCTATAACTGCTATTAAATTTTAGGTTGTACCTCTAGGGGATAAGATTGATATACAGTACTTCCTCCGTCTTATTTTATATGTCATTTTTTTAATTTTATACTTGCAATAAGAAATGATGTAATACCTTTCTACCCTTATTTATTTTTTTTGAAATTCAAGTTTTCAATCAATGAATATGAATTAATTTATTTTGATTAATTAATGAACATGAATCATTTACTTAGCTTTTCTAAGTTGATCAAATGTATATTTTCAAGGCTAATAACTCACAAGGGTAAGAAAGGAACAATATGGTAATTTATTATGCATTGATTTTATGAAATGACAAGTATTATGGACCAACTATTTATAGAAAGAGATAACATATAAAATGGGACGGAGGAAGTATTAATATTACAGCTTTATAACAAAATGTAAGGGGACGTTTTTGTTGCACGGGATTGGACAGATAAGGATATTATATTTCATGAAATTAATTGTCGTGTTTTATATATATATATATATGATATAATTAATTTCATCATTTTTAATATATAATAGAATAAAATAATCTCAGAACTAATTATTTAAAAAAAATAGTTGTCATGTTCTATAAAATCATATTATTTTTACCTTTTATCCTAAGTATTTGTTATTCTTATACCACCGATCAAACGATCCATAATTTGAAACGACGGTAGAGTTAGCTCACGCATGGCCGACCATGTTCCAGATCATAATGTATTATGTAACACGACACTCTGAGATAAGCTATTGAATTTAAATAGGAATTTGGCTATAGAAGTTAAGAACGCAGTTTCAAGTTTGTTTTTTTTTGGAATTTTCAAATTCCAATATATTATTATTTTTTTTATAAAAAAAAACAGGTTTTCAAATTCTAAATCATGGTTCAAAATTCGACATGAACACATGGAAATAATATATTAAAGAATAACTAATTATTATTATTAATAAAAAAATGTAACTAGTGAATCTTTGTAAAATTATGTATATGTGAATTTACAATGACACTTGATCGCAAACATTTATATATATAAAAGATTATGCAGACATATGATTATTAACATTTAACACAATACCTTCGATATTTCGATACCTTATTTATGAACTATAATTTGATAAGATTGTATTAAAATTTGAGAGTTTTGATAGTTCACAAATTGTGGGTCATTATGTTTATTTTTTTAAAAAGTACAATTTAAAAAAAAGTCAAATTACATAATAGAATAAAATTTCATTTTTAAATCAATCTGAGTTCAAATCATATCCGGCCGATCAACCTAACCTTAAAATAGAAAACTTTGATGTAGCCTCGTTATGAGCTAAGTTGGCACATAAGTACTCCCTCTCTCCCTAATTACTTGTCCACTTTTGAATTGACACACCTATTAAGAAAATAATTAATGACATAGTGGGTTTACCATTTTACCCCTATTAATTATCAAGTGGATGAAAAATTCTACATTTTTAAAAATAATTAGTCATTTAATTGAGGATATAATATGTAAAAAGAATTTGTCTTTTTTTAATTTGTCAAAATGGACAAGTAATTATTGGCAATAAGAGAAACAAATCCTCATCGTTTGACAGTCCATAGTTATTGGCAAGAAAAGAACAGGAGAAAAAGTAGATTCAGTTAATACTCCCAAGTCCCAGCAATCAATCCTCTTTATGAACTTGTAGGCTGCTTTAATTTGTACTGTAAATGCTGAGATCTTGACCAAAACATTACTGTTTTTTATTCAAATATAAAATTAATCATAGTTAAAAAGTTGAATTGTACAACCTATATGTACATCACAGGTTCTAATAATTATTTTATCCCTCGTTACTGATCTTAATCAGTAATCACTTCATATGTGATAAAAATGATAATGCAAAATACACAACCCCAACAGCTTTGACACAACTAGAGACAAAAAAAAATGCACACCTTTTTATTAGTACATGTAATTAATTAAGACTCCGTACAAGTAAATTTCTTGCATGATACAAAAGCTACACATGAATAGAACATATAGAAAACAAATTACCAATTTCTACAAGGAAATTTATTTACTACACAAATCATGATTTACCAAGCGTTCGGTTTTTAATCCTGATTTTGAACTTATGTGAAGAAGTAGGTGGCGCAGCATTTACACTCGCATCGCCTCTATCTACGTTTAACTTCACCCCATTAGATCCCCCAGGTTTCAATTGCATGCTTGCTCCTTTAGCCCCGATATCCTCGTTTCTACCAGACAAGCCCGAAGAGGTTGCCTTTGCTTCTGCACCATTCACCACTTGTCTGGGTTCAGCTTCATCTTTTCTACTTTCTTGCTCTACTAAAATTGTCTTATGATCATTCCTGATTGTCTCTGCTTTGGTGCCTCCCTGCTCATTCTTCCTCTGACTCTCCAAGGACGTTGAAGCCTTTGCCTCGTCTTTCAAAATCTTTGTTAACTCCTTCTCCTTCCTTTTCTTCTCCTTCTTTAACCTTTTCCGCTCCAAGTACTCTGGGTCATCTTTGCGCCCCTCCTGCTTTCGTTTCTTTCCTCTGTCTTTCTTCTTTTCCTTCACTTTGCCGTGAACTGGAAGGTTAGGCATAGTCAGCGAATGCAAACTTGCATATTTATGTGGTTCAGCCTCAGGGTCATCAACTCTCGTGATACCCGCTAATAAGTGATCATCAAGTTGTGGCACCAAAGAAACTTTGCTCGACTCAGCAGTGCATTGCAACTCCTTTGTTAGCTCTTCAACTTCAACTGCAACTTTGGCACTTCCAATGCTGGCAGTAACATGAGATCCAACATCATGACAAGAGTTAACATCCTCAGGGAACTGGTTTCCACCACTGCTCAATAATTCAACAACATTTCTTTGAGGTGCATCAACAGAAACAGAGCTACTTGCCCCACGGTCAACATCACGAAAACCATCTTGAGATTTGTCCATCGTTACATTTTCATTATCCTCAGCTCGAGAAGATGTGACAGTTTTTCTCACTTTAATCTTGAAAACAGGCTTCTTTCTTTCAAGACTTGCAGAAACAGTATCAGGTTCTATGATAGGTTCAGAAATTCCTGGATTATCTCGTCCAAGATTGATTAATGGTTGCCCTTGATCACGGCATCCAAGGTTATCGGTTGTTGGGGGGCCCATGGACATACCTCCAGTCTCATGCAACAGGCTCACCATTGGCTTTGTTTGCTCATTGTCAGGTAAGACAGGTTCTTCTCTACAAGGATCCGCAGAGCTAGGCAGTGGGAGGTCACCCACCGGATGCATTACTCCATGCCTATAATTCAGCAAATCTGTCTCATTCTGGAGCTCTGTAACAACCAAACTATCAGGTATAGCACCAGTAGCAGTGTTTATAATTTCACTACTCAATAGAGCATCCTCCGTGTCTTTCTGGACCTCTGATACAAATAAACTATCAGGTACTGAGATAGTAGCACCTTTTGCATTTTCATTGCCCGGAAGAGCATCTGCAATGGCTGAATCATCAAGTATATCTTCAAGGTTCTCCAGAGGACATTCAGGAGGTTTAGATTGTTTGACAAGATCAGCGAAAATATTCTTAAGATTGCTGCAAAATGCAGCATGCCCCATCCTCAAAGTTTCATCTTTTGGCACTCCATACAGTGTCGGCGCTCTGAAAGAAGATAAATAGATAAATTTTTAACCATAAACCATAAAAATCTTACCTAACTGCATACCAGAAAAGTTACTGTTCCAATAGAACAGACTGATGGAAAAACTTCAAAGTGCAATAGGTCTGAAAAAGTAAACACAACAATGCTCTAACGTGTTTGTAAATCACACTGGCAAAATGTGTGTGTGTGATAAATGTGTTGTAATATGCAAATCTTACCTATCATGCAAAAGGTAAATCACACTGGCAAAATGATTTCATACACTAAGCAATTATTTGAAGGAACATAAGACACTTCAATTAGAATTCTATAAAACCAAAGGGAGCAAGTAAACATGTTTACTTGCCATCTCCAGCAGATAGCAGAACAGATTGAAGTACCAGAAATCCATCAAATTAACAGGTAATGAAGGAATAAGCACCTTCGAGCAAGGACTTGTAAGATGCAGAACAAGTAATGACGAAGAAAAACATTGTTAAACGAGATTGAGCTCTCCAGCAGGCGCAATAAAGAAACAAGAGTTTCACCCTTCACATCACTGTCAAAATCAGATTCATTTCTAATCTGACATAAACGCATGGCATGCACACCTAACTTCACTTGACCTGTGATCAGGAACAGAAATTATTTACTTGCTGCACCTCTATCCAACAAATAAACAGAAATCAACGTGGTAAATCTGAACTACTAGGCTGTATTTCCTCAACAAATAAAATGATTTGGCCGACAAAATTATTAACTGCACAGAACCTCTTAAAGTTGGCTCTTCATCCAAATATCTAATAAACAATGCCAATGCAGCATCAATCCCATTGCGTTGGAATTCAAGATCAAGAAGTGATCTGCTTGCTTCAACCCGAACTTTCCAGAGTGTCTTAGAAGTTCGGAATGGATTAATGAGCTCAATGACACGATCCTGTAACCACCAATAATGATAATCTACATATGCCAGTTTCTAGAGGGGATACCAGATGAAAGGGAAATTACTTACAAGAGGAACAAACTCTGACAGCTTTAGTGCAATTTGGGTCAAAGACCGGATGCAGCTAATTGTCAAAATACCATTGTAACTTGGCATCAACCTGTAACATCATTCTCAAATCATTGATAAACGCTAGTTTACTATTTTTATTAGTCGGTGATAAACGCTAGTTGACTTAGTCTACCCTATCCAATAATTCAGAAAATAATGCACCTGTCAAATTGCAAGAGCCGATCAACTCGCTTGAGAAGGGATGATAAATACACAATGCTCTGCAACATGCCAACAGGTTGACAATAATCAAAAAGGTGATCTCTGTTTAAGTAATAAGAAAGCTAACTTGGGAAGGAAACAGCCCTGAAACCCAATGTAACTGGCATCCAGGAAACATAGTGAAATGTGGTAGAAGTGAATGAACAGAAGAAAAACAAAAACGCTCCTACCAAATTTATGTTCAACTCCTTCATTAAAAACCTCAGAGAAAAGGATAAGAGAAAGAAAAAATCTGAATAGAAGAGAAAAATGCAGGCAATTCATCAGGCAGATTGGCAAGGGTTCGTGAAAGTGACAAATATACCTGCTGTCCAAATTCAAGCTCACCAATGGACCGAACTAACGCAGCAAGCCAAAAGACATCAGAGTAGGGGTTTCCACTGTTGTCATTGTACTGCATGAAGCCAAAACAACAGATATGTAAAATGCATAACATAAGCACTAGCATATGCAGGTAGAATCATTATAATGACCACCTTCAGAAGTTGTAGAATAAATTCAACAGCTTCCCTAGGGCTTTTCTGGTCAGCTGCTCGAACCATAGCTATAGCATGTGGAATAGCCTGAATTAAAAACAAACACCACAAAGAGTAGTTAAAGTTGAAAGAACATATAAAAGCATAAAAAGCCATTTTAGAGAGAGTTGAATGATCATCAATATGAGCATCTTCCATGGACAGCAATGAATTAAGCAAGCCTGGAGATTCAAGAATAGATTGCAAGCAAGTCTTCGTAAATGTCACTAAATGGTGGAGACTTCGGTGACACCTAAATCAATTATGTCAGGTAAATCAACTTCAAAACACAAGTTGACACCCAGCGAGTTGCCTAAGACCTTATGCTTGTGAACAAATTGTGCTGAAAAGGCTGGGCTCTCATGGAGACTCTTATTGGAAAGGAAATCACATTAAGATGAAAAAATAAAAGATAAATTCACATCAACCCAAACTCTAGCGCAGTGAAGTTGGTCAATCTTCCCTAAACAAGCTAGAAAAGGAGAAGGCATCTAATCAAGATTGAGGGAGTAATTCAAATAACATAGCATTTCTATAAATTATTAATTAAAATTCCAGGCCATACATAGCTAGGACACTTAAAATTGTCACCAACTGCAGTCTGACACCTTACTCTCCAAGTGACCATTTTGATACTTCTACTTGGCAGAAATGTCCCTTAGATATTAGTAACCCTGAAGTGTTTCCAGAGCAAGTAAAAAAATGTTAACAACTAAGTGCACTGCTTAAGTTGAGGTTGTGCATCAGATATTTGTAACCCTGAACATTTTGTAATGTGATGGACATGTAGTAATAATGTGATGAACAGTTGGCATTTGGAATGAGAAGGATGAGATATAGAGCCTGGAAGTAACACTGCAACTTATGTAAGAACTTTGAAAGGAAATGAATATGAGAGGTTTTGAAGTGATTGAATACAACTTTGTACAGATTACAGTATTTCTATTGGCTATATAACTTTTATTGCACTCACAAGGATATCATTATCAAATACAGTTAAGTGTCTCCCGTAGAGTGAAACCATATTTCGGTGTAGTTCTCTACTTTCTGGTATACTGTACAGCGTTTTTGTTTTGATCCAGTAAAGTACAGAGTTTCCCCTTTCAGTATCAATAAAACTATTAAGATACCCAAATTAAGGGAAAAAATGGTATTTGTCAAATCTAATAAATTTGCGGTAGCTCAATTGTACATAATGTGTTTGGAAGGAAGAGGGAATCAAGAAATGAACAGGAATTCTGATTGATAGGAAGAAAAAGAATTCAACCTCAGGTCATTTGGTGGACTATCTTGGCTTGAAAGAAGCAATATAATTTTTCAAGGAAGAGAAACATACAGAGCCTTGATGTTTTTTTTTAGCTTTTTGGTGCAATCTGGTTACTGCACATGATATACAGACGGAATTACACACAATAGAGGGATTGCAAAAATAGATTTATAAACTCTTTGTACTTATAGAAAAACAAAATATGGCAATAGTGCAGCACCAAAAATGACCAAATGGACCCAAAAATAGCTTTTTCAAAAGTTAGACCACAGAGGTCCTTTTTTGTGGACATGAATGATCTAAGTTATACACGATATTTCCAAGGTACAATGAGAATAGCTATCTCAAGGGTATAAACACCTTAAGTGCACATTAAGCATGAGTGTATGACAGCACCATGTGTGTGATATAGTGATAGAAATTAAAGAACAAGGACATGAAGAGAGACATCTCAAGTATGCAGAGTGAAGGAATGTAGACAAAGATAAAACCGTTCCAAACCTCCAGCTTCCAGCTATCAAAAGATCGAAAACCAATTAATAATGTCTAATTTAAGATTAACCAGAACACTAATTCACAACTATATGCATACAATTCACATCCTACCTCATTGCATTACCTCAAGTACAAAGTACTCCTGGAAATCACGGAAGTCATTTGGCCTAAAAAGGAAAAGGGAAAAAACATGTGAATTCCAAATTACTGAAAATTGGTGAAGATGATAGCAAAAAGATATGCAAAGCTCACTTGGGAAGTCCAATATTGGCATCAAATCTTCGAGTTTTATAAAATGCAACAAGATGAGTCAAGCCAGCCCAATCAGTTTCCTGACCATGAAATTAAAATACTGTTTAACGTGAAGCAGGCACACCAATATAATCTTGATAGGTTAAGAAAAGAAAACCACAAATCAAGGAAGTACAAAATGAACATTGTTGCTTAGAGCCATCTGACCTAGTCAAAGAATATGAGAATCACTAACACAATTGACACCTCATGCATTAAGGTGAGCAATTCATTAATCAATCTCTGATGACGACATACTCGAGGGAAATAACTTTACTTTTACATCTTTATCCAGGAGACTTCAAATAGCTTTAAATGTGCCAGTGAGACGTCCAATTCACGAAATGGAAACTAATTCTAAGTCAATTTAACACCGATTATTCTGCGTCAATTGACATCCTTCTCTATGGTTGACATCTAAATTGAAACTATTGAACATGAATATAGATGTCAAACAACGCCAGAACATGAGGAATACCATCACAAAGACAAAAGGGTTTGGTTCATAGATGAGTTGCAAGTTCTTTAATCACAATGAATGGATGAAAAAAAGGGGATAACTGAGTGTTAAGAACTGCCCACCTTCAACCAAAAAGTTAAGGGATTCAAATCACCAAGGGAGCAAAAGCGAGAACGTGCCACTGTCAGACATCAGTGTATGGGAGAGTTTTTTTTTGAGGGCTGGGTTTACCATATGAAAAGAAATATCATGAAGAAATGATGTAGTGTTTACTGTTTACTTCCCCTTCTTCATTTAGATATCTATATCAAGGTCAACTAATGTACCAGAATTCAAAGTCATGTAAATGAAGTCTCAAGTCAGTTAGATCACACTAATATTATGATTCAGAATACATAAATTTCACATTTCATAACAAATGGAGCAATCGTGGTTTGCAGGTAGAGAGAACAGAGAGATCTTATAATCCAAATATCCAATAGCAACACAAAATCAGAAGCATCAATGAACACAGTGCTTAGAAGGGTACTGAAAAAAAAGAAGACAACATGGTAGCCGAAAAGACTGAAACTGCTCTTGTTGAAAAGTAAACTACTAGTCTCAATAAATAAGAGAAAAGACCTTTACCTCTGATGCTGTACCGGCCAAAGCAAACGCCGCCTCTATTCGATTCCTCCAAAAGGCCTGAGCCATCCCCAAGTATTAGAAAACAAAATAGAAGGTAAATAATGATTTTACCAGGCTTAGCATAAAAGCATGGGGAAACAAGGCCGGGGGAGAGATGTTAGCTTTTCAGTAGTGGCTAATGATGAAAGCACACCTTAGAGTCACCAAGGAAGTTGTTGAGAGCATTAACAACTGAAAAAGAAAGATGTGGTAATGCTTCTAATGTTGCTATAGCCTGCACCTGAGCGACCACATCTCTGTCCTTCTCCAACTGATTTATCTTTGGAATAATCGAAAAGTTGTCATAAGGATTAACTTTTTTAAAACATAAAAAATGAAAATTTAAGCTGGGAACATTAAAATACAAACAGCACTTCATGAAAAAGACAGGTTTATACTTACCCACATCTGGACCGGTTGATTTAAATGAATTTCAGCAAGATACTCCAATTCAGGATCTGCCCGGAGCCACAGCAATGGGGAATCAGAGCTGTAAATCCACAGTAAGAATAAATTTCCAGATACACTAAATGCTGAAGAAACAAAAAAATGTTCACGATTAAAGAGAAGAGAATGTAAGACATAAATAATCAAACATACGTTGCACGCATATCTACATTAGCCACAGTGTCACCATTATCATCTGAACCATCCGGTTTAGAACTCTTTTTGGTTTTTTGAAACCGTTTTGCTGCAAGTCTAGAATGACACTGAAATTCAAGCAGCTGCCAGGGTTCTCCAGTCATAGGCAGAATTGGATGGTCATACATGCCATCAAGCTCATGCACCCGTATGCTCATCATGCCAGGCCATCCATCACCTTCTTGCTTTTCCGAATCAGGCTTACCATTACTCATAGTATCACTTGAGTCGAATCTAGCTGTGCATTCCCTCAATATTGCTAACTCGACCATATTCTTTCTTTTGTTATAGGAGAATCCCATCCTTGTTCAGGCACCAAAGACAAAAGACCAAACAGATGTCAGTTAAACAATTCAATGCCTAACTCAAAGTATGCACAAAAGCATTCAGGAGAAATCGTACTTCAGCACCGGACAGCCACATGATCCGACCCAACGTGGAAAGAATTCTTTAAGAAATGGGCGCTCAAGATTACCAACCTTGTTGGCAAGGTGCCGGAACTGCAATTGTAGTGCAAAATCAGATCAGAAAAGTCACACTAATGTCAAAAGGTGATGAAGATGCAAATGTGGTCCACTTAATTAGCATTACTAGCACTAAAAAATAATGAACATGACATCAACGGTTAGGCAAAGTTAGCACAATCACTGAATTGGTCCTGAATGCATTTTGGCAGATAACTGCTTGAAGGCGCATGCTTCATGTGAAATTCAGGAAACTGTATCTAATAGCTGATTTCTTACTTTGTTAGATAGAGAGAAACTATTCCAAAATGGTTTCAAGAACCGAATTAGAGAAAGAAAAACCTCTTTTGTGCTAAGGGTTCTCAACAATCGATTTACATCTTGAGCCCTGGAAACAATTTGCTGAAGAATCTGCAAAAATCAAGGATAAGAAAGTAGAATCATTAAATACTACTACTATAAACATACAAAAGACCCTACTGACACCTTGGGTTTTGTTAATACCTATCCTTAGCATAGGCTTTAAGGTATGGAGTTACAGATTCACTTTTGTACTTGGTGTCTTTTGTAATAGCTCTGCACTATTTGCATCTTATGATGCCCATTAATGATGATGTTTATTCCATAAAAGAAATTATACAAAGACGGTCCATGACAAATTTTCTGTAATTTAAACAGCAACGTATTATGTCAGTAGTATTATCATATTCTTCAGTTAAGGTTCTCTCTTACCAATAAATACATACAGAACAACCTTGAAAATATTTGCATCCCTAGCATTTCCTTTACTACCAAACAGGAGCGCAAGTGCCCGGGAAAGATCATAATACCACCGAACAAAGCTTTGAACATCACATTCCCCAACACAACAGAAAAACAAAATACTGTGTCCCCCTTAACACGATTGATTCGGGAAGTTACTATGCATCATTGCAACTGCATCAACGAATCTTATGCAATAACTCCAATAAAATTGAAGCTGCAACAAGGGATGCATAGCGAATGGAGATAGAACTGATTCCAAACAACGAAAAGGAGTGAGACCGTGGACGAGTTACAAGAGAGCAAGAATGCAAGTGGTGTTGTAGCTCTATAGTCATTACTTTTCTTCTATCCATATGCATATTCAGACCGGTAGAAAGGAATGGGCAAACGAAATGTCAGCTACGTAACCAGCATTTTTTAGAAAGATGGGGATTACAATAGGCAACCCAATGAAGCAATTATCAAAAAAGTCAAAATCATTTTTCTAGTAATTGAAAACCGCAGAACCACCGAAGTTCATATACTATCCATCCTACTTCAAGTGACATCATTTTACCAGGTACAGATTTTACAAAGTTAATTTGACTTGTGTATCACAATTCACTTTATAATATTTAGTTCTAAAAAATTCAAATAGCATTTTGTTTGTTGTCACAAGCATATGTACTTCATAAATTATAGCAGACCCAGCTAATAATTTGAGTACTTAAGATCTGTTCTTCCATACCCCAAACATCTCCTTTTCTAATACAACTTCTAGTACACTGGAAATATTTTATTTTTTATTAAGACACAAGAAACTTCACTGTCATAGATGAATCAATGGAAAACCTGGTACTGATCAAATGGGGGGTCTCATACTCTTTTCTAAAGCAAATATTATTGAATAGCTGAGGAGTTGATGAACTGTAATAACTTTTTGATCAGATTGACGAGCTGATGAGCTATAATTTGGTTGGTATACTTTTCATCTATACGTGGAAGGAACCTGAGATTTAGGATTGTATCAGCCAGAAAGGATATACAAATGTGTATGTCTTTTACTAAAATATCGTTTATACAATATTCACCTAAGCTAAGCTAATTTATCAGAAATAAAATAGAGAAGCCATAAGATAAGATGTATTTTCCGAGAATAAAAGTGGTAAGTTGCTATGAGGCCCATACCTTGCGAAATGACTCAGGTCCCATCTGTTTTTCTAACATTTGGAGAATCGCAACCTATTAAGACAAATACAGACTTCCAAGATCAGACTGATGGGTACACTATATTTTTTAACTACAATGAAGGGCAACATATCACTTACAGACTTCCAAGATCTTATTTTTCCAAATAAACCAATGCACTGGGTGCCATACAAATTCTTTGAAGCAGCAACAGCACTTAAGGCAGTTGCACCGCTATCATCTGCTCTGCAAACAGCAATATTAGCCTGCAAATCATGGGGAAAGTAAGATCAAGAAAGAAGAACACACTTGCACACAGAGATACTTAAATACACACACACATGTGCGAAACTGGCCTGGACACCATGGCTATCGAAAAAAAATTAAAAAAAATTAATACAACTGATGAACCTAAAAACTTCATTCTTACTTCTATCATGTACCTACTCTGCCTTGACACATGAATAGGCACTGTGACATAATGAGCCTAAAAGAGCTGCAAGCTTCCATCTATAGATAGCTGATGGAACAATAAATAAAATGCAAAAATAGACTTGTTGCTTGCGCAGGCAGACCCATAAAATAGAAGAGTGTGGTCTAGTGATCAATGAAATGGGAGGATTAACCGTGATATCTCAAGTTCAACGCCTGGCTTTTAAGACAAAAACATAGGTGATTTCTTCTCATCTACCTAAGCATAGATGGCAGAGTTACTCAGTACCAGTGTTCATAGGAGGATAATCGAGGTGCGTGCAAACTAGCTTGAACACCATCATTTAGAAAAGGAAAAAAAAGTAAGACCATAAAGCAGAAGCAAACCTTGTATCTCCTATAGCGTGCTTCATTATTGCCAAGGAATCTCTTGATGAACATATCAGTCAAGAAACCAGCAAGACCATCCAACAACCAATCTGAGATCATCAATGACGCATAGTTAAGATACACAAGTTATATATTATCAAATGTTAACTTGTCCAACATTTAGAGTTGATCGTATTCCATATCAAGCAATTGAGCTTACCATCATTTGGCGCTTCTGGGGTGATATACACTCCAAACCATTGTCTTGCAAGGGCATAAGCAAGTTTAATCCTTGTATCTATGGTCTGTTAAATAAATCTGAACCGATCAAAATAAATAACAAGGAAGGTAAAATGACCAAGATATTCTCTTGACAACCAATTGTTAATGCAAGACACTAATCACCTACATCCTTTTGGGGACCAGAACACCAAAGGGCAACAGAATAATAGGTAAGCCTGAATGGGAGCAAAAGAGATGGCAAAATTTGAAGCAGAGGAAAGCACAAGAAACTGCTGTATATTTTCTTTTGACTGTTTGCTTGCTTTTTCTCCATTTTTGAAGGTCAAAATCCAAAATTTACAGTATATTACTTTCCCAATTCATTATACAAGCATACCTTATTAATGACCTTCCCATCGAATAGGAATTGAGAGCTGAAGATGCTCAAGGAGGCTCCTATACTCGCTGAGGATATTGCTATCTCAGGAGGAATAAAAACTTGTGTGTATGACCCAAATGGAAATGATGCAGAAAGGTAGTCCTCATAGTAGCTGTTCAAAACCAATGAAGAGATTTACATTGAGGTCCACAGATTGAATATGAGTAACAATGGGGGTTGGGCAGGGAGGACAAACGGAAAGAAGCCTAATTAATGATGATTCCATGAGGAGTCGTTACATACCTAAAAGCACTGTGAAAAAATCCTACAGTGTGCCGCAGCTTTGTTAAGTCAGCAGGTAGACAAATATGTGAGAGATGAGTAATATTGGAGTCGGGAAGAATTTCAAATGGTGCGACTGCCAAGGATATCCATCTAGCATTAACAGGAGTACTTAGTCTGTAGACAAAAGTTTTACGTGCAGGAACATCCTTGGTCCAGATCTGACAGGGGAAAAGAAAGAAAAGGAAAACGGAGTTAGATGTCAGCTCCCTAAATTTGATCCTGCATCTCTGGAGTCTGGACAACTCATTGGGAAAAAGAAAAGCAAACAAAGACAAAAATGAATTCAAGGTTACTCTAGAAGGAATTTTAAACTGCACAATGTTAAAATAAAAACAATCATGTCTCGCTCTTTCACATTTCTCTCTTTACCATCATTGAACAAAAAATCTAGTTGATTCATAGATTCATGATCCATCCAAAAAACATCCCTTCACACAAAGGGGGAGATTATAAAAGGGGTGAAAGAGTTGCTCTTACGCCATGACCAGCTCAGCAGAAAACCTCAGACAAAGAAAGACCTAGCAGTTTGACAACATTAGCTCACCGAGGAATTTCTTATGGCATTCTGGCAAGAAGAAAATCACAACCAGCACAATAATAAGGCATGAAAACTACATCTTCTTTTCCCAAAACTTTTCCTGAAGACATATTGTATCAGGCCAAGAACTTACTTTAATTTTAAGCACCGTTTTTACCGTGGAGCTGTCCCTTCGTTCCAAATTGAAGCAGACATCACATTTTATAGTAATTGACCTGTTATATACAACCTCACTAGCTAACAAACTATAATTTTACTAAAAGATAACTAGTAATGAAACAACTATTGAGAGGCATCATCTTTTACCTGTTAGTCCAACTCTTGGTTTTCACTCCTCACAAAGGAACTGGAAACTAAAGCAACTGTTCTATGCAGGGAAAGTTTCCAGAAACAGCTAGAAGAAGCCTTTAGAAGTTGAGATTTTGCAACAAAATTAGATTAGAAATTTGTAACCAAGGATGCAGGAATTACCATTTTACTAAATAGTTATCAAGAATATATTTATCAAGAAAAAACAGCTACTTAAAAATCATCAATATAGCTGTCATCAAATAACCAACTGATACTCATTCTTGTCATCATAGAGGTAACGTCTAATGGACTTATAAGGATCAAAAGCTCACTGATTTTAATGTTAGTATACTCTACAATCCATGAAAACCTCTATGAGAACCCCTCATTTCCTCACCATGATTTTCACCTCACTAGATAGCTCAGCAGAAGAGATGTAACTTATCCACCAACCTGATAAAGTAAGCTTCCAGTACTAACAGCCACAAGATTACTGGCCACTGTAAATTCCAAATCATAGCTGCAGAAGGAGCAACAAAAATGAAAATAGTAAACTTGAATTCAAACAGCAACCAAGTTCAACAAGTCTTGCTCTTACCAACAACATTGTAGATTGTCATCCATGCAGGGAAACCAACATCGTGCACGCCGAATTTGGCTGTCAGTATGTAAAACATCACCATCAAAGTGGATTCCAGTTTCAGCTTTCTCTACCCAATAATCAATACGGACCTTCTTAACATTCTGCATCCAACATAACCTACATAAGTCACAGAAGTGTAAACCTCATTACTTAAATATCCTAAATGAAATCTGATCAAAGTTATAAGACAGAAAAATCTCTACATAGATTACAGTAGCCATAGGCAATTTTTCTTCAATTATATAGCACTTCTAATCTGACCAGGACCCTTTAATTTTGAGAGAAAATTTCCTTTCGAGTATAATATTGTCAAGACGTGCCAAATTAGCAAAGTTCAACCTGATAATGGTTCTTAAATTTTAGAGAAATACTTTTTTTGCACAGTAAGGCAACGAATCAGTTTTGCTGGAAGAAAGTTAAATTCATGTGTGGACAAAGATTTTACATTTCAAGCCAACTCATTTGAAAATTATGTGACTAAAGTTTTGATATTGTGGATGAGCCGAAAGTTCTGGAATAATATTTTCGGGTTCGTTTGCTCTCATGTGAAATAGGTGCATTCATAGATGGGAAGAGAAGATGCATACTTCAATCAACATTTACACACCATAACCAACTTTTAAATCATCACCAAATTGTTATCCTTATAAACTATACTTCTTCTAGTATTTATCATATTTCACCTACTTTATACCCGACAAAACACTAGAAATGACCTCACAAGGTAAAATATTTTCCATGGAAAACATTTCTCAATACCAGACAAACCTGTCTAAATAATGAATGAAGCAAGTGATATGAAATAGGGTTTACTTGGTATAATGGAAAATGTTATGCTCAAGGAGACCTGAAAAATGTTTTCCCCCAAAATGACGACATCTTTATCCTTCACAAATATTTCAATTCTTATTTGATCTCACTTGCACTAGTTAACATTTAAACACTTGGTATTGTTATCAACCTTTAATACCCAATAGGAACAATAGAACACTATGCTCAGACCCATCCTATCCTATGCCTTGTAGGATTACTAATCTCACCTATGTTTATACCCAACCAAACACTGAACGATGACTGATATCATTTTCCACACAAAATGATGATACTATATTCTCACCTACTTTTCTAGAGAAACAATTTCCTCCAGACCCAAATATTTTATGTAGAGATTCTTCTAAAGACAATTGATCTCAGCCCATAATTGATGCAACTCATTTTCACCATGTGAAGGAAAATTCTTCCTCAGAAGAAAAGTTTTTCAAAACAGAAGAATGACTTCCATTCGTCAGTGACAAAACTCATTTTCACCTTTGCTTGAAAATATATCCATGGAGAAAACATTACCCAAATTCCAGGTTAACTAAATACAGGAAAATGTTCTCTTCCCAATAAGTCATTTTCCATCACAAACATGCAACCGCGTGCAATACCATTCACAACACCTATGAATCAAAGATATAGGCAGTAGCACTAAAGCAATACTCAAAAACCTGATTGTTTTCAGCTGAAGAGTTCACTCCATTCTCTAAATGCATTTCCTGTCTTTCAATATCATGCTCCGCGGGTTTTTTGCACATGATCAGCAAATTTGATAGCAATTCTCTATCTAGATGTGACAAGTAAACTGAACCAGCCGCATCAGCAGCTGAAGTAGCTGATGATACAGAGCACCATCTATCCCCATTTTCCAATGCTAAATAGTGCGGAAAAACTTCAAATTCTGTAGGCTCCCCATCAACTGTAACACTGTCTATCACCAAATTATCCGCGTGCAAGCCCAAAATTCCATTTTCTGGTACAACTACATCAAGCTCTGTGTAACTGAAAAGCCAAAAATTAAACACCCGCGTTAGTATTGATATCCAGAGTGCTAAGAACAATCCTGATACCGAAAATGACACGGTAATTAAGAAAAACTATAAACAAAAACAGAATTTCACTTCAGGTTTGAAGCCCTAACTTTGATTTTCCAAGAAAACCAAGTGAGTCTCTAGCATGAATCAGCTGGGGTAAATAATCACAATCTAATCCTTGTATCTTTCTAAAATTCATAATTTCTTGAAATTTTACATTGGGTGGGAAACAGTTGGGACATAGTAGGTTTCAACAAGAGTGGATATTTTTTCAAGAAATTTACTGGAATGGGTATTTTTCAAGAAATTTCAAAACATCTTTAAAATCTTTGATGTTTTCTTGAAATCTACCCGTAAATTCGACGCTTGTCCATGTCAATTGAGAGACATAGTTTCTGATGACGAACGACTGCTTCAGAATTATCCCCTTTCTGTTCTTCGCTCTTCCCTTTGCGAGCCTTCGCCATTCTTCAACACACATAAACCTACTGCTTTCTTCACTTAATTGGGCTTAAGCGAACAACACAGAGACTTGACAAGGGCCGATTTATAGAGCTGAAATCGGAGAAGAGGAGCTCTCTCTCTTTGGTCGGATCCGTGCCCTAGATTCTAATTTTTAATCTTGGCCGTCCGCGTTATATTGCCTTCATCTATTTACCGTTAGATTCCATCTTTACCTTGAAAAAGTAAGAAAATCTATGATTGCGAGAGAGCATGGACTCACAAGGATTTTAGTTTTAAGTTTTAACTACGTAGTTTTAGTATTTTTTTTCGGTAAATATAGAGGTACAAGGTAAAATATTCTTTTTTGGTATGAAAAGGAGAAAAAAATAACTAATTTATAAAATAAAAAAAGCGCGTCAAACTCTAGTATATAAGTGTGGTAACTAGAACAAGTACAATTCACTTTGTCATTCTAAGCGACGGAACTTTCTTTCTTCTTATTTCACATTTTGAAGGATTTTAGTTTTAATTATATAATTTTAGAAGAAAAAAAATCAGTAAATATAGAGGTACAGGGTAAAACATTCTTTCCAATATGAAAAGGAGCAAAAAGTAACTAATTTTTTAAAAAAAAACGCGTCAAACTCTAGTATATAAGTGTGGTAACGAGAACAAGTACAGTTCACTTTGTTCATTCTAAGCGAAGTAATTTTCTTTCTTCTTATTTCACGTTTTGAATTTTTACTTATACACCAAATTATGTCTATGTTTTTCAACTCTTTTTTTTCTTCTTGTTATTCGAGTTTGTAATTTATAACATACTTGTATTTTCTTAAATTTTGTCAACTATGAATAAAGTTGTATGAATTGAGTGTCTTGTGTTGAAAACTTTATTGTATAACTAGAAATTAATATCAATGCACAAGGCATATTATGAGTTTTTTTTTTTGCTAGATTAATTATGACATGTAGTATAATTTTATTGCTTTTTTGTGATTATGGTTATTAAGTATATATAATATATATTTTAAACCAAATATAAAATCAACACTTTCTTTTATTTACAATTTATATAAATTAGACTTTGCACACTTCTTATCGTAGTCCGTAGCGGTATAGACTCGTTAGAAAGAGACATACAAAATCAAATCACTTTTACTAATAATGATTGTGGTGGAATGGTAAGTACTCTTTCATCTTTAACCATATGTCTTTGGTTCAAATCTTCTTGGCATTTGTTAAGAAGGTTTTACCACAATATAGATTTTTTCAACGTGAATTCAAATTTAATCGGACTTCAATTGGGAGGGCTACATGAAGCTCATGTTCGAACCCCTTTGTCGAAAAATTACATTGTATATATAAGATCGATTTATTGATTTATGTGTATATGTTTAACAATGACCCCCTCAACATAAGTTAAAGGCTTGGTTCAATGATAAAGTGGGATCAAGATTCTGCCAAATCTTTTCGACTTTGCGAGTTCGGGTAGTTTTTTTTTTTAAAAATAAAAAAATAAAAATCACATTTTAACTTCTTGCTGTTATTTCCTATGTTTTATCACAAAGCTTGCTGCTGCTACTACTACTTTTTATGTTTATTTTAGCTTGTTGCTGTTACTTCCAAAAAATAAAATCAATACTTTCTTTTATTTTTATTTTATATATGTTAGACCTTGCACATTTCTTATCATAGCGAGAAGTCTAATTAGAAAGTGAGCCATACAAAAGGATTCTAGTTTTGAATATATATATATATATATATATATATATTGACATTTTTAGAATTATTTCTTTAAAATTAAGCATATATGAAGGTAGAAGTAGAAGGCGAAACATTTCTTATAATTCTTTTCTGTAAAAAAAAAAGAGAAAACAATTACTATTAGTTTTTAAAAAAGCGCGTTAAACTCTAGTATATAAGTATGATAAGAGAACAAGTACAATTCATTTTGATCGTTCTAAGCCAACTAACTTATTTTCTTTTTAAAAATTTTGAATTTCTACTTATACACTCAAATTATGTCTATATTTTTTTAATTCTTTTCTTGTTATTCGAGTTTGTAATTTATAGTATACTTATATTTTCTTGAATTTTGTTATCTAGAAATAGAGTTGTGAAAATTTGAGTGTCTTGTGTTGAAAACTTCGTATACTAATAGACAAGGCATATTATGAATCATTTTCTACTAGATTAATTATGAATATTTTTGTAATTATGCATAGTAATTATATATAATATAAATTTTTAACCATAAACAAAATCAATACTCGTTTTTATTATAGTATTTTACTTAAATATATTAAACGTTATACAAAATCACTACTCGAAAAGAAAGAAATTAGGGTGAGAAGTGAAAATTTGGAAATCGGGTCAGGGCACGCGGAGATAGAGGGAAATAATTGGGGGTTCGGCAATCTTTATAAATACTACACCAAATCCCCCCAAAGATGGATTTTACAGCATTCCACCATCTCCTCTCTCCGGCGCCGATCTCATCCGCACTAATTTTCACGTACAAATCTTGGCGATAATTTAGGGATTCGAGGATCAAATTTTCACGTCTCACTGTATGAAAGTTCGGATTTAATTCAGCCAGATGAGTATTGAGCCATTCAATAGGTAAACTTCGTATTATGCCTGGGGTAACTTCAATATTGTTGCGATTACGAGGTGATTTAGAAACTGTTCTTTCTTCTTCTGATGAAGAATGGGAATTACTAGATAGTTCGTCACCACTTCGACCTAATTCCAAGAATTTTCCTGGAACTATTTTTTCTTTATCAGACTTTGCTTCAACTATCTCAACAAAATTAAACAATATATACTTAAATTCAACTATCTCAACAAAATTAAACAATATATACTTAAATTATACATTTGAATAGTTCTAAATTCATTTATATATTCTAAATAAGTATATATACATGTGTATTTTGACTTATTGAAATCTGCTGTTGTTGTTGCATGAGTGTAGCAAGATGCATCTGAAGTTTTTCATTGTCTTCCCTATTTGTTCATTTTCGGTTTCTTGTTATGTGGATTTATTTATTGGATAGGTTGGTGAAACTTGCGGCAAGAGCTTTCTATGATGACATTACAACTAAAGGCGACAATCAGCCCAAGTCTGGCAGAAGTGACAATCGAGGAATTGCAGTGGTGATTCTTGACGCACTCACAAGGTTATCAGAGGAAAAGATACGATGTTATTTGTGTAGTTATTTCTTACTTCTTCAGTCTGTTTTTAACTTAGAAACTTTATTTAGATATTTTCAAGAATTACATGCATAGTTTGTGCACAATTCACCCACACATCCACAACCTCATTGTATTTCAAGAATTGCATGTTTAGTTCATGAACAATTCACCCACACACCCACAAACTGCATTGTATTTTCAAGATTTGCTTGCTTAGTTTGTGCACAATTCACCCACACACCCACAAACTGCATTGTATTTTCAAAAATTGCATGTTTAGTTCATGAACAATTCACCCACACACCCACAAACTGCATTGTATTTTCAAGAGTTGCTTGCTTAGTTGTGCACAATTCACCCACACCCACAAACTGCATTGTATTTCAAGACTTGCATGTTTAGTTCATGAACAATTCACCCACACACCCACAAACTGCATTGTATTTTCAAGAATTGCTTGCTTAGTTTGTGCACAATTCACCCACAAACCCACAAACTGCATTGTATTTTCAAAAATTGCATGTTTAGTTCATGAACAATTCACCCACATACCCACAAACTGCGTTGTATTTTCAAGAGTTGCTTGCTTAGTTTGTGCACAATTCACCCACACACAAACAAACTGCATTGTATTTCAAGAATTGCATGTTTAGTTCATGAACAATTCACCCACACACCACAAACTGCATTGTATTTTCAAGAATTGCTTGCTTAGTTTGTGCACAATTCACCTACACACCCACAAATTGCATTGTATTTTAAAAAAAATTGCATAGTTTATTTGTGTAGTTATTTCTTACTTCTTCAGTCTGTTTTTAACTTAGAAACTTTATTTAGATATTTTCAAGAATTGCATGCATAGTTTGTGCACAATTCACCCACACACCCACAAACTGCATTGTATTTCAAGAATTGCATGTTTAGTTCATGAAAAATTCCCACACACCCACAAACTGCATTGTATTTTCAAGAATTGCTTGCTTAGTTTGTGCACAATTCACCCACACACCCACAAACTGCATTGTATTTTCAAAAAATATTGCATGCGTAGTTTGTTCACAATTCACTAACACACCCACAAACTTCATTGTATTTTCAAGAATTGCATGCTTAAAAATCATTATTTCAGGCGGCAATGGGTGAGGGAAGAAGACTTGGCAAAGGACTTGAAGTTGCACACGAAACAATTACGCCGCACCTTGCGGTTCTTTGAAGAAGAAAAGCTCATCACACGGGACCATAGGAAGGAGGTTGGTTTTATGCTCTATTGCATAAAGATGATACCCGCTGCCCTTGTTCATTTACCTAGGATATTATTTTGGAAGATTTAGCTCTCTTGCTAACTTTAAGAAGGTTTAGTTTCAACATCGAGAGTGTTCCAGTCTTTAGATATCTGAAGCAGCTTCATCTGTTTCCTTAACTTAGCAATTGGCTCCCTTTTATACAAATTCCTCCTAAGTAAAGAGGAAGATGTGAGAAATTTGCTGTTTGGTAACCACATGGCTGTAAGGTGCACACTAAGCTGTGTCTCTTTATTCCATTTTGAAAATATGGTAGATCTTTGATGTAATTAATTCAAACAATATCTTATCTAAAAAATATGAAATTGTTACATAATTTTCTTTGGTTACCTACCAACACAAACAAACAATAAGGAAACCAAGGGTGAAGCTCAGTCTTACGTAGCTCATCTATTTGCTTAATCTAGCCAAAAAAAAATTCACATTTTGTTATTATGAACCATTAAAAAGATGAATCCTATTTTGTAATTACCTTATGCATTAGTACGTTCTTCTACATGAGAATACTCTTTCAAGTTGATTTTTCTAGGAAATTCTATTTCTTCTTTGGTACCATGGTCCATGGTTCAAAACATTGAGACCTGTTAGGCAAATGCATTATGACAACAAGGAATAGGAAAGTTTTCAGTTACAAATACAAAGTAGCAGCATTTTGTCTTCTGTGTGTGCTCATATTTTTTTAACCTCAGCCCTCATTAACTTAATTGTATTGTGGGACAAACTAATGGCGTTTTAATGAATGCTTACATATCCTCCTCCTTTTACAAAAGATGGTGGGTGGAAGGGGGTGATTTGGCAGCATATTCTCCCTGCCCCCCTGCCTGCCCTTATTAACTAGTTGCTAATGTGCAACCAAGTATACCCTCCTTCTGTGCCAAAAACTGATGGGTGAGAAGGGGGCGATTCAATTGTATATTCGTCTGTTATTATCACAGACTACTAACATCAGATTTTGCCTGCAATTTCTGTGCTAAATAATCTGTCATTCGTTCTTTAACAATCTTCTGTTACAGGGAGCAAAGGGTGCTAAAGTATACAATTCTGCAGTTGCAGCTACTGTTGATGGCCTGCAGAATGGGAAAGAAGGAGATGACAAAATAAAGATGCATACTCATTCTTATTGCTGCCTGGACTATGCACAGGTTCCCACCCCAAATCCCTTATTTACCAACTTCGTGTAGATTTATTGAAGTATTCTGATACTTCTAGTCATAGCATTTCCCAACTTGACTGATAGACAAACAACCAAGAGACATGAGAGACTTAAGTAATCTATAGTAACAAACACTTTTGCTTATTATGGTACTAGCACAAGCATTGATTGTTGAGCAGGGATAACTTCTCATTCATCTTGTATCATTGATATTTAACTAAATTGGTACTTTCATGGAAGTTAAAGATTCAAGGGGCATTTCAAATTTTGCAGATATATGATGTCGTGAGGTACAGACTGCACCGAATGAAGAAAAAGTTAAGAGATGAGCTGGATAACAAAAACACAGTGCAGGAGTATATTTGTCCCAACTGTGGGAAAAGGTTCTGCCTTCAATACTGCTGCTAGATTTTGGCGTTTTGATAGGTATGCATCTCATGACAAACTCAGGATTTACCTTAAATATGCGAATTCAGATATACTGCGTTGGATGCGTTGCGGCTGATCTCTCCTGTGGATGAGTACTTCCACTGTGAAAGTTGCAATGGGGAACTAGTGGCAGAGAGCGACAAGCTAGCTTCTCAAGGGACCACCGATGGGGATGACAATGATAGGAGACGCCGCCGGGAAAAGTTGGAAGACATGCTTCATAGGGTGGAGGTTTGTCTTCTTTCTGTGTTATGTTTTAGGGTGTTCTATTTTTTTTCTCGTTGGAGGTTGATATTTAAGGTGCTCTCTCTTTTAAATTATATTCATCTCATTTGGTCATGTCATACTGCTGGCTCTTGGGTTGGGGTGTTTAGTGTTCAGAACGTGATAAATGAAGCAAGAGCAAGAGCGAGACTGAGAGAGCAGCTACAACGAACTCTATAGTGCAGTGGGTTTTTAAGCGTCTTATTGCTCCAGGTCCTTAGGTGGATATATACACATATACACAAAAAGAAGACAGTGAACTGTTTTGGCATTTGAATCTATACATCTTTTCTAGTTTGCTCTATTTACTTCATACATTTTCAATGTCCACAGTTACTAAATTATGCTGTTTGCTTTAACTTATGTTCATCTATAAAAAGCTTATGTTTATCTTAAAGAAACTTATGTTCATCTTACACTTTTCATTTAAATATGTTAATTGTTTTGTTGTCTTGCATGTTTTCAAGATCAATGTGGACTTAATAATTTATATGTTGACTTAAAACATCAGCTTTCAGCTTTTTATATTCTTTGTTTGGTTGGTAACAGAGAGTCCTTAGGTATATAATATGGGAGTTTGACCTGCATATTGATTCCTAATGGATATTCTCCCGTTCAGGGGTATCCTCTCTACTCAATTTTTTGGCACACCTATTACTAACTACATCAATAGATGTGTTCTCTTTGATTCTGAACTTCTTTTGAACAAAGAATTGTGCTTGCTGTTTCCCATGTCAAAAAACCAATTTTGTTCTCACAATTATGATATACTCCCGATGTTCCATTTTATATGGCACTCAGTGCTTCTTTAGTTTGTTAAAAAATGGCACTTTCCATAATTGGGAACTCTTTTAACTTAAAACTTCTAATTCTACCCTTAATGGCATGCTTAATGGCATGGGATGTTTGAAATGTACTTTTTCTTTATCAAAAAGTTTTTTAAGTGTACGGTTGGTATGTGTCAAACGTTTTTCTTTCTTAAAGCCTTGGTGCACCCATGAGATCACTGGGATAGAAAAATGAGATAGAACACCATATTGTTGTGTAGGTTCTCTACTTTTTTCTTTTGGTGTACCTGCATACAGGAGACTTTCCTATTTTAATGAAATCACTCTACTTCATTAATTTTTTTTTGGAGTGAGTGCAATTTGAAGCTATCTATTCTTTTTGCTATCACTGTTAGTGGAGGGATTTATATACACCGCCTCTTTTCCCTTATCTCTTTTTGGTGCACCCATGAAATCTCTAGAACTCTAGAAGCATTGAAGATTGGGTGTTGTAAGATTGACTTGACCAAGACCTATAGTTGCTTTGTATTTTAGGTAAACTTCATGCTTAAATTTTAATACGATCATGCTTCTTTGTTCTAAATGAGATAAGGGCATTTTGTGCTCTTTTTTAAAGTATGTAATCTGATTACTTTACTTGATTAAAAAAAGTATATAATCTGATTACTTGGTAGAAAAGAGAGTGTCATAAGACAAATCTATGAAGTTCTGTTCTCGTTTTGGTTGAAAATTGGTGGAGTCCCTCTCTGTTTCTCCCTTTCTGTATCTGCCAAATTGCATGCTTCTCTATATCTTTCTTTTGGCCTGAAGGAATTCGATTTTATCTTTCAGTTTAATAGAGCATGATTTTTTGGGTAGCTTTGAAAGAATTTCTTTAACTTGTATAGGCTGAATTTTTTAAGGAGAGATCGTGTCTTGTCATCTAGTTTGAAAAGAGATTTTCTACTACGAAATCAATGAACTATTCCTCAATCTGTGAACTAGTTGGGACAATTTTGACAGCGTCTATTTTAGTATTACTACTTCTCTTGGATTATTTAATTTTCTTTTGGATGAGCTATAGCCCCTTGTTGTTTTGATCTCTATAACAATTGGTGAATTATAAAAAACCTTTTCCTCCTTTCCTTTTTATTTTATTGTAACCCTGGATATCTGAGAACAGTTGACTTGTTACCATCTCTTTCCTGTGCATCTGGGTCAGTTTACTGAGAACTAAAAGAATTGTAGGCACAACTCAAACCACTGATGGATCAACTTGCCAGAGTAAAAGATTTACCTGCTCCCGAGTTTGGAAGCCTTCAAGCATGGGAAGTGCGAGCCAATGCTGTGGCCCGTGGTGCAAATGGAGATAATGCAAATGACTCAAAGTCAGGACAAGGGCTTGGATTTGGTGGAACACCGATGCCGTTTGTAGGGGAGACAAAGGTTCTTTTGCCCAACTGGAAAAGGAAAAAAGAAATACTGTTGTTACAGTCTTTTACTTGGAAGCTCATCATTATGTGTTTCTAGTTGCTTCTGATGCTTCTTGGAAATGCAATGCAGTGATTTTGGTGTATATTCATGCTCATGCATCTTAGTTGCGACTTGCATGTACATGAATTTTTCCAACACACAATCACACATCTGAACTGGATTTTAATGCACTAGTCCATACAATGAGGTTGCACAACATAGCTTTTGCTCTGTGTTAGGTAGTCTTCTGATCAAATCTTGAAAACAACCATTTTAACCCCCCTCCTTTTATTGCAACATTGGAAGTTTTCTCCCTTTTGTACCTGTGAACATCTTGGTTATTTGTTTATTCTATATACAAACTTCTGTTTCCTTTCTCACTGATAACTTGAGTCTATATTTATCCTTTAGCAACTGTTTTTTCTCAATAATACATTATGTAGCAATTGCTCTGAATGCTTTCAATAAAATATCTCTGTCTTTCCTTATGAATTTGATGGAGATAATAGTGCCCAAGTTATGTAAGATGTTGATTGAGTGAAATACACCCTGAAACTATCGTGTCATGAATTTAAACCACTTTTTGCTGTTGATTGCAGGTTGAAGTTGCTTTCTCTGGTCTTGAAGAAAAAGGAGATATCAAATCTGATGTTTCAGTTACACCAATGAAAGTTTTGCCTCCATGGATGATAAAGGAGGGAATGAATCTTACAAAAGAGCAGCGTGGAGAGGTCAAGCAAGAATCAAATATGGAGGGTACTTCTGCTGCAGCAGGATTATCTGATGACAAGAAGTCCATAGGATTTGAAGATGTTAAAAATATACAGGTTAAGGTCATTGCCTTTTGTATGGTTCATTACCTCTTCCTGCCCTTCTCTTATTCTGCCCTGTCCTTTCTTGCTTGAGTTCTCCATATGCTGTATATTGATGCTTTAATGCCTTTTTTTCTTCTTGGTTTTGGTAGGATGAATATATTAAGGCATATTATGAGGCACTATTCAAGCGGCAAAAAGAGCAAGAAGAAGCTACCAAAATATTACCGGAAACATCAACTACAGATGGAGTGTATAACACCTCTACTGAGCGCCAAGTTGGCATGAAATCCAAACGTGAAGAGGAGGACGAAGGAGAGGATGTTGAATGGGAGGAGGCCCCACCTGCAGGTAATTTTATATTGTTCATATACTTCAATCTCTTAAGTGGTTGAGGATAGGAGGACTGTTCAAAGAAGTTGATAATGGAGGTGCTAGTGATTGAAGTTATTAGCTTGCTACATCATGAGGTTCAGCTCCTTACCTTGTTTGTTGATGGGAGTTGCTGGTGTTGTACTGTCAACTGTGTACTGCTTTGCTATGAGCCATTCATGGTGCAACCGTAAAAAAGATACTATTATGCAAATTCTTTCTTGAGTCCTTATAAAATGGAGAGAGACCATAAATGGAACAAATGGATCAAAATGATATACTTTGTGCTGATCAGAACCTCTGGGGTTTAGCTGCTTTAAGTGTTGGCCATTTTTTTTTTGGTTTCCCGCAAATTCCAAAGTTTCCTCCTCTATGTCTACTTTAACTGCGAGGACAACACTTCTTCTCCTAATTGTTAAATATTATTCTGAAAAATTACCGCTAACACAAACTGTGGTATTTAAAAGGGAGCAGGGTAGAGGGGTTGGCCAATATTCTGAACCTTTGGACACACTGGGGTTGGGACAAGCTAACACAAGGGAGATTTTTTGGGTATCCAAAGATTTTTAAAAATAAAAGGAACATCTAGAACATTGAAGAAAATGCAACTTGTCAAAGTATGCTAACAACTCTTCACATCTTTCACGAATTAATCTGAAAGAGCTTAGGCACATACGCACAGCACCTATAGTTCTGAATAACATACTCAATTTATACACTTATATATCATAGAGATGCCAAGAAAGTGATTACATACACAATTTTCTGTCCTGTTTGAATAAAACAACTAGTCTACGAAAGCTGAGAACTGAAATATATGGCCATGTGGGAATCCATGCAAGAGAGGAGAGATATGGATAATTCTGTTTGAGAATACTTAAGGTTCCAGAGTTACTCGAGCCTTGACTTTCTAGAATGTAATGGTCTTTCAAAGTCTTGTTACTCAATAACAGAAATCGATTGCAAATGCCATGCAATCTCTGCATAGTTTATAGAAGTTGGGCCTGTAAACTGAGCAACATGTGTCGTGCACTTCGCACTTCCTAGGAAGTAGTAGTCTTAGACTATTAAGAGTGGCAGTAGATACACTTTGGATAAGGAGAAGGTGTAATGATTTTCCCACGAAGTTCAGTTCAGGTGTGTAGGTGAAACTTAGCGACCAGTTAGAGAGGATCTTCTAACTTCTTATAGTTAGTATGATGTGTTACTTTGTTCTGCTTGCTTGATTAGAGTTTTATAGGTGATGATCACTGCTAAATTTTGTCTTCTCCCAATTCTTTAGGCTCTGATTCTTCTTTCCTTTTCTCCCGAGTCCTGCTTCTTCATTTTCACTTTCAATTTATAGGTCGTGTTTGATTTGCTTAGTTTTGAAGTTCAACTATCATGTTCACATTGGGTATGTTTTCAGGTAATACTACAACTGGAAATCTCAAGGTAGACTTGAATGTTCAAGCAGATGCTTCTGAAGATGACAACGATGAAGAAGATGACATAGACTGGGAAGAAGGTTGATGGTCAAAGTAATTTTTAAGCTGCAAAATAAAAATGCAGACTGCCTGAAGTCTGCATGCATGTTTGTAGCTTCGTGAAGAGAGTACCATCTTCATCCTGACATGGGGGTCGTTTGGTTAAAAGAAACTAAGCTATGTAGGAATTGTGTAATACAAGGACTAATAACGCATTATTTTTATTGAGTGTTTTTTTTTGGCACTAGAAATGGGATATACAAGGTAAAATTCAAAATTTGGGTTTACTTTTTTAAATTTAATAGAATTTAAAGAGTACTGATGATGGATTTGAGGAAAAGATGGAGTGATTTTGTCTTTTGATGTTTAACCTATGTATTGTTATTCCATATTATATCAGGTATAGTTTATAATATATGATGGATTTAGGCGTTAGCAATGTAATGCTCACTTTAGGACTCAGGTACACATAAATCCTCCCATAACACTCTCTATATCTACCTTGTTTCCACTTTCAAGTTTCAACAATATTTTTAGTGGGAGCATTGATTTAATTTTAAAGTCCAGAGAAATACAGTAAGAAAGCATTAAACACAAATCATCCCATAAGTCTCTGTGAGGCTTTGTTATTGGTAATAAGTAATATCATAAAATAGTAACAAAACGAGACATTAAAGAAGCGACAAGAGGGGTTGCTTGGATGATAAACACTCTCCGCCTCCAACCTGACGTTTTTGGGTTTGACTCTCCAATGGAGCAACAAGAGTGGGAGAGGTGAAAAAGAAGAAGACGACATAAAAGAACTCTAAAAAGAATAAAGAATACTATCAACTCTGATGTCTATCAAAGCATAAATCTGAAACTCTTCTCACACAGATGATAAAAGGAAGGGATCCCAAACTGCATTGTCACCAGCACCCCAAAGCCCATTTTCAAACTGCAGGAACTGTTGTTCAGTTGGAACTGAAGCTATTTGTGTTAATCCATTCATATCGGGCATCATTATTGACCCATTTAAAACATCTACTTCCCCAAATGTAGACAAATCAACCATTGGTTCACTAACTGAAACTGGCCATGTACAAGTAGAAGTAGTACTATTACCACCACCAAAAATGTTAGTGTTAATGTTATTATTTATAGTTGTACTAAATGAAACCTCGTCTTGGACTCGACTCATTTGTGGTTCTCCCCATGGTAATCGTCCTTGCTCGTTAGCCCACATTATCGCTGAATTTGTCCCACTATACCACTGGTTATCTTGACATTGTGAGGATGAGATTATGGGCTGATAATCGTTCGTCAAGAGGCTTATGTAATCAAGATTGTGATTTCCCCTGAACAAGTCATCAGAATAATTGTCAATTTTAGGTAATTTCTCAGTTTGTGAGGATGTTTTCTTGATTTCAATACAAGGTAGTGATGGTTTAACTTTGGATGCTAATTGAGAAGTTGAATTAGAGGCATAAGCTTGAATGAAAGATCTTGAATTCTTGCTGTTAAAGAGTTTAGCTTTAAGTGCACCAACAAGACTATTTTCAGTTTCCTCTGTTCTGCAGGCTTCTTCAAAGTTAAAAGACTCAGAATTTTCAAGAATACTACTACCTTGGTGGGAATCAGACGCGGGTAGTTCAAAATTAGTACGAGCATTAGCCCCTCTTAATGTTCGAGCAGCTTGATCATATGCCCTTGCAGCATCCTCAGCAGTGTCAAAAGTACCAAGCCATAGCCTCACCTTTTGTAAAGAATCTTTGATCTCTGCAACCCATCTTCCTGATGGCCTTTGGCGAACACCAACAAATCTTGGATGGCCCCTTGATGATGGTTTTCTTCGTGTTCTAATACCGTCACTTGGCTGAGGTGCTGGTGGCTTCATTATTGAATATGTTTGGTTGAAATTGGAATCAAAAGTTCATGGTAAGGTAGTCTGTCTCTAAGCTTGGTGTCTTGAACTGCTGAAGGTATAAAATGGAGAAGGTATCTTTGAATTGTCACAAATGGACTAGAGGAAAATGATATTCCTCTGTATATAAAATTATAAACACAGAATGATTGTTGCAGGCCATGTTGGTTCTATCGACTGAAAATCATAAAATATGAACGAATTATGGCAAGACATGGACGATTTTATATAGTTGTACTATGTGCTAATGCAGACGCCTCCAAATGTATATGTTGTTTTCAGAATGATGTGATCAATATAATTTGGATATTGTAGACATTCTGTTGCCCCTTATATACATTCAATGCAACAAATGGCAATTAGTCACTAGGAAACACAATTTTTTAAAAAGATTTCTGGTGAACTCAAAGACCAGATCAACTCTATAACTTGACTAGTTCTACAGGTTAGATAAATGTGAATTAATATTTATGTTGTAATGACAAGATATATGTATCAATGAGTATGTTAATAAAGTTTAAGGTTCATTCGATAAGTTATTGAATTTAATGGAACAAATAAGCAACATGATATGAAAATATGTGTTGGAGATATTAGCCTAGATTGTGCGTCTTAAATAGTCCAAAGAACAATTATTTGGTTTAGTATTTGATTAAAACGTTGTCATATGATGGCCTCTTCATAGGAGGTTCAAAAGGGGTTGAGAAGAGATTGATAAATTTAGTACCAAGGAATGGATCAGAAGACTCTATTGGGCTAAAACGGTTCAAGAATACTCTTAATATAACGTGATATTATCCACTTAGGATCAAATTTTTCCTAAAAGATCTCATACCATTAAGTATATTGAACACCTCCAATGTGACGAACAATCTTCAAAGCTAGGGGCAAATGTCGTAAACTGGCCCATAGACAGGCAAATACACTAACCCGAGCCTCATGCCACACTCCACCATCTTCATACTTATCCTGCCAAATCAGTGGTTCGATATTAGTTTTCTGAGTGAAAGTTGAGAGATTTAAATAAAAGTATTATCAATTAAGTTTGTGTTTTTTTCAAAAATATTATACTAATAAAATAAAAAAATTAAATATTAAATATTAATTAAAAATCTACATGCATCACAAAAAACCACGTGATTAGTTATTTTTAATTATAAAATTATCACATTTTAAATTATCTACGCAACGCAACGCGTGGACACTTATACTAGTTTTTAATAATAAGAGTGATATAATTTACAAAATATTCATTCAAAGTATTCATCACATAAGACTTCTTTTTCTTTTCAACTATCAATATGAGACTTTATTTTTGCGCGCACACAACTCACTCATGCTAGCCAATTTTTGAGGCAAGAAAAAACACAACTCCACTACTAGCAAGCTGGATGATTGTCCAAATTTCACCTACTACTTTCAAATGACTAATTGTTGTATAAACCACATAAATTTATGGAGAATCGATGTTTTTTGGAAAAAAACATAGTAATAGGGTCGATGAAATTAAGGTGAAACCGACAAGAGTTATTACATTATAGTAGTTATATTAAGGCATTCAAAAAAATTCAAAGTCGATTGCCACTTCCGAAAGAAAAGGCCTCAAGCCGCTGAGGTCTATTGTCTTCACCTGCTCCTAACACAATAGGAAAGAAGGTTTGTCCCCTATTCTCTCATCACTTTAATTTTCGTGCTATTAATGAACATCTACAATAATATGTTCAGTGTAGTCCTTCACAAATGAGATTTGTTTCCCAACCTTTATAAGTAGAAAGATTATTTCTTATAGATACTCAGATCAAAAGAGAAATTTTTGAAGCAGAATGACCCAAAAAAAAGAAATCACATGACAACAAAATAGTCAGGCACAAGACAAATAAAACAACAAATTGTAATACATATTGAAGAATACTTTATTAATGTACGAAAGTAAAATTGTATGTTGAAATAACGTTGGCCTACGTTAAGTAACACTTTCTATCAAGTCATATATGGTAACGACCTAAAATTAGAGTGATGACTTGTTATAATGAGATAAATCATAAAAGTTTTGATTATTTATATTGTTCAAAAGTGAATTCCTATAATAAAAGGTATTTTCTAGAATACAAAGTGCTTGAACATAACTGGACTACAGCACGCGCATCAAAGTCCAAAATTAAATTTAACTTCCTTTCATTGTACTACTTGAAAGTTGAAATACCTAACCTTTGACTATAGTAATTTTGGGGAGATAAATGGGGATCTTGCACTAAGAAATTGCATTTAATTAATAATAAAACTATTTATATTACAAAAGAATAATAAAAAAAAAGTGCTCATTGTCCATGGACCTCACTTCTAAAATGGAAAATTATCAGAGAATTAATGTTCTCTCTTTAATTAGTGGTAATTAAAGTTGATATTGTTAATTTCTAGCACATCTTGACCAAAATATTCTCCTCCATTTTGTAATGATTTTTGTTGACTCTGTAAAAAGAAATTGCACATGAAAATTAAAAAGAATAAAATTAACTTAAAAATAAATACACTAATCTTGAGTTTCACTAGTAATTGATCAATTTGTATAGTAAGCAAGAATAAATCAATGATTTCTGCTTTGAGCCTTTGATAAAAAGGTTTTAGTAGATTCTACTAGATTTTAATTTTCTTTCTTCCGTGATTAAATAAGTAAATAAATATGAATTACAATAAAGAGCAAAAATAAGAAGAAAGTCCAAAAATATTTCAATAAGGAATTAGTTCAATGGCTCTTTCTTGTCTTGTTTGCTACATGTATATTCAATGGCTCAAATGAAGAGTCATGATGTGCAATGGGCTTCTTCACTATTCTTCGTATAGTAATTTCGAACCATGCTACTATAGGTTACACTTCGTACATTCGTAGTATCATTTTTCTAAAGTAACAATGTAAGTTATATATATTGTCAGTATTAAAAAATAACTAAATTTATGATTATCAGATCATCTTAAAAAACGACTAGCTAGATATAGTTGATTACTTGATTATGATAAGGAGTTAGTAACTTGGAAAATAGGACCACCAAAGAATGTAGTGTGGAGGATGGAGTTGTTCCTACCTTAATCAAACGGATTCAAATGTTGTGAATGAAAAAATTCTTGATCGAGAGCGCTTCCTCCCAAATAAAACCCTACACGAATCCAAATATAGTCGAACTCGTTCATCCAATTCACAACTTTAGCTCAAACTTATATATGACTTGAAACATTAATCAAATATATAAGAATAAATTTCAATTTCAAACACAATAAGTCGAATAGGTTGTAAATTTTTAAGCTAGAATTTTATAAAGTGCGACTCTTGAATTTATCTACGTTTCCTTCATGAAAAAAAAACAAACTTAATTAAAGTACTTCCTATTGAATTTAATGATCACTTTACCGTGTCAATTTTTTTTTTATGTTTCGTGTCAATGTATAATTAACTAATTATATAGGTTTCTTATTTTTCAAAGTTAAATAATAGGGGCCATGCATTTTCCATTAATTAAAATGAAAATAATATAAGGTTTGACTAAGAAACTTTAATGGCCACTCTAACGTGAACGCAAAGCAAGTTTTTATTGGAGGAAAATTAAATGTCGACAAACTTTGCCTCCCTCTCCGTATTATTTGGACCTCCATTTCTCTCTTTTTCTCTCTCCATTTTTACTTATGCACTATATTATTTTCTTCGTCCATTTTTACTTATGCATTATATTATTTTAGAATATGCAATAATAATTATCTAATTTATAAAATCAATAAATAATTTATCATGATGACTTATATTTAATAAGCAAGCGTGGTTTGGTAAAGTTATCCCTATCATTTATTGTTTTTTAATTCATGTGTCAAGTTAATAGTGGACAACTATTGTTGAACGGTGTAAGCAATTAGTTACTATATATATAAACAAAATAGAAAAGTTGAATTTGATGATCAAAGCTTAATTAGTTTTGGTGATCAAGTAAAGTCTCATGGAAGCAAAAACATTGCTCCCATGTCAACCTGCAGCTTATGTAACAACAACTCTATTTCTAATTGCTTCTTTCACTCTTCAACTTCAACTTCAAGATCTAAAATTCCCATATTAATACTACTTTTTCTTCTATATACTGTCATATGCTTTCTGATCTCCATGCTCCCTTTTCTCTCCCGTTATTATTATGGCAGTAATATTCAAAATTGTTACTAAGAAGTGTCTCATTCTTTCGATTGCTATCGTCTTCTGTCTTATTCATGGATGGTGTAATTACTCCGATAATGTGATTTTGAGCAGCAGAAGAGAATTGATTGCAACCAAATTTGATTTCACGCCTTTTATGCCACGTCATCATCACCGGAAACACCTGTCTCCGTCGCCTGAAACTGAGATCGATCCGGTTTACGGTGTCGAAAAACGCCTAGTTCCTACGGGCCCAAATCCGCTTCACCATTGAGGTTTAATTTTATAGTCCGTGCATTTATAATATATTCATCATCAGTACAATTTGTAATCTGTTGTTAAGTACCAAGCACGACGACGCATAATTTTTGTATTATATGAGAAAAGTTCCAGATCATATCAATTTTCTTTTTTTCATCTTCAAATTATTTGATTTATTTCATAGTTTTCGATATATTGATCAGACTTTCATGTGGATTAATGCTGGTCTAGCTAGCTAGCTGTTTTGCTCTGAAATTGTTAGCACTAATCATTCTTTTTATTAATATGATTAATAAAAACTTTGGATCATGGAAAATCATGGAAAGGGTGATAAATATAATTATATTAATTGTCATTGGGATGTTAAAATTAGTCTGTTTGTGACGGCACGGCAAGTTAGGGGTTGAGAAATGATGGCACTACAACTGGTATGTACAATGTGTTGTCATTATATTATTATTATTTTGTGTGTGAGGGTGGTGGGTTATGATGGGAAACTTGAAATTACTAGATACAGATATATAACCAAAGACATGCTTAGAAAGTGTGGTTGACTTTGTGACATTTATTCTACTATTATTATTTCATCTCAATTTATATGATATAGTTCAGATTTTGATTTAAAGTTGAATAGAAAAAAATTGATAGCAATTTATTCGTATGCTTTTTACATATTTTAAATTGTTATTTCTTGTGATTTCTGATACTTTTTATGTATTTTCTCTGTTTCATTTTACTTGATGGCTATATTAAAAATATTTCATTTATTTTTTATTTGTTCACTTTGAGTTTTAATGTATCATTAATAAGATTAGTTTGGTAAAATACATTTTTAATAAAAAAAAAATTAAGCATTATGTCAAGTTAACATGAGTCAAATAATCTGACAGAGAGTGGGTGGATATAAATTATTTTTCGAAAACCTAAAAGATTATATGTCCGAATTCAGGGTAAGTACTAATAATACTAGACTCCATTTGTTTTTGGTTTTTTGTAATTTGATTTTGTAAATTAATAATGTTAGACTCCTCCTTTTCGCTTTCATTATTTTTTAAATGCTTCCTTTTTTCCCTTTCCTTCTACTATTTTGGTTAGTTTATGATGAGATCATGAATAGTATTTGATTGCAAACATACACCAAATGATCCATAAAGCATGCAACTGGTCTCAAGATCATACGGTCTCATTTGATTGATAATTAATTAGTATTTATTTGGTTTAGTTTGTATGTAAAGTTACATACTTGTCTTCTAGTGATCATAATTCAAACACCATTCATAAATGCTTTAGTTTTACCCTATTCAATATATTTGACGATTGATGGTGTATTTGGTAATATAGAAAATATTTTCTAAATTATCTTTTTCAATAATCAAGTTCTCTCTAATATAATGTTAGATTGACATGAAATAGTTTCCTCAATACATTTACCCCAAATTAAATAGGAAAAGTAACTTCCAACTATTCACCGAAAGTCATTTTCTTCACAATTATATTATCTTAATTCTTAATGAACTCTTAAACATTACTATTGCGATCTGTATTACTAAATATTTTATCGAAACTCTATCAAGTTTGCCTAATATTGTTATAAGGCTACCTATTAATAGGCCCTTGTGATTAGATTCTTCCCCAAACCCAGCGCATAGCGGAAGCTTTAGTACATCGGACTGCCTCTCACCCAAAAAAAAGGACTTTTTTTTTCGAGAATTACTTGTATCATACTAAACACACCCTAATATCAAATGTAGTGGTTGTACAAAGATTAATGTATGTGGATGTTTTCTTGTGAGGGTGTTGAGTGGTTAAAGGGTAAGTGGGCTAAAATTGTGACCTTTTTCTAACTTAAATATTGTGGGCTATACTATAGTCTATATTTTCAACATACAACAATATGGTGGTTGTGAAACTGTTTCTTTGACTTATAAATGGAAATGACATTTTACACTTTTTGTAAGCACTAGCGTCTCTAATTGGTTCTAATAATGATATATACTCATTGACTTCATGTGTCTCAACCATTAAAATTTGTACCTGATTTTTTCAATATAATTCATGGAGGTCCACTCAGGTGTGTTGGCCGTGTAAATTGAAATATATATATATACTATTTTTATTTATTAAGAGAAGTGTCAATTGAAAAGATCCTATTTAAAAATAAAGAAGAAGATCTTATCCAACAATGGTATAACTATAATTTACGTGGGTCCATAATGAATTGATTTTCAACTATGATACAATTGTAATTGGATGGGCAATTATAGCCCTTTGATGCTAATGATTTTCAACTGTCGATCTGCATATCTTGGCCACTAACTGAAACACGATACTCTCCCCGTTTTAATTTATGTAGTATTATTTACCTTGATACAATTTTTTTTAAAAAAATTTATCATCTAAAATAAATTTTAGATATTTACATGGATATAAATAATTTTATTAGGGATAAATTTTTTTTTTAAAGCTTAGTTATTATGAAGTGAAAAAAAAAAGTACATATGGGTGGGAAATGATTTAAGCCATCGGGCATTGTTGGAGTGGAAGCCACCGGGTCCTTATTCTTCCACTACATAAGCAACTATTTCTAATTTCTTTCCTCTAGTGGTGCCGTCGCCCCGATGACATTGAAGGTGGATGGTCTAGAACTTCTAATCTCGTTTGCCTCGTGGTCAAAGCTTGAAGTCCAAGTTTTTTACTTTTGAAATTGAAGTTGATCACGGGGTAAGTAAATGTCAAAAGTCTAAGACTATCTATTTTTAAATCAATGGTATAATTTCCTCTTCTTTTTTTAAGGTCATCAAAAATGTTGTTAATCTTTAACCAATTTTCAAATATAATCTTTAAAAATTATCCTTACAGACTACATTAGACTCGATTAAATATTTGTTCATATATTATTCAATTTTACATATAAAACATTACACTGTTTTGATAATGTGTGACGATGAAATTTGATCGCAGGCCTAACCTTTGCATTTCTATATTATTTAATTATGTAATTCTCAATAGTCTAATGTTTGGAATAACATAGAAAATTTTAGATCGTAGTTTAAGAATTTCTCATAAAAAAATTATTTTTCTCAAAGAGATCTTTAAACCATCGACTACGCTTCCCCCATTAGGCCTATTACCTATATTATATGACATCGTTGATTAGGTAACCCAAACTCACTAATGGAACATTTGAGGGCCCAATAACCAACGTCCAAGTTGTTTAGGCAAACAAACTCACATGTTATATATTGATTGAATGACATAAAAATTACTTATATAAATTTCATAGTGTTAAGAGCTAATTACAACATATCTTTATTCTTTTTCAAATTACAAAAATATCTTAAAATTATAGGACCTTCGATATATCAGGAAAACTGCGGATACATAGCTCGTTGATTGCAAATGATACATTACTTAATGGGAGTGATATATCCGAGAGGGGATAGAGATGTTTTCAAGAGATGATAGGGATTTATTCGAGAGAGATTTTTGTATTTTTTTTAAATTGTGTGAAATTTCATAGATGTGGTAAAATAAGATGGGTATTTAGGTAATTTTTCCTTGAATAAGTGCCTATCTGTACTTTAAAAAAATAATCATCATATTTTCATCTATTTT
This sequence comes from Solanum stenotomum, assembly GCF_019186545.1. Taxonomy (NCBI): domain Eukaryota; kingdom Viridiplantae; phylum Streptophyta; class Magnoliopsida; order Solanales; family Solanaceae; genus Solanum; species Solanum stenotomum. The sequence goes on along the minus strand of NC_064284.1, from coordinate 3,151,544 downwards.
AGATTAACATTATTGTTTTGATGAATTATTACTGATTAAATAAATAACCAATTTCATTGACGTAACAATTAGTTATAAGCTCTAATATTTCATTATAAGATAGTAAAGTACAGATTTAAATTGATTAAATTATGTAAGATATTCAAGAATGTGAGTTTTTGGTCTGTTTATGTAAAAAGTATGTTATACTTTAACTATTTTATTTTACTATATCAGTACCAACTTAACATAACATATAGGTAATTAAATTGTGAAAGGATTAATAATTATAAATAAATATAAATATTCACAAGAGAAGAAATAAAAAATAAATATACCAAATTTAATATCTAAAAAGGTATTTTAGAATACCTCAACTTCTTCTTCTTTTCTCCTTCTCCTTACCAGCCTTTGAACCCTTGACCTACTAGTGGTATGGAGCAAACTCCTCAACCACTATGAACAAGGAGGCCGGTGTTAATTTTTCAACAAGAAAAAATATTCATATCCTACAAAACACATAAAATGGGCCAGGCCCACAAGTTACTCTTTTCCGTATTTCCAATAGAAGTCCAAAGATTGATGGGCTAGAGTCCATGTTCAACGGGTAAAGCTTAATGGCCTGCAAGTATTTTGGTCTTCATATTTCAACAAAACTAATTTTCAATGCTTCACTTTATTTCATCAAGGGATTACAATAACATATTGAAATCTCGTAAGTGGGGTCTGAGGAGGGTAGAGCATATACATTACCTTATTTCTACCATATAAAGGTAGAGAAACTGTTTTTAAATGACCATCAAGCATCCGTTTGAGCACAACAAATCAAAATAAGTATGAAAAGAAAAATATCAATGAAGAAAATATAGAAACTAATACAGAAACAATAATAACAATGAAATAGTACAATAATTAAAACACCATAAAAGGATTCAGTAACTTTTTTCTTCTTCTTTAAAGAATCATATCAATGTTTGGTCATTAAAACTTCTAATTCAACTTAAAGTTGTATTTAAAATTTGAAAATTTATAACTTGTTCTCCAACTTATTTTTCACTTTTGAAGTTGCACTTAAGTAGATTTAATCATGAAAATTATTTTAAATATTCTTTGTAAAAAGTATAACCAAACACAATTTTATTTTTAACTCCAACTATATAAATAAAGTTTTATAATTATATATTATAGTTAATTATAAATTTCAAATAAAGTGAAAAATATTGAAATGCATAGCTAAACGCCTACTAAGTTTTGATTGAGGTATTGTTGAAACCTAATTGTACTTTTTGAACTCACGTGGGAAACTCTTTTAAAAAAAAAAAAAAGATATTGTGAGGATTGTGATGGTATTTGATATTACCAAATGTGAGATGATTAAGGTTTTAATTAAATTCATCATAATTGCATGTTTTTGTAATGTTTAATTTAGGTCTACTAATATTCTTTGTGGCGTGTCCACTGAGAATGATAAATCAAGGGTTATAACTTATAATCACATTTTAATATTTTTTTTTTTGCCTTTTCATCGTCGGTTAAGGACGTGATTTGTTTATTACTGAAAGATTAGTTTTTCCTAAATAGCTTTAATCATTACGGGGGCTATCGGTGTGAATGAATATATGCAACTTAAAATAAGGAAAAACTACAGAATATGGAAAACATCAATATATATTTAAAATAAATAGCTATAGTTTTTTTTTTATGTTATATGGATATAACTACACAATAAATAGCAAAGTTAATTATATACAAATAATCAAGAAAGTTATTAAATATTAAATAGGAAAATTATTAATATAAGGATAATTAATTATGTCTAGGCACATTTTATGTGATCAGGTTTTCATATTTATCCTCATTAATACTTTCTCTTTCATCAATATTCCTATATCACATATTCTCAAATTTTCCTCCCATATTCCTTCCAATTTAAGATCTTTTTTGATGATTCTATGAGCAATTTTTGTGATTTGAATTCATCAAGTATCTTTGAATTGATTTTTCTCTCTCTTTTTATGAAGATTATATTTGTATCTATCTATATTTTCATCTATTTTTATAGGGGTTCGATTGAACAATTATTTTGTTTTCTCCATTGCAGTGGTTATAGTTATAAAAAAAAAGTAGTAAAGGAAGAACATGAGTAAAAAGAGATCGAGGTTTGTGTGATTGTGATTTGAATTCATCAAGTATCTTTTAATTGATTTTTTCTCTATTTTTTATGAAGATTATATTTGTATCCATGCATCTACATTTTCATCTATTTTTATAGGGGTTCGATTGAAGAATTGTTTTGTTTTCTCCATTATCAATGGTTATAGTTATACAAAAAAAAGTAGTAAAGGAAGAACATGAGCAAAAAGAGATTGAGGTTTGTGTGATTGTCAAATTTGTATATAGTAGAATACTCATATACATAGATACTTGTATTGTAATATCAACACAAGTTGAAATGGTGATTTGTGCATACAAGTATATCCATTTTTCTTGTTTCTATGTTGTTCAATGTATCCATCTTTTGTTTAACAACAATGTATTCATATATATACTATATTGTATTCATTTTTTTGAATATATAACAACAATGTATTCATTTTTCAAAATGTCGTGTTCATATGTTAATTGTCATACTTTACCTTGTTTGATATATTAATGCATTACGTTTTTATAAATACTTGTATCCTTGATATATTAATACTTTAAATTCAAAGTATTCATATGCTACACAATTAATACATGTTCCTTTTTTGGTTCATCGTAATTAAAACTGTATTAGTGTATAAATAGAAAAATAAAAATATATAAAGAAATACAACTAGAAAAAGATATAGATTGTAGTCATTTTTTATAAGTAACATACTTATAGCTATTGAATTTCAATAACCCTATAAATATAGTCATTTTTGTAAGTTCTAATTCCTTCTAAATATGGTTGAAATCATTCATATTGCTAATGTTCTTTTAATCTTTTTTTAATATGAATTTTTGTATTTTATTTCTTACTCATTTTGATATGTTTAACTTAAGCCGAATGTCTATAAAAAACAATCACTTTATCTTTACAAATTAGGATTAAAGACTTAAGGTTAAGATTGCATACACATCACTCTCCTTAAACTCTACTCATAAACTTACATTGCCACATTGGGCATGCATGCTATTATTATTATTATTATTGTTATTGTCGTATATTTATCAAAATTTGCTAATACTATCTATAATTTTTTTTTTTAAAAAAATTATGTTTATATTTATTATCACTGATTTTCTTTTCTTGTGTCAATTTTTTTCCCCTTTTCGTGACATACAAATTGACACAAGAAAAGAAAATCCGTGATAATATATATATATATATATATATATATATATATATATATATATATGATTTTTAAATATATTTAGTATATAGTATAGAGTTATTTCATTATGAAGGTTAGAAAAAATGATTTTAAAGATTTGTTTGAGTGTGACCTTCGTAAATTGATTGTTTTTATAGGTAAAGACTTATTAATAATGGACACGGAAGACATTTGAACTTTTGTGGGACTCTACAAGACTGTTCAATTCGAGTTGGGACTCTACAAGGTGTGTTCAATTCAAATTAGAATTCTTAGAAGGTACTCAACTCTAAACCCTAGTTCATGCCTATATAAAGGGTACTAAATTCTCTTAAAAGGCATCTCGAATATTCCGCTAATTGATGGAATATTCATATAGAGGTCAAATCTAAATCATTGTAGTTCGAGAAATGCGCACTAACGGTCCTCGAATCATGGATAAATCTTAGGAGAGCAAAATCTTAGGAGAGTAGAATCAATGGAGGATTATCAATAAAGTTATGTTTCTTCTTATTTTATTGTGATTGTCATTTATTTTCTGTCACTTTAAAATTTGTTGCAAACAGAGACTTCATTGATTGAGATATAAAACAAATAATATTCAATTAGAAACATAAGAAAAGGTTATAAAATGTGACTTTTTGGTTCGTTTACGTAGGAAGTATGTTATACTTTAACTAGTATTATGAATATATTACAGTTAATCATAAAATAGCAATATAAGTTTAATATACCACATGTAATTAAGTTATGGAACAATTAAAATTTACGATAAATATAAATAACAAGAAATTCAAAAGTATGAATCTAAATTGATTGAAAGTTAAATGTGGGTAATCAAATATAACAATAACTAAATTTAACAATTTCAAATTTCTACAATAAAAAAAACAAAAAACAATCATAAGTAATCAAAGAGAGAAAATATTTTTAAAAAAAATTAAAAAGGTATTTTAGAATATCTTTTTTTCTGTTTACCTGCCTTAAACTCTTGATCTAATGGTCAGGAGTAAACTCCTCAACCACTTAGCCTAAGAAGGCCGGTGTTAATTTAACAAGTATAAATATTTATATTTACTAAGCACATAAAATGGGTCGGGCCAACATTATTAGGCAATTTAAAAAAGAAAAGGTATGTTAGAAAGTACAAATTAAACATAACACATGTAATTAAGTTGTGAAATAACCAAAACTTATAATAATAAATATAAATATTTTCAAGCAAGAGAATCAAAAGTACGAATCTGAATTAATTGAAAATTAAATGTATCTAATCAAGTACAACAAGAACTAAATTTAATGAATTTCTAAATTTCAATAAAAAAACAAAAAATAGTCATATGTAATCAAAGAGAGAAACAAGAACTAAATTTAATGAATTTCTAAATTTCTACAATAAAAAACAAAAAAATATTCATATGTAATCAAAGAGAGAAACAAGAACTAAATTTAATGAATTTCTAACTTTCTACAATAAAAAACAAAAAATAGTCATATGTAATCAAAGAGAGAAAATAGTTTTTTTAACAAAAATTAAAAAGGTATTCTAGAATACCTTAACTTGTTTATTTTTTTTTTTATCATCCTTGAATCCTTGACCTAGTGGTTAGGAGTAAACTCCTCAACTAGTCAACCACTTAGACCAAGAAGGCCGGTGTTAATTTAACAAGTAAAATTATTTATATTTACTAAACATATAAAATGGGTCAGACCAACATTATTGAGTAAATTACACAAATCTCATAGTGTTTAAGAAAATATTATTTTTTAAACAAAAACATAAAATGGTATTTTAGAAATTAAGTAAAAATTTAACATAACACATGTAATTAAGTTATGAAATAATCAAAACTTATTATAAATATAAATATTTACAAGCAAGAGAATCATAAGTACGAATCTAAATTAAATTAATTGAAAGTTAAATGTGTCTAGTCAAATACAACAAGAACTACATTTAATGAATTTTCAAATTTCTACAATAAAAAACAAAAAACAGACATATGTAATCAAAGAGAGAATTTTTTTTTTTTCAAAAAATAAAAAGGTATTTTAGAATACCTTATCTTGTTGATTTTTTCTGTTTACTAGTCTTGAACTCTTGAAATGAGTAAAATAAAATTATTTATATTTACTAAATACATAAAATGAGTAAGACCAATAAAATTTTATTACTCAAAATAATAAATTCCAAAATATCTTAATTACCTAAGTAAATAGGGTTACAAATATTTTGATCTTCAAATTTCAAGAAAATTTCAAGAAAAGAGTTACCGTTTTCATTATTTGACAAAATATAAATGTTTCTTTTCTAAAAAAAAGAAAGTTCCATTTTTTCTTGGTATTATACAAAGAAGGTCCTTAGATCTAATTCTTACATTGATAGAGACTCTATGTTTAATTAATGTATTGATAGAATCTAATCGTACTTTTTGATATCTTGCTTTTGACATTTGTTAGAATATGTTGTATTATTATGTATTGATTATCACACTATTTTATTTGTTGTTATTGTTCCTTTTCTAAATGTAATACTTTAGTTGCCATTTTTTTTCACATTTTCTTACCCTTTTTTCTTTTCATAATTGTGTATTAGTTTTTCCTTTTCATAGTGAGTTAAGAACGTGATTTATTTGTTAATTAAAGATTTATTTATCCCAAATAGCTTTAATCATCACAAGGCTACTGGTATAAATGTATGTTTTTCTATTGATCTTCAAAAGAAATGTGGATTAGAAAATAATACTACATATGTTTTCGCATCTATGTGTCAGAAAACATATTTAGTAAAAGCTCGAAACATGCAACGTAAAATAAAAACCCCTAACAAATGAAATCATTCATATTGCTAATCAGTGGCGGAGCCACCTTACAATGATGGGTCGACCCCATTTTGGCGAAAAATTATATGATTTATACATGGTTAAAATAATTTTTTAGGTATATATAGTAGATGTCGAATCCTCTTCGACTACTTCGTGTGTCTATTTTTTTAGATTTTGAACTCCCTTACTGAAAATTCTGGCTCCGCCACTGTTGCTAATGTTCTTTTTTGTATGATTGCATATATTTTTTTAAATTGATTTTGTTAGTGAAAACTTACAAGATAACAAAAATACAAGATTACAATTGAATATAAAAAATGAAGAAATAAATCTCTT
>NC_064284.1:3055648-3141945 GCF_019186545.1 Solanum stenotomum | reverse complement strand
CTTAGGAGTTACATATGTTACAAAGAATAATGGGGAATAAAGAGTGAAGTAAAGTGGGCAACTAAAGGCCACCAACGTGCAAAGACTCAACTGACAAAAGGAAGATGCTACACAAAGACCATAACTTCCCAACGTTCTCTACAACATTAATCACTAATGAAGAATGGCAATAAAGCCTAACTAACAGTAGATGAAATGTCACATTAGGAGCGAGGATTGCAACTCCTAAAATGAATGCTACATGCTCACCTCACATAGTAAGTATAGATTCTGCCAAACGGACAGAGGTGCAAATTAATATAATAAAATATTAATATTAAAATGCTAACAAACCAACAATTTTGATATACTTAACTTGGTTCTTCTTTGTATTATTGCTTATATTTTTTAATTAATTTTATTATATTTAACTTGAGTTGAGCGTATCGTAACAATCACTCTACCTTCATATAAGGTTAAGATTACATATAGATCATTCTCCTTAAATCTGACTTGTGAAATTACATGGTATGCTATTATTATTATTGTTGTTTTACATTTATCAAATTATTACAAACACTATCTCTAAATTAAAAAAAATCATGTTTATATTATCACAAATTTTCTTTTCTTGTGTCAAATTTTTTTTTTCCGCTTTTGTTGAGGGAATATATTTGTTATGTTTGATGAATAGAAAATACAGAGTTTTATTTAATTTATGAAAGTTAAAAAAATATAATCAATTTCGGTGATTTGTATGAGTGCGACACTCGGAATTGAGAAAATATTCGTTAGAAACATAAGAAAAAGTTAATAAATTGTGACTTTTCGGTTCGTTCATATGTGTAGAAAGAATGTTATACTTGAATTAATTTTATGATTATATTATAGTTAATTATAAAATAGCAATACAAGTTTAACATAATACAAGTAATTAAGTTATGAAATGATAAAAAATTATGATAAAATATAAATGTCTACAAGCAAAAAAAACTAGAGTTACCAAATTTCTGCAATAAAAATAAAATAAAAAACATTAATATATAGTCAAAGAGAAAATACATATTTAAAAATTTTAAAAAGGTATTTTAGATTACCTATATTAACCAATGATTTTTTCGGATACCAGCCTTGAATCCTTGACGTAGTGATCACAAGAAAACTCTTTAACCAATCAACCAGTGTGATAAATAAGGCTGGTCTTATTTTACCACTAGATAAAATTATTTATATTTTCTAAACACACAAAATGGATCATGTCAACAATATATAATTACTTAAAAATAAAGTCCAAAATATGACCCAAATAAATAGGCCTACAAATATTTTGGTCTTCATATATGTTTCAACAGAATTTCAAAGCTTCACTTAATTTCATAGAAGGTTAAGAAAGAAAATAAAAAAGAGTTACCGTTTTTATTATTTTTGACATAATAAAAAAAAGAGTTAATGTTCTTTTCTAATTTATTCTTAGTTTGGTCCATAAATCTAATTCTTATGGTAGAGACACTTAAATGTTTAATTGAGGTGTTGTTGAAATCTAATTATTTTTTTTAAAAAAATATCTTATTAAGGTCATTATCATTCTTTGCTTCATGAACTGAAAATGATAAAGCCAGGGTTATTATAATTATATTTGTGTATTAATTTTGTCCTTTTATAGTCAATTAAGGACATTGTTTATTTATTAATCAAAGTTTAATTTATTCCACATAACTTTAATAATTATAGATACACCGATATGAAAGTATGTTTTTCTATTGATCTCTAAATGCAACGTGAATTAGAGAATAATATAATAAAATATATTTTCAAATACCTATGCCAAAATGACAAAAATCATAGAGTAACAACTCAAAATTATACGGAGTAAAAAAAAAATTCTCTAATCGTTGAATTAAATCATTCATATTTCTAATAATCTTTTCAATACGATTTCTTATATTTACTTTTCTTACTAATTTTCAATAAGTTGGACTTGAGCCGAGTGTCTATCAAAAATAACAATTATATCTTCACAAGTCGATAGAGATAATAAGACAAGGTTGTATACACACCACTCTCCTTAAATTTCACTCATAAACTTACATTGGGTATGCTATTATTATTGTTATTATAAATTTACCAAATTATCGCAAACACTATCTGCAAACAAAAAGAATAATCATTTTTATATTTATTATCACTGGTTTTGATTTATTTTCTTGTAGGAAAAAACATTTATTTTTCCCTTGTAGTGAAGAAAAATAAAATAAAATAAAAATTATATATATATATATAAAGTCTTATTTAATTATGATGATTTAAAAAAAAATCAGTTTTGGAGATTTTTGTGAGTGCGGCCCTCGAAAAGGATTGCTTTTATAGGTAAAGAGTTATTAATAATGGCACTTCATTGATTGAGATATTAAGCAAATAATATTTGATTGGAAAATTTTTAAAAAAGTATTATAAATTACCTACCTTGTTGATTTTGTTCTGTTTACCAGTCATGAATCCTTGACCTAGTGGTTAGGAGAAAACTCCTCATCAACTAGTCAACCATTATAATCGAGAAGGCTGTTGTTAATTTACCAAAAAATAAAATTATTTATATTTACTAAAAACTAAATTTAATGAGTTTTCAAATTTTTACAATAAAAAACTAAAAGAGAATATTTTTTTAGAAAATTTTTAAAAGGTATTATAGAATACCTATCTTGTTGGTGTTCGAGAGATACCAATTTTGAACCCTTGACTTAGTAATTAGGAGAAAACTCCTCAACAAGTAAACCACTATAACCAAGAAGGTCGATGTTAATTTATCAACAAATAAAATCATTTATATTTAATAAAACTTAAATTTAGTGAGTTTTCAAATTTCTAACATAAAAAACCAAAAAAACAGTCATACATTATTGTTCCTTTTCTAAAGTTGCCATCTTTTTTACATTTTTTTTTTACCCTTTTTCCTTTTCATAATTGTGTATTAATTTTTCCTTTTCATAGTCAGCTAAGGACATGATTTAATTGAGTTAATATTTTAAAAGATTGTTGAATTATGAGAATTTATCTTGAAAAGTTATTGAACTTTATCGTGCATCAATAAAATTACTCAACTTAAAATTATTATTTTTAAAAAACACTCAACTACATTTTTCACTAAAATAAATTAGACATGACAAAATAAATTATTTCTTATATCATATTGTAAATTCCTTAAACTCGAAATTAATTATAAATTTTTTTATGTCGCGTACAAAACTTCCTACGTACTATGACATGATAATTTAAAAATTTATATCATGATAAATGAAGGAAAGCAAGAGCAATTTGGGCACGAAGATTATGAAATACGTCAGAATGTTTATTGATGAACTAATTAAAATTATTCCTTTCACTTTTTTTTTGTTTGTCTATAATCACAAGTCTGGAGAAATAAAATTTGAGTCAGTTATTTGGTTATGAATTTTATTTTTTAAAAGAAGATTTAAAGTTGAAGTTAGAATTGTATTTGATTATATATTTTTACAATAAATATATAGAATTTAAATGTACTTTTAAAAAAATACATGAAATATGATTAAACATGAAATGGGTTATTTTATAAATTCATTTATTAACAAGAATTTTAGCATGAATAATACTAAAGAATTTACCATGAGCTTTTATTTTTTGTAAGAATTTTTAGAGAATAAAGAAAGGAGCAGAATAATGGGTTTCTCAAAAAAATTATTTATTTGTGGGTTTTATGTTTATATGACATAAAAAATAATTTATTTTGATACATTTAATTTATTTTTATTTTAATGAGAAATCTTGTTGAGTGATACTAAATATAATGGTTTTAAGTTGAATGATTTTATTGATACAAAACAAAGTTCAAAGACTTTGCTAGAAAAATATATTTTTATAATTTAATGACCTTTTAAGATATTAATTCCGATTTATTTGTTAATCAAAGATTAGTTTACCTCGAATAGCTTTAATCATCACATGACTGCCGGTATACATGTATATTTTCCTATTGATCTTCAAAAGAGAAGTGAATTAGAAAATAATACTATATATTTACACATATATGTGTCAGGAACCATATATAGTAAAAGCTCAAAACATGCAATGTAAAATAATTCCCTCTAACGATTGAAATAATTCATATTGCTAATGTTCTTTTTTATATGATTTTTTTTTTCTGATTAATTTTGATATATTTAACCTGAGTTGACTGTTGAGTGTTTATTGTAAACGGTCACTCTATCTTCATAAGATAAAGTTATATGAAGATAGAGTTGAGGTTAATTGTAAGCTTCCGCATGACGCCCTATTCATTTTCATAACCCAACAAGTGGTATCAGAGCACATGGTCCAACGATTCCATGGTCCGATGGTCCTATGATTCAACAGGATTGAAGAAAGGTTCAGGTGGTTTCAAATCAATTTGATGATAATAAAGATTTTTGTCTAGCTACATGTGGAGAACAAGTTTTAAACCATATTTTCAATATTTCTGTTGCTGCAATTTTAAAAATAAAAATAAAATATTTTTAAATCATTTTTAACTCATATGTTTTAAACCTTATTTTTAACCATGACAAACAGCAGTGATGAAGATTATGTGAAGAGCAAAGATTATCATGCAATTGAAGAAATGGTTGATCAAATTTTGTCAAGAAAATCCAGCCAAGAGGGGAGATTCACTAGGGTTTTGCCCTGATTTTCTCACCTTATTTGAAGTTTATTTTTTCCTAAAAGTAAAGTCAAAGTATTACCATAAATGCTTTAACTTTTTCTGAAAGAAAACTATAATATTCTACCATATTTGAGTTATTCTTTCCTTGAAAGAAAAGTTTGAAACTCTATAAATTAAATTGAAGATCCCTCTTCTCATATCAAGAACACAATAGAATCCACAATGTAGTCATTTAAGAGCTTTGTTTATGGGGAGATTTATTCTCTCAACAATTTTAATATCCTTCTTTTATATCAGTTTTCATATAATAATATTATGTTTTTAGTATAAGTTTTTGTCATCTGAGTTATCAACCATATGATACGCAATTGTAAGCTTCCGCATGAGCTTGTTGGGTTATGAAAGGGATTAGGGTGTCATGCGGAAGCTTACAATTGCATATCATATGATTGATAAATCAGATAACAAAAACTTATACTAAAAATCAAAATATTTATTATATGATTTGGCCAATTGGCCTACATATGAAAAACTAATAAAAAGAAAATATTAAAACTATTGAGGAAAAATCTCCCCATAAACAAAACTCTTTATTGACTACATTGTGATGTTATTGTGTTATGCTATGAGAATAGGGATCTTCAATTTATAGATCTCCAAACATTTCCTCTAAAGAAAGAATAAACCAAATATGGAAGAAAATTATATTTTCCTTTCAGAAAAAGTTCAAGCATTTATGGTAATACTTTGACTTTTCTTTAAGGAAAAAAAAAACTTCAAATAAGGAAAGAAAATCAGGACAAAACCCTAACAAAAATTGCATATACACCATTTTCGTTAAGTCCGACTTGTGAAATTACATAGGTATGCTATTATTATTGTTGTTTTACATTTATCAAATTACTACAAACACTATCTCTAAATAAAAAAATCGTATTCATATTTATTATCACTGATGTTCTTTTCTTGTGTCAAAAATATTTTTTTTCCTTTTGGTGAAGGAATATATTTGTTGCGTTTAATAAATAGAAAGTATTGAGTCTTTTTTAACTTATGAAGGTTAAAAAAATATAATCAATTCTAGTAATTTGTGTGAATGTAACCCTCAAAATTGAGATACAATACAAATAATATTCGATTAGAAACATAAAAAAAAGTTATAAAATTGTGATTTTTTGGTTTATGACTATATTATAGTTAATTATAAAATAGCAGTACAAATTTAACATAATACATGTAATTAAGTTATGAAATGATTATAATTTATGATAAATATAAATGTATACAAGTAAAAAACTCAAAAGTAAGAATTTAAATTAATTGAAAAAGTTTAATGTGTCTAGTCAAATACAACAAAAAATAAATTTAATGAGTTTCCAGATCTCTGCAATAAAAAAAAATATATATAATGTAATCAAAGAGAAAATATTTTTTAAAAAAATTTAAAAAGGTATTTTAGAATACCTAATTTAACCATTTTTTCTCGGGGTTACCAGCCTTGAACCCGTGACCCAGTGGTCAGGAGAAACTCCTCAACCAGTCAACCACTATGTCAAAGAAGGCCAGTGTTAATTTAACAACAAATAAATCATTTATATTTACTTAACACATAAAATGGATCAAACCAACAATTTTTTAATTACTTAAAAATAAGTCCAAAATATCTTAATGGCCCAAGTAAATAGGCCTGCAAATATTTTGAAATTCATATTTCAACAGAATTTCAATGCTTCGATTAATTTCATCAAAGGATAAGAAGGAAATAGAAAAGAGTTACAGTTTTCATTATTTGAAATGACAAAAAGAAAAAAAATGTTTCTTTTCTAATCAATTTTTAGTTTATCTTGGTATTATACAAAGTAGGTCCTTAAAAATAATTTATTCATACGGTAGAGACACTTTGTATATTTGAGTGAGGTATTGATGAAACCTAATAGTACTTTTCAATATGTTGTATCATTTGTTGACAGTTGTTTATTGTGTTTCAGTTATCATACTATTTATCCTGTGTTACTCTTCCTTTTCTAAATTCTATATAGTACACATTTTCATTACTAGTTATCAATTTTTTCATTATCGTATTTCTCTTTTCATAACTATTTTGATTTGTTGCATTTGAATTACGCGAAGATTTTTCAGAAACAAACTCTCTATATTTACGAAATAAGAATAAGTTCTGCATGCATTTTACACTCTCCAAACTACTGTTTTTGTTTAATTGTACTTGTGAATTCACGCGGGAAACACTTCAAGCATGGTAGCCAAGAATGTAATTGCTTTTGAGTACAACTCGTAAAGGTTGATTTCGACCAAAAAAAAGGAAAAGTTTTCTATTAGTTTCATCCTTAATAAATAGACTTATTAATTGTTGCTTACTCATTTAATTAAGATCTATTAGTTTTTGTGGCGTGTCTACTAAGAATGATAAATCAAGGATTACAATCACATTTTTATATTAGTTTTACCTTTTCATATTCGATATAAGATGTGATTTATTCGTTAATAAAGATTAGTTTACCCCAAATAGCTTTAATCTTATGTATGAACGAAAATGTAAATGTATATTTTCCTATTGATCTCCCAAAGCAATATGAATTAAAAAAAAAAAAGTCTACATAGTTTTACATTTATGTGTCAGAAATCATATTTAGTAAAATAATCGCCCCCTTTAACGATTGAAATTGATTGCGGTCAGTCTCGCTACCTCTTTAGTTGACGTCCCCTAGTTGCTCATTCGTAATTACTATCACAAGAAAATCGTCCTTATTTCTAAAGGGGCTTATGCACTCCACGACTTTCTTATGTTATCGGGTCTCGAAGACTGAATTAATTAGGTGTCAACCCTAGTCAGCGAGCTTAAAAACTTTCTCCTTTCTCCCATGCTTTCGAATCACCCTGAATGAAGAGTAGACGAACAAAATGCAAAACATATCATAAATATAAAGGCTTATTTAATTATGAAGGTTTTACGAAAAAACATTTTTGGAGATTTTTGTGAGTGCCACCCTCAAAAAGGATTGCTTTTATAGGTAAAGATTTATTAATAATTGACAATATTTTTGGAGATTTTTGTGAGTGCCACCTTCAAAAAGGATTGCTTTTATAGGTAAAGAGTTATTAATAATTGACACTCCATTGATTGAGATATAAAACAAATAATCTTTGATTAGAAACAAAACAAAAAGTTACAAAATGCGATTTTTGGTCAATTTATGTATGAAGTATGCTATCCTTTAACACGTTTTATGATTACGTTACCGTTGATTATAAAATAGCAATACAAATTTAACATAAAATATGTAATTAATTTATGGAACAATAAAAATTTATGATAAATATAAATGTGTACAAGCAAAAAATTCAAAAGTATGTATTTAAATTAATTAAAAGTTAAATATGTCTAGTCAAATACAACAAAAACTAAATTTATTGAATTTCCAAATTTCTACAATAAAAAATAAAAAACACTAGAATGTAATCAAAGAGAGATTTTTTTTTTTTAAAAAAAATAATTAAAAAGGTATTTTAAAATACACCAACCTCGTACCCTTGACCTAGTGGTCAAGAGAGAACTCTTCAACAGTGAACTACTGTGTCAAAAAGGCCCGTGTTAATTTATCAACAAATAAAATTATTTATATTTACTAAAAACATAAAATGGACACCAATAATATTTTATTACTTAAAAGTAAAGTCAAAAACATTTCAACAACCTATGATTATATTACAGTTAATTATAAAATAACAGTATAAATTTAGCATAACACATAGAAGTGTGCAAAAATCGAACGATCGATAAATCGAAAAAAAAAATGTTATTGATTTATTGCTATTGGATTATTGGGGTAAATAATTTTTTAATAGTTTTATTTTAAAAATTTATCGAGTTATCAGTTCGATAATGATTTTTAATGTTGAGTTATTGGGTAAATCGATAACCCATTAAAACTGTAGTAATTTACTACTTTTACCTGTACATAAATATTAAATAGTAATCTCAATACCTCATGAGTTATTTTCTTTGGCCTTTAGCCTTCAATTCACACTTCACAAAGTCTTTGAGTTCACAACTTCACATTATATAAAACGTCAAAACCTAAAGTAAGAATCTTATTCCTCTTAATTTATGTTTGTGTTACACTTGTATAGTTCTTTTCATGTTAGTTATTATTGTTTCTATTTTATGAGCTTTTGTATAGTTACGTTATTGTCTTGTTGCTTCAAATTTGTTAGAGAAGTCATATTTTTTGTTTTATAAGCATTTTCTTATTGCTTAAACCAAAAACTAAACCGTTAAGGACCAAAATCGATAAACAAAAATTCTATAAAAAATATCTTATTGATTTGGTTATTGGTTAAGCATATTTAAAAAAATCAAAAACTGATAAACCAAACCTGATAATCTATAAAATCGAACTGAACCGACTGATGCACACCCCTAACACATGTAATTAAGTTATGAAACAATTGAATTTATGATGAATATAAATGTTTACAAGCAAAAAATTCAAAAGTATGAATTTAAACTAATTGAAAATTATTTATGCTTAGTCAAATACAATAAAAACTAAATTAATGAGTTTCCAGTTTGTACAATAAAAAACAAAGAGAAAATATTTTTTTAGAAAAATTAAAAAAAGGTATTTTATAGAATACCTACCTTGTTGGTGTTCGAGAGATATCAATCTTGAACCCCTGACTTAGTGGTTACGAGAAAACTCCTCAACTAATAAACCACTATAACTAAGAAAGTCGGTGTTAATTTACCAATAAGTAAAATTATTTATATTTACTAAAAGCATAAAATGGGTCAGACCAACAATATTTTATTACTTAAAATAATGTCAAAAATGTTTTAATGACCCAAGTAAATAGGCCTATAAATATTTTGGTCTTCATATTTCAACAGAATTTCAATGCTTCACCTAATTTCGTCAAAGGTTTAGAAAGTAGATTAAAAAGAGTTACCGTCCTCTGGGGCGGCTCAACGTAATAGGAGGCCTAAAGCGAAATCTTAATTAGAGGCCTAAAATCTAAATAAACTTCACATGCATTTATTTAAAATTTATTTTTCTTACATTTTTAAATGCAAAGTATTACCTAATTTTTTTTTTATATATATAAATGATTTATTCGATTTCTTTTTCAATTATTAGTTTTAAATAAGATTTTATTAATTCAACATTGAAAAATATTATTTTACTCGGGCAATCATTATATGAATTGTTAACATAGTTCTACAAGTAATAAGTTGACAAATTTCAAATAAATATAAGAGTTAGAACCATAGCTTTGATGAAGTTGATAATTTGATTACCCCACATTTTACTATGGTTGTTGTAATGCTTGAAAATCTAAAAAGAAATGGAAAAAGAATTTACAATTCAATTTGTTCAATACTTTTTGACTATTAATTGATATTTTTGACAGAATATTACTCTAACTGATCAACAATTTAAAGAAGAGAGTGTAAAAGGAGTTAAAAAGAAAATAATGTGAGTATTAGTAGAAAGAGTGTAAGAAAATAAAACAATACTTTCTTGATCTTTTCTATTTGAATTGGGTTGAAGAGAATAAAATAATAATTTTAAATATATACTTTTTATCATAAATAATTAATGTTTTTCTTTAAAAAATTAACACATAATTTATTCTTGATAAAAAATTGAGGCCCCCTAAAATTGGGGGCCTAAGGCCAATGCCTTATTTTTGTATACATAGAGCCGGCCTCGGTCCTCATTATTTGACATAATGAAAAGAGTACGTAAATGTTTCTTTTCTAATTTATTTTTTGTTTTTCTTGCTATTATGCAATGGAGATTCTTAGGTCTAATTCTTATGGCAGGGACACTAGGTTTGAGTGAGCTATAAATAAAACCTAATTGTAATTTTAATGTGTTATCATTTATAGTATATGTGTTTCAGTTATCTCTGAATGTTCTATATTACTTTTCTTATTAGTTGCCATTATTTCTCTCTGTTATTTTTCTTTTTTTTGTAACTATTTAGATTTGCTATAATTGAGTTGCATGAGAATTCTTTGAAGACAAACTTTCTATCTTTATGAAATAGTCTACACTCATAGACTGTTGTTTTTTAATTGATTTTTGACTCCACATGAGAAACTCTTTATCGTAGCCAAGATTTTATATATATATATTATATTCTCTATACCTGTTAATAGTTTGATTTCAACCAAAAAAGGAATAGAAGATAAAGAAAAAGACAATTGATCATGATATGGTAGTTGATAGTTCCAATTGTGAGATTATTAAGGTTTTAATTAATTTCATCAAAGAAAGCAAATTTGTTTGATTTGGTCACGTGTGGTCTAATTGTATATATTTAGACTTATTAATTGCTGCTTACTCATTTCATAATTGCTTTTTTTTAATGTTTAATTAAGGTCTATTACTCTTTGTGGCGTGTCCACTGATAATGATAAAGCAAAGTGTTATTCACATTTTTGTATTTTTTGCCTTTTCGTAGTCAGTTAAAGACGTGATTTATTTGTTAATTAAGCTTAGTTTACCCCAAAAGCATGCAGGTTTAAATAATCCTTTGTAAACGTCGAAATAAATCAAATAGATTTAAGAAAATACACAATTCTCTTAAAATCAAGTGGCATAATAATAGCGTATCTACTTCCATTTCAAAATATTTTTCGTGTTTTCTATTTCTTATAAAGAAAACATTTTTAATTAGGAAAGTACCTTTATTTATAATTTCTCTTTATTAAATATTTACTTTATTTATTTATCATAATTCAAAAATCAATAAGGGAAAAATAATTAAAAAGTTAGTCTTACTTCAAACTTATAAATTAATAAAATATATCCACGTGGCAGAGTGTGTCAAAAAATTAATATCCACGTGGTAGAGTGTGTTAGTTTTTATTTTATTTAATTTGGAGTGAGTCAATTTTGGCACACGAAAAGAAGTTCAAATGAAAAGAAGTGAGTCAACGGTATTTATCTTTAAAATCTAAATGCAGGAACCTTGCTACCTTAGTAAACAAAAAAAAAATAGCAAAATTAAATTGGGAGGTGACCTAATTACTAATATACGATTTGTTCTCCAATAATTTGGCCAGCTACCACTTTGCATATTAGTGCCCTTATTATGCCACTTATGTTTTGACCATAATTTTAATGTCTATCCTTTATTTCATCAAATGTTTAGCGACGGATAAAATTTATAACTAGATAATAAAATTTACTGTTATTTCTTTTTAGCGATGATTAACTTTGAATTATCGTCAAGCAATACAATTTTATTTTGGTTGTAGAAATAGTAATGGGAAGAGAAAAACGAGGAACAAAAAGTTTTAAAAGTATAAAATAATGAGGAAGAGTCAAATTTGACTAGACCTATGCGAATGGATCGAATATGTCCAAAAAATAAGGGCAAATTTAATTATTCTTGCATAGTTTAGAGGCAAATATGACCTTAACTAATAATAACGAGTGTATATTTGACCCTAATTATTAATGAAAGATAAATTTGTTCCGTTTTACATAAGTTTAGAGATAGATTTGATCCTTTTCTCTTTTCAACATGTTCAATAATTTAGCTTATGTTTTAAAGTTTCTTTTCTGTATTCAGTTATAAATATTGTCATATAAAAGAAACGAAAAAGCTAGCTCTACTTAAGGGGAAGTGCAAAGTGTGTCACCATATATAATATATGTATCGTGTGGAGTAAAACAAGAGGTAGATATTGCTTCAAGTGCTCCATCATTTTGTTTAAAAATATTTACTGATGTCTTGTCCAAATTGCCTAGCTAAGAGAATAAAAGCATCGAACAATTTGGTTAATCTTAATTCTCAACATTATGTGGCTCATATTTCACAACCTGGATCATTTGAATGCTTGCACAATCAGCCACTTGTCAAATACCACTAATGTTTTTTTGGGGTTTTATTCCATTTGTAGATAAGGAACAAACTTGAGAACCAAAACTTGGAAAACATCAAATCTAAAACTAGAATGTTATTTAATACTTTGCTCATGCCAATATAAAAGTGCTATGATATTAGTTAATTAACCAATCATATGTCGAAACATCTTGTTGCCCATGTAGTAAATGGAGGCAATTGATCGTGAGTCATTCCACTTGAGAGTCAATTAACTGAATTTTAGTAGCTCATTATCTGATTCACTATTTGAATTTTTACTTTATTAATGAGAATTTTTTACTTCAGTAATTAATACAACCAAACAACCTCTAGTTAATAATTTTACTAAGGTTTATTCAGATTTTTAGCTTCTCTTATTTTATTTTTGATAAATAGATAAGCACAAAACTAAAGATATATTAATTGGGGTGACAAACCATTATCAATTACCCATGACATCAAGTGGAACATTACTACGGCAAGCATAACCATTAATTCCCGTTTCCCACCTAAGATTTTCTATGTTGAAAAGATAATCGTAGTCCTTACTATTTGGATGTACATATTATAAATTTTGCTTGTGAGTAGCATGTAAACTATATTAAAGAGGTAAATCATATTAGAAAAGCATCGTGTGATAAATTTAATTAAAAAGATATGCAAAAGATTTTGAAGATGTTAATTATTGAGAGATCATATGCTCAATCAACTCGATCACTTGTGTACCATATAATTGGAAAAAGAGTAATATTAATTAAGAAAGAGATTTATGGTGGGACCAAACTACTTTGGAACCCCAAATTACAAGTTGCGATGTTGATTAAGAAATACTCATTTAGAAGACTTCATTCATTATTCATTAGTAACTCATTTTGGAGTTGACTCAACTAACACCAAAACTTGCCTTTTATTCAAACGTCTTTTGAGCCTCTTTGAATATATATCCACATTTCACACACATTACCAATTACTCATTTGGCCAAAATACACGTTTCGTTTTTTCTAAATTTTAATAATTCAAAACTATATAAAAAAATAGTATAAACAGAAGTTTTTTTCCATATAAGTACGATAAATATATATAATTAATATTAATCAAAATTTATATAAATTGACTCTTAAGAAACAAAACAGGAAAAGTGTTTTTTTGGGACGAGAGGAGAACAAAAAAATAAAAAAGAGAAGTGGTCCAATGGATATTCACTAATAAAATTATATTTATTGATAAGTACTCTCCAGAAATAATTAATAGTACCAAGTAGTTCTTTAATTATAAAGTAATAGAAATTTTATTTATTAGCTAGCTTTAATTTCCTCCAATGAGTTAATTCACGTATTTCTTCCAAATTTTAAGTAATTAATATTTCGAGTTGAATATTAAACTTAAATGTAAAGCATAATTTTAATTACAAGATCAAAGAGAGATTATGAGATTTGTTTGGTCAAGATGCATCACCCAAATAAACACGCACTACACATGTATATAATAACCATTAAGCAATAATTGATGGATTCTTATTATTCTTTTAATTTAATTCCTATTTAGAATTTTATTTTATTTTTTAAAAAGGGCATTGACTTCAAAACTATATAGGATAAATTTCATAACGATTCACTTACCTTAATAAGATAACTAGTTGAAAAAGAAATACTGGAAACAAACTTTTTTGGTTAGAAAATTATCTGATCAGGGGTGTGTTTGGTACGAAGGAAAATGTCTTCTATGAAATATTTTTTTAAATTTGAAATATTTTTCACAAATATTTTTTAAAGAAAATTTTTTTCGGACAGGGTGTAGGAGTGAGGGGTGACATAAAAAATGATTATTTTTAAATTTTAAAATATTTTTTTAAAAAAAACTTTTAAAAAATTAAAATATTTTTAACAATTTTTTTTATTAAAAAAATTGACTTTGGTGGGGAAGCGGTCAAGGTATAGGGTGGGATAAAAATGAAATTTTAAATATTGGAAATATTTTTCCAAAACAACCTTTTTTTGTAGGGGGGGGGGGGGGGGGGGGGGGGGGGGGGGGGGGGGGGGGGGGGGAAAAAAAAATCTTAAAATTTTAAATATTTTTCAATTTTTATTTTTATTTTTCAATTTTTTTTGTTTGGGGTGAGGGGGTGGGGAACTTGTTTGGGGGTTGGATGCTTAGTTTGAAGGTAGGAGTAAAAAATATTTGAAAAAAAATAATAAGAAAATTTTTAAAAAATAAAAATTATTTTGGATGGAGGGTCGGGTATGGGGTAGGGTGAGAAAAAAAATATTGAAGGATGAAGTAGAGTTTTGAAAAATGAGAAAAATATTTAAACCAAACATCAAAAAATTGAAATTTTCGTTATAAAATATTTTCTTTTGTACCAAACACACCTCAAGTCATTGCATTTTTCTTAATGTTTTAAAGAGTAAATATACTAATATCTAAATCATTTGGTTAAATTAGTGTTCTTAACAAGCTTATAATCAAATTTAATACTCCCTCAGTCCAAATTTACAAATATCTTAGTTTGACATACACACATTTTTAAAAAGCATTACTCATAAATAGGAAAATCAATAAATAACCTTCCTAAATGCTAAACTAAAGTGTTCTATTTTAATTGTTTTTATTAGAATACTAATTATTCACCTCCTCAATAATTATGAAAGCGCCAAATTTAAATTATGAGAGAAAAAATTAAAAAATTACTCCATCTACGACTTTTATATTCAAAGGAAACCCACTTGTGCACACAATTAAGAAATTTCCAAAAATAAATTAAAACCAAAATCAATCATAATCCCAAAGTCAAATTTCTTATTACCGGCTATTTTCGGTTACCCACCTTTGCTCTCCCTTTGTTATAAATACCCCTCACATTCATTTCAACCTCTTTCACCAGTTGCTCGAAAACCAAAAAATAACAGAGAAAAAAGAAAACAAAATGGTTCTCCTAACACCACCACGAACTCCGGCCCGAGCTGCAACGGCGATAGCCGGCTCATCGAAGCGGCTTATGGTGAATTTCATCGGTTCGATGTCTTTGTTAGCTTTGTGGTTAAAGAAAGCAAGCCGAGGAATTAAAACTCAAAAACTCGGGAGCGATTCGCCCAAATCGCCGCTAGCGAGGCCGAAGAAGTTCCTCGCGACGATTAGTAACAAAGCGATTAATCTGAGGCATAAGAAGAAGGCAGAAGGAGAGCTTGTTGATGAGGATTTCGGCGATGGAGGGCTTTGGCAGAGGGGGATTTTGATGGGAGATAAATGTCAGCCGTTGGATTTCTCCGGCGTGATTTATTACGATAGCGAAGGGAATCGATTGCAGGAGGTTCCGATGAGATCGCCGAGGGCGAGTCCGATGCCGAGTTATCTTAATTACGCTTCACCCAAAGTGAATTAGAGAGAGAAAGTATCAGTTAGTTGATGCTCTGTTTTTAGGCATGTAGTTTTTGTTGGTCAGTTTTCTCTCTGTTTACAGCTTATACTTTTTTTAATTGTGGTTATTATGTTTGTTTGGTTTGGGTTAATTACAAAAGAGATGGCGGATATGTGAATTAGCTGTCCTAATTTTCTATTAATCTGGTGAAAATACTGTATAAAAAGGTTTTGAATTTGGTGGAATAAACTGAATTTGGGCTATTATATGCTTCAGTGGGATGTTAATCCAAGTTGCTATCAATTTGCAAATTCTTGTTCATCCCGGTTTTAACCCCCACTGTGTAAGCGCACCGGATAGTAACAGCCTGCAAACCACATAGCCTTTAAACCATAGGAGATCGATCCCAGGTTACGATAATATAAGTTAAAATTATACATACCACTCAAGAGTTTTTGGCCAAAAACATCCGTTAACTATACCTAAAACTTAATGTACATCCTTCAACTAATTTATTGAACAAAAATCATCCTTAATGTATTCAAAACTTAAGCAAGTTTCATCGTTTGTGAAAAAACGTTAACATACCCATCTACGTGCAAGTCACATGACTCTTAACACCCCAAATATCAAGTTCCTCAAACCAGCCACAATTCAATTTCTTTGTTCTGCTAAAAAAAATTAAAGTTATTCCAAGTTAGCTTTTGTATGTGTCAATTTTGCTGAGTCTATATGAACAATAAAAGAAAGGAAAAAAACAACAAAGCTAGGACGAGTCTTCTTCTGTGTAATGGTTGGACTGTGATTATATTTGATTTGGGTATTGATTTTGGGAAGGAAGAAAGGCTTGAAACTAATTTAAAATAGGGGCGCAATGAAATTTGTTGATGTTCTGGTAATAAAAATCTTTAACAACAATTTAAGAAAAAATGATTGGGTCTTGTGAAAATGGAGAGAGAGAACAATAAGAGCATATTCATGTCGAAGAAAATACTTTAAAAAATAAAAATATGCAAGCACAACAAATAAATGAAAGGTCTTTGAATTACATCCGTAAGAAAGTTACCACAAATAATTATGGAAAATAAATCATGATGGCAGCAAAATATCCAATATTGAGCTTCATTGTACAAATCAACTTATATTACGATTTTTATTAAGCTGGAGAATCCTAAATTTTATTCCTGGCAAACTTTATCGGTAAAAAATTAACTCAGAAAAGCTTCAGCTTTGAGAAGAAGAACATTATACAACTACTGGACTCACCACTCAACATCTTCCTTTTTTCCAACTATTTAATGATTTCGATACCTAAAAGAAATATAGAAAAAGCTATAGCTTTGTTTATCTACGAACACGAACACTATTTTATTCAAATCAAATAAGCTATAGTTTTCAATAGTAGAACTTGTTCCAGATCAAAAGGCCATAATATCAAGCCTCCAAAATTTTATATTAATACTAATATTATATTAAAGTTAAAGGCTTTAAACGTCGATACTTGGTGATTAAATCGTTGAAAATACTTCAGGGCAGATACGAACATCATCAAAGGTTTTGATTCCCTTTCAAAGCCCACCTATACATTATCAATTGCAATAATTAATATAAATTAACTATATAAAAATCAAAGAGACAATGTCAAAAAATTTAATTTCTCTTGATTAAGATGTTTTCACAGAATTAAAGTTTTTTTTAAAGCAATCAGCCGCAATAGTAGTACGCGGGCATGAACTCAGTCATCTCCTAATTCTTTTGTTTAACGAATAATTGTGATTAAGTTAGTGATCTGGTCAACTTAATTAACTTCTTGTATTGTATAATAGAAATGGGCTAGTATGAAATAAGATAATAAGAAAGTGACACTTTCTCATGCCAATTTCAGTGTATGATTAAATTGTAGTTGGAATTGAAGAATTCAACTTTTGTTTTAAATTCTTTTTTTTTTTTAATTCCTAGTTGGACAAAGCTTTGCATCATAATTATGGTCTACGGGGAACACTAGTCTCACATACAATTTGAACCACTCAATATCCAATTTCATTTCTGAAATGATAAATACTTTTTGATTCTTAATTGAAGATATCGATTTGTCACTTAAGCCCCAAAATAAGCATCGGACACGATTTTTTTATTTTTTTAAAAAATGACATGAGATCAATCTCTCTAGTCAGGCTTACACAAAGTACCAATAGGCTAGGCATGAGTCATATGACTTGGTCCAATTACATTTTTTTTTCATCTTCCTTGTTTTTTTTTCTTAAAAGAAGAAAAATGGAAGGTCAAAAGTCAATTAATGTCTCGTAAATTATTTTGTCTTCCAAGTCCGAACTTACTATTAAGCTATATTGATAATTTCTACATATTCCAAAGAATGAGATCTATTTTTTCTTTTTTTTGCCCAAACATTTTAGTAATTGGTCTGTCATTTCGTATCCATAGCTCAAACGTGAAAAAAAGACACTTGAATTAGGTGGAAATTATTGCTAGTCCTCTTATCTCATATAGTATCTCATAAATTTTGTATCTGCCACGCGTTACTATCTCCTTCATCTATATTTTATATATATGAAAATTTGTGGCAAGAAAAAGGACTAGAGTGTATACGTGTAATATATGAAAATTGTGACATTGTTGATGAGCTTGAGCACATTATTGAGTGCAACAAATAATTGAGCAAAAAAAAAACATGATGGTGCCCTTTTGTCCCGGTTACAACATTATCATCATTTTTATCCTCTTGTTATGCCTATTGAGGGCCCAATTAAATTCCATATAAAAGAAATTAAAATCCTCAAATAAACATCACTACATTCTATGTAAATCAGAACACTACAACAGTCCGATTTTATATTTATATAATTCAAAAAAATAAAAAAACTCAAGAGGAAATTAACCCGGTTCAAACAAAACTTATAGAAACGGCTCGATTGAGCTCAAGCACCAGGAGCTGCATCCTTCACTTTATTATGAAGGTACCCGCCGTATTCCCTAGCGTAATCCTTCACATGGCTAGCCGTATCAGCAATTCGGCTTCTGGCGTAATCAACCCGGTCCGAACCGGGCGGGTGTAATCCCCTAATGTATCTATATAACCAAGAGAGAGACGCCAGCGTGGCAACCCCAAATCCACAAACAGATAAAAATCCGGCAATGGCAATAAACAGAACAGTACCCACAGGGACCCAAATTGGGCTCGAGATTAGAACCAAAGGGGTGAAGAAGATTAAACCTAAAATAATTGCGGTAAGTGTGAGTCCGGTGAGAAGGAGTAAGATTCCGCCGGAGATAATTAGGGTTAGAAATCCGACGAGTTGGGTGGAATTAGGGACGTGTTCTTGCAATTTGCGGAGGAATGAAGGGGTAGTCATGTTGCTGTTGAAGCCGGAGGAACGAGTTGGTGGCCTTTGTTGACGGCCGTAGTTGGGTTGTTGATCGGCCATTTTTGTTGCAGAGAAAGAAAAGAGTGTATGAATGTTGGGGAAGAGAGAGTGAGAGTGAAATAGAGGAGAGTAAAGGGAGAAAAAGATGGGGTGATGTGACACGTGTGAGGAGGTGGAGTGCATGCAAGAGAAACACGTGGGAGTTATGCTCCCAGATGTGCTTTGGCAGAATTGGACCTTTTCTACTTGGCTGATTTACATTTGGAATACTAATGGTTCATATTTTACTAACCTTTTACCATATGGTTGATTCTACAATAATAATATGTTTAAAATTTTGGTCGATTCCTTGTAGAGATTACGACCCTGAGTAAAAAGAAAAGGTAGGATGAATCGAAAAATCAAACTATATCATACTATTAATTAAATCAAAGGGAAATATCATATATAGCATTCTTTTGGGTGGTTCAGTGATTTAAAGCTTGAGACTTTCATATGGAAGGAGAAAAAAGAAAAAGGGAGTATCATATATAGCTTGTCAGCACATCTGTTTCAGTAACATTTTCACTCCTTGTCCTTTTTGGCATTCTAGAACAATAGGATTATAACAAGCAAGATTTTTATGCATCATGATTCAACCAATTAGTATAATTTTTTATTTTTTTTGATGTTACCGGGACTTAAAGAAGAAAAAAAAGCCTTGAAGACACAAGCTCTATATTTCCTAAGAAAATAAATTCATTGTCTACTTTTCTCTATCAAAACCTGTACACTAAGCAGTAAACATATGATGCATCTACATAAATATAATACATACAACAAAACATGGACCTTCAGTTTCATCAATAAAAATTCTATCATGATTTTTGTTTCTTGTCGGAACCTGCCATTGAACTTTCAGCTGCTAGTTCCATTAACCTCTCATAATCAATTTCAGTTGATTTATACTTCAACTTGAGTCCACTTTGCATCCATGACTTTACACAATGCAAAGCTTGAGTGCTCTCATAGGGCGTTAAGAACCTTTGCTTATCTATCTCATCACCTTTGCTGCAGAAAAGGTCTTCAGGCGCCAAAGCAGTTGGTTGTGCAGCCAAAAAGTCTCGAGCCATGGATGATAACCGTGGGTAACGTGCATTATTTACCTTCCACCATTCCAAGACATCTGTTTGTATAGGAGCAGGAGGTTCTGATAAATATTGGGTGAGCTCATCTGTGGCGGAGGACATGCTTGCCTTGCGTTTCTTACGAGCAATTTCCTCTGCAAAAGAAACACTTCCTCCATCTTCGAGCTCATGTGCAGCATAAGACCCAGAGATAGAAGGAAAATGACTGGTGGAATAGTTTCTTATAAAATGGCTTCTGGCTTCCTCCAAGTGATTCTCCGAATTGAGACTTTCAGGAATGAGCTCGACTTTTATTCTTGGATCAAGAATAGCAGTCATATATGTGAAGGAGTTGCACATCTGGTCATTGTAGCTTCGAGCTTTCGTAGCCATTTCATCAGCAGCACTTTTCAGCCAGTCAGGGCTGTGTCGAGAGTCTCTACAGGCTGCAATTGTTTCAGAAATATGATCCATGAAAAAAAGAACCAAACCAATTGTTAGTACTTTGTTTGTACATATGTCATTGATGGTTTTATAGAAAGGTTCTAAAAATGCATGCATGATATTCACAGCATTCTTCTCCGCGTTGTTGAGGAGCACCCTACTGCCTAGTAGTTCATCATACTTCCGGATGATAGTTTCCAATGATTTACCTGCCTAAATTTAAAAAAAATATATAATTAAATTCATCACTCATTTGTAGATTAAATGTAAAGCAAAACCATTTTTTAAAAATCCATTCTTGTGTTTCCTCCTTATGATGTTGTCCACTTCCATGTATAAGTAGCAAGAAACAACAACTCATAACTCAATAATGTTGGCGTATCTATGTTTCCTTTGTCCAATCTAGTAGAGTCTAAGCATTTTGAGTGCAAATATTTTGAACTTTTTACTTCGATAATTATCAAAGATTCTCTTTTTTAATATGGTAAACCTTGTACCCCAATTCCGCTATTCAGAAGCTCAACAGTGGCTGAAAGTGGAGGGTCATTGACACTAATCAAAGTTTTATCTCTAAAAAGACATACTTATCAACTTCCCATTTCAAGCTGAACATGTATAAACCAACTGTTGCTAAGCATAGATTAGAGATTGTTAATCAAGTATAGTCATGAGATCAGAGAAGAGTATAAAATTCATTATCATAATACATTCAACACAATCAAAGGCAAACTAATTATACACGTATTATAAAGATTGAAGAACTTCACTATAAAAATATGACAGTTTAAGACAATCAGAGTGAGCTTTGAACTGTACTGATCCAACATCACAGTAAACTTATACAAGTCAGATATGTGTGTTTGCCTTGTTCTTAAATATTTTTATGAGAAGCTAGCAGCATGATATTTATAAACATATCGGGAAAGAAAGATACCTTTCGTGCAATGTCAAGCATCTGGTAATTGCCACTCCAACGAGGTGAGGCATCAAGAGGGAATTTCCAAGTTCCTTCTTGATAAGCATTGCAGCATTGGAGAAAATCCTGAGAGATCTCAAAGGATGTGTTCATCTTTAGAACAAATTCTCTTATTTTAGAAATTATCGACTTTGTTGAACTCAGTCCATCATTTATGACTGAATTCAAAGTATGAGCAGCACATGGGAGATAGTAGAAATGACTCATTTTCTGGCTATCCATATCTTCTTTGAGAGTATGGCACGCGTGCAGTGCAATCGGAGTATTATCATGTGTGCAACAGAGGACTCTATTCTCAATATTATAAATCTTAAGAACCTTCAACAAAGCATGAGAAACTTCAGCAGCCCCACAAGGAGAGGATATGTGACAAATATCAAGGAGCAACTTTTGGAAGGACCAATTTTCATCAATCCACAGGCATGTCACACTCATATAAAGTAGTTGCTCGTAAGATGTCCAGAAATCAAGAGTTATAGAGACTTTGCAAGAAATTTGGTCTACTATCACCCTTACATTTTCTTGCATACTTCTAAAAACTTCGCAAAGCACTGATTGGAACTTGTCTTCAGGCCAAAGTTTAACTGTTGGATTAAGAAATTTAAATGAATTCAAAAGCCAAGGCTCATCCAAAGTCGAAGGAGGAAGAGACGCGAGAATAAGCCACTTGACAAGCAACCAGTTCAAATGATCGAGCTCCAACTGAGGACCTTTGACATGAGGTTTAGGTTGAAGCTTCTTGACAACAATAACAGATTGTGGTGCAGGACTTGCAACATTTACTGTTATATCATATCCTGGATGACGATTGCTAAGATGTTTTCCCAAATTGCCTAGTAAAACGAATGAACAACATCAAGGTCTATAGATACTGCATAATATCCATTAATTTAAGCACTTGATTATCAATTCATTAATGTATGACCTATTTCACATGAAAATTAAGCATTAATCGGGGAAAAAGGTTTAAACGTACCGGTGGCTGTTGCAATTGAATAAGTCTGTCCACAAAATTTACATTTTCTAGTTTTCCCATCCGGTGCTGTTTCAAAATACTTGAGATACACTGATGTGAGGGCCTTTTTCCTTAGTTTTGTTGTAGGATCTTTCTCTGAAGATCCCGGCCCGATATCTATAGGTTCTACATTAAGGATTGTACTTGGAGCTTCCACAACAGCAAGGGATTTGGATTCCATTTCTGTTACAGAAAAAAGATAATCAAAGAAGATGAATGCAATGAATTAAGTAGAGTGAAAAAAAGTACCTTTTAAGGTCTTATAACCAGTGTTGACATTCCAATCCATCGCGAACAAAATCAATAGCAAAACATACAAAATTAGTGTTGAAAATTTGAAATTCCAGTTGTTATCTCAGTGTTGAATATTGTTTCAGTAGAGATTTTAGTGAGAGAAACAGAAAGAGAGAGAGAAAATGTGAAGGAGGAGTGCAGAGGAAGAAATGGAGGGAAGGAATTAAGTTTGAAGTGGAGAAGGGGAAAGGGAAGCTGAGAGCCAGATAGGTTAGTGATGGAAGCCGATCTCAGATCCGACTGATACAGAACTTATGTGGAGACGAAGCTTCAGCCTTTAGTTTTGGTAGAGCCGTCACGCCAAACCCTTCTACCTTTTTTTTCTTTTTTTCTTTTTATACTTTCTATAAATTATTACTAACCCTTTCTATTTTGTTTCTACTCCAATTTAGTCCTAATTAATTTAATTAAGAAAATGAGATCTTGTTTGTCCTAACATACAATTTATGGTAATGAGAAATTATTACTTCACTTTTAGTTTAGAATCAAACATATAAATAACTTTTATTTCTAATTTATATAAATCATTTATTAATAAATAATGTTATTTTAACTTCTCAAATAAAACTATTATTATGATGTGAGTCTTTTTTCTTTTTTTTTTTGAGAGAATTATTGAAAATGTTCCTATATTTGGCACGAATTATTAGTTTCATCCTCAAATTATTGACAAGCTTTAAAACACTCATTTACTTGACTGACTAGACTTAAATACACTCTCAATCTTGTAACCTGAGTGACAGAGGCGTATCCAGGAGGGAGTCACCGGGTTCACGTGAACCCATGCTCCCCTCCTGAAATCATATATAGTAGTGTTATATTTTTAAAAAATATTTAAATATAGATATGTGAACCCACACTTGAAGTATTATTTCGTGCAATTATGTTGGGTGCACCTCTCTAAGTGAGGTTAGAAATTTGAATCTTTTAGTTATCTTGTTTTATTTTCCTTTTTAAAATTGGGTAATGTCTCTCTAAGTGGTTTGGATAGGTAAAAATAACTTTGGATCTATAATTTTAAAATTTTAATTATTTTTAATGATAAGAACCTAAATTTTAAATCAATCAAATTTATATCTTAGATCCAATTTTTTATAATAGTGCACCCATCATCTCAAAATCCTGGATACGCCTCTGCTGAGTGAAATACACACTAAATTCTCATCAAGTTTAGAGGTGTTTTCAACACTTTTTATTAAGAGTCACATGCTTCTATAAGAGTTTGAAATCACTTGTTATAACGTCATGTGTCACATCGGGGTGTATTGTTGGTGTATCTAAGTTTAGTAAGTCGAGTAGATGAGTATTTTCAAGGTTGTCAATAATTTGGGAACAAATTAATATTTCACACCAAGTTTAAGAGTGTTTTCAATAATTATCTCTTTTATTCAAAATAAATTTTATTTATAATAAAATAATGTTCGAGCTAGTTTGAAGTATAAAATAACTTTCTCCATTAAAATTTAAATATATCAAGAAATTGTCCAATGGTGTGCTATACAGCTGATTTGTGTAAACTTTTTTAACCATTTTTTTTTAAGAGTAGAGAAAAAATAAAAAAAAATGTGTGAAGTGATGCTATGTAGACAGCTCAAGCTGTGGAGACTTTCACTGAGTTGGTTGCATCAACTCGGGAGTCGGGACTCAGTTTTCTAGCCGCCATTTTTCATTTATTTTAGTTCTAATTTTTTTATTTAATTTGTTTCTCCAAACTCTATTTTAATTATTATAAAAAAGAATTAGTTAAAAAAAAATTATTATTTTACTAGCAAAGTAATTATGAATTATAGAATGTTTTAGAGTGTGAAAATTAAAAAAACCGTTTCTCAATTTTGTCTTCTTTATCAAATTTATCTTTAACTAGTAATAATATTATTTGTTTAATCCTTCCTTTCTGAGTTAACTTTTGAAATTATATTAAGTGCAAATAAAATATTTTACATCGTTAAACTAAAAACTTGTTAAAAAATGATGTTTATTTCTAATTATCAACTACTATGGGAAAGAATTATCCGATATCATTAAATTATAAGGTTTAGTAAACAATCGTGTTTTCGATTGCTTTGTTTTATTTTTCCAGCTCACTGATGCCATTTGTTTTGGTGGATTTAGAAATAAGGATATTTAAAGTATATCAAATTTAAACGAATAAAATAGCACAATAATTTATCAAAAAATAGAAAAGATTAAGTTCTGAAAAAACTGTCATTTGTAGTACTCATTGGCATGTCACTCACGGTCTCGTGGGCCTTTTGGGCTCTAAACATTTTCGATACACAAATTTTGTCGCTACGATAACATTTGTCTTGTTCACAAGTTATGACAGACGGGGCATACCAACAGTACAAATTACCATACAGATTAATAAAAATTACAGCTATATTTGTTTCGTCATAATGAATCACATAATTATGAATATTAGCCAAATTACCAAACAACTTTGTGAATTTTGTAAATCATTTTTTTTTTTCTGTCTTTGTTCTATGCCCTGTGAGTCAAACTAACAAATTCAAAAACCACTTTTGTCATCAAATAATTAATAACAGCAGATATACATAATTCTTGATTTTTAATCTCTTCTTGTCCATCTTCTGGATCTCCCCTTTCTCCAAATAATAGCACTCGGGTCTGGACAAACTTGATATGGAATTTTTGGTGGATTAATTTCCGGGACACTGCACACATTACATAATTAAATCAAATCATCAATGCCAGGTGGGACACATAATATATGTTTTTTTGTGGGTAGTTTTTTTTTATGATTTATACACAAATAAACTACCAAATATTACTAAAATCGTACATGATCACAATTTAAGACTGCAAGAAAAATAGTAATTCCAATTTTTTAAAAGGACACGTACAAAACATTCTTTATATTATTAGTGGTAAGGTTGGTTCAAAATTTGTTTTAAATTATCAGAAGTACAAATTTCATGTGTGACAAGTTTATATTTGTTCTGATTCCCTTTATAAGAATTTCTATTAATGCCTCTGTCAACAAATATATACTATCATCCAAGATGTGATGTTAAGTTTTTTTTTTTCCAATTCGGTGTCCGGTACTCACTTCCAACTAAATTTGGATTCGCGTTGGAAAGTTTGGGTTAAAGAGCTTCTTGACAAAGGTGACTTCGTACTTAAGGGAAACTCATCCCGATATCTAAGGATAAAAAAAAATACTTACCACTTACCACTCTACCACAACCCTCATTGGTGTGACGTCAAGTTGACAAGCAGACAAACTCATTTATTTCTTGTACCTCTTTGTTTGTAATGAAAACCCTATCCTTAATTTCTATTGTTTACAGCTATACCATATTGCCTTATTTGTTCCTCATCACATCACAACACAACTATTAATGTAGTGGCTTTTATTTAATAAAATACCCAATTCATTTGATCACTTTAAGCTAATTGTTAATATAAGAAGAAAGGTTCAATATTTTATATTATTCGAATACTCGTTTTAGTAATTTGAATTCGTGTCACAAAGTTTTACTTTTGAGGGTAATGCGCTTCTAACCAAAGACAATTATATTTTCAGGACTCGAACTCAGAATCTCGAGGGGTGGTGATAAGGAGGTTCAATATTGATTTATCTTGAAGAACCCTTGTTCTAGAGTCAGGACCACAGAATATATTATATGGAGCAGGTAATAACAGACTTGGATCCAAATGCATGAAATTAGGCATAAATATTCTTACCTCAGTGCTGCTATTTCAATCTGTGACAAGTCCATGTTGGTTGAACTGTTAGGTAAAGAAATAGTCCTTTTCCTTGTTATGGTGGTGGTCAAAGGTGTTGGTTGCTTGATAGCCACTACTTTGCAATTCAAATTGCTAGCTATACTGTTATGGGCCATGGCCATCCTAGTAACAAATCAATAAATATTACAACTAGTTTAGTTCCACTATGCTAAAACATATTCAAGAAAATTTAAATCTATAGATGAGATAGTCATATCTTTTAACATGTAACAGATACATATTTGGCTAATCGAAAGTGGACAAATAGCATATTGAAACATGATATGCGCTCTCCAATAATTTAAATATTTGAATGAGATGATCACACACACGATTGTGATGTCAACAATTCTTGAGGATATGATATTTTGAGGATCATCTGATTGGCATGAATAAAAAATTTAGCAGTTACAAATAATGAGGACACACAATTGCATGAAACCTGCCGGCCAATGGGCAGTGACTGAAACGTGGCAGAGCAGAAAAGATTGGCCAGTCTAGCACAAATCGTAAACAAAAACAAATTTAGGAGTTCCAACAAACTCAATTAATAATTCACAAATCCTTATCCTACTCTAAATATTTTAAATCAACTAAGAACTAATTTAAACTATTAAAGTACTCCCTAATATTAAATCTAGTTTAAGAGATACATTGAATCATCGTCTATTTATCCTTAATCAGAGATTTCAAGCATAAAAAGATTTCGGATAAAATGTGGTTTCACCATTAATACTAAAAGTGGCTGTACAGAGGAGAGTTGACCAACCATGGCTGTAGGCCTTGAATGGCTTTATTGCTAGCAACTTCCTATCCATTTCCTATCTACAATGGAATAAATTAATTCACTTATCATTTAATCAATTTGTCCCTAAAGACTAAACTCCATAGTATTAAACGATTTTTCTTATTAAAGAGATGTACTCATAATCAAAGATTCTCACGCTCGAAGATGTGACCTAGTGATCAATTAATCAAAATTCATCGAAAGTAAAATTATTAGGTGATTTCTTCCCATTTATCCAAGTTTTGATATTTGTGCTGGTAGGAGGTAGTAGATACCAACTTACTTGTAGATGAAGCTATGATCATGAAGTCCAACAACAAGAGTTGAAGCTCCAATTTGTCTAACCATTTCAGCAATTTTGCCACCATCTTGATCTCCTTCAGTGACCACAATCTCTGTCTTGGTCTGTAACAGATCAATCACCTATCTCTGTTATCATATATGTATCAGTAACATTACAAATTTCTAAAACAGAACATCATGGTAAAAAAAACAGAGTAACCTACGTTGGGAAAATTGTTGCAAAGGTCTTGAAAAGAGAGAGCTAATTGAAAACCTTTAAGGCGAAGAAGCCTAAGTTTGTTGCTGGTTCTGGATCTCAAATTTGGGAAAACGTGAAGAAGTGTTACTAAATCTCCATAACGTAAGAGATTATGAAGAGCCCATTGTAGAGCTGTTCTTGATACTTGTACATCTTCTACTATTATCACTATTTTCCTCACATCCATATGGAAAAACTTTGTTCAGAGCTCTAGTTTTTCTCTTTTTTGATGTATAGTAACAAACAAAACATAAACATAAGACTCTGTCTGCTTATGTTTTTTTTAAATTATATGTATTGAAAGTAATAATATAGTCGAATTATATAAGGTCTTGAAACTGCAGGCTGTGTTTGTACGCCAAATTGGACCGCGCAAAAGAGCGTAGTTAAATGAACGAGTTGGATTGAATTTGAACTAAATAGTAAATTATAGTTAATAAGTTTAATTATTTTCTTACTAATTTTTTAATACTTAATAAACCCCTTTTTCTTTTCATTCGTAGCTATATAAAATATATTAAATTAAAACAAAAATAAAATCACAATTAGCCATGAAATAGAAAATGTCCAACTCATTCATTTATTAAATCAATAGATTTTGACAGTACAATTTAAGTTGTGTACAATAAGTCGTTGTGATCAGACCCTTCTCTGGACCTTGTGCATACAGGGGCGGAGCCACCTTATACTAATCCGAACCTCCTTTGGCGGAAAATTACATTAATTATATATGATTAAAATATTTTTTTATGTATATATAGTAGATGTCGAACCCCTTCGGCTATTTTTGAGTCTATTTCTATAGATTTTGAACCCCCTATTAAAAATTCTGACTCCACTACTGTGTGCATAGCGAAAGTTTTAGTGTACTGAGTTGTCCCTTTAATTTAAGACATCTAAAAATTGGACTAATATGTAAAACATTAACGCATAAAGTATTTTTATGGTACACTGGAATTTAAAAGGCTTTGATTTAGTCATATTTGTGTACCAAAAAACTCTATTTTGTACCCAAATNTTACATTAATTATATATGGTTAAAATAATTTTTTATGTATATATAGTAGATGTCGAACCCCATCGGCTACTTTTTGTATCTATTTCTACAGATTTTGAACCCCCTTATTTTAAAATTTTGGCTCTGCCACTGTGTGCATAGCAAAAGTTTTAGGGTACTGAGTTGTCCCTTTAATTTAAGACATCTAAAAATTGGACTAATATGTAAAACATTAACGCATAAAGTATTTTTATGGTACACTGGAATTTAAAAGGCTTTGATTTAGTCATATTTTGTTTACCAAAAAACTCTATTTTGTACCTAAATTTATGTTTATATGTGTGTGATTATTAAAAATTTAATTTGTTAGAGTGGGGTACAACATAGGATTTAATGTGAACAGAAAACATTTACTCATGTAGATTTCATGAGTAAATGACTTTTAAGATGCTCAACCGTTCAACAGTGTTCAACATTAATCATGCAACATTTGTTTTCATTTCACAATAATACCAGTATTTTAGATTTTGCACGCTTCTTTTAAAATAAAATTTTAAATAATTATTATTTTTCTTAATATATTAAACAATACTTATATTATATTACTATTTTTTTTTAATAAAAAAAAACAAGTGAAGTGACGAGAAACATCCTCAGAAAATTGTGGTTATCTGTTTTTGGTTCTTACTCCTTTGTCCTCTTTTCATCAACTTTTTCTTCCTAAGTTTGTTCTAGGTTCAACATTATTTTAAAATAAGAAAAGTTATTTCTATGTTAATTAGATTACAAATTCTAATAAGACATGAAAAATTACAGAAATCACATACTTTTAAGGTAAAATTACAATCTATCCCTTAAACGTTTATAATTACAGAAATCTCTCAAAATGGATACAATAATTTAAGCACTGATACATTAATCTGATGCGCGAGATACATTAATCGTTAAGTAAGATACATTACATTTTATACATGATACACTAATCTGATGTACATTTTATACATGATACACTATCTGATGCGCGAGATACACTAATTTGATGTACATTTTATACATGATACACTATCTGATGCGCGAGATACACTAATCTGATGCGCGAAAATGAGGGATTTTGGAGATTTGTAAAACTTATAGGGGATAATGGTAATAAGTAAACTAAAAGATGGGATATCTCCAATTTTTCCTTGGAAAAATTACTGAAATGCACGTCTTATGTTTCCCTTATCTCTAATATTCCCTTATATTTTTAAAAATCTCTATAATCCCTTATTTCTCTCCTAATTCTAAATTATTTTATAATGTATCCGAGCTACATATTATGTATTCGGTTTGTTTTACATTTTTAGGGATTAATGTAAGTACAAACTAAATAGGGATAGATTGTAATTTCATATTAAAATGATGTGATTCCTAAAATTTATACATTAAAGAAACTAAATATCAAATCCTAAACAATTTAATTTTCTACTAAAACTTTGAATCATTCTAACATACAAAAGGCATACAACGGTAGTTAATAACAATATTATACTCGGTGTAAATTTATATTTAAGGGAGTAAAATATAAGCAAACCTGACTAATATCTCATAAAAAGTAGTAATATTTTTTAAAAAAATATGAAGCCTCAATTCAAATAAAATAGTTAAAATCAGTATAAAAGAAAAAATACGGGAAGTGATATATTATTCAATAATGTGAACACTCACTCTGAGGAGGAAGTGACTGGTGAAAGCGATATGAGTCAAAAAAGGTTCTTTTGTAACTGATATTAGATTATACCTTTTAAATTTAGAGCAGTAAAACATCCTCTCTTCACTTTTACTTCTTCACATTTTAAAGTAATTTTTTAATTTTTAATATTATATCAAATTTAATTACTTTTTTCTCAAATTGTATGTCTAAAACCTAAGATAGTAAAACCATATACATTAATTAATATGGTAATATGATAAAATATTCATAATAATTGTTATTATTTTTAAAAAAATGTATCAAATTTAAGATGAATGAATAAAAGGGAACGGAGACCGTACTATCTTTACAAATGATTCTCAATGGCATTTGAAACTTTTCTTTTTTTTTTCTCTTTGGAAAAGTTTATTGAATTTTTTTCTGAGGAAAAACAGCCTCGAGATCCTAAAGTACAAAGGCATACAACAAGAAGCGGTTTGTTAGTAAATGTTGTTTGTTTTAATAATTAGCTTATTCAGACAACACTTTATTAATCAAACGTTATGTACGTTGTCTGATTTGTCTCTTCTATATATTTTTTATTAGTATAATTCATTAATTTTTTGTATATATGCTAGCTAGAGAAAAAAAGACTGCTATTTGTGTAAATTCACACACCAGAATAATGAAATCAAAAGAATAATGCTTTAATTTCATCTATATTCTTTATCCACCAGGAAGATAACAAAAAGAACAAGGATTTAATTAATTAATATAGTATATAAAGTTATAAACTTCTTTTTGTAGTCTTAATGGAAATTAGGCAAATTCCCTGCTATCAGGCTCTAAGTTGCCAAGTTGGAGAACATGTCAGAGAGAGATCTAAACACTCTCTAAAAGTTTGTCTGCATGAATATTATATGTAAAACTATAATATACCATTAGTTTTATATGTAAACTTACCTCTACCTTATGAAGGTAGAATTTAAAAAGTAATATTACTAAGTTTAACAAGTAACGGTACGCAGTAAATGCAAGCTCGGATTTAAACCTTGCAACAACACTTGCAAATTACCATTATAATCGAGCTCAAATATCAGCATTTACTTTTCAAACCTTATAGCATGAAATCGCCGAATTTTACACCCAGCTCATAATCCATTAACAAAAGCATCGATCCA
This sequence comes from Solanum stenotomum, assembly GCF_019186545.1. NCBI lineage: Eukaryota > Viridiplantae > Streptophyta > Magnoliopsida > Solanales > Solanaceae > Solanum > Solanum stenotomum. Next base: position 3,109,893 of record NC_064284.1, on the reverse strand, counting down.
TCCAAGAATGTCAAGAAAGTTTGTAAAAGAAGTTAGAGCAAAAGCAAAGATGTCTATCTCTTCCTCAGGAAGTGATGGTATCAGCTGATCATTTACCACTAATATAATTACCAAGCCTTACAGCTTTGAATAGTTTTCTACCATAAGATAAAATTGAACATGAAATCTCATTTTGAGACACGCCTCCACACTTGTTTTACAGGACCACGATGACTACCACGCACATTGCCATGTCCTCTGCCACCAAGTGAGGTCGAGGCATGAGATGTCCTAGACGAGTATGGTCCATTCTCATGATCCAGATGGACTATTGGGATCTCTACTCCAAAGGTCTGGCAACACATGAACAAGTCTCTTAATAGAATGAAAAAATGATGAGTGTTTATAATGACAATATCGGACAGCATTACCTCGTTGTCTATTCTCATTTGTTCAGAGAGCATCACTATGGATTCATGCTCTGGTAGACCATAAGAAAGACAGTCAAAGAACTCATCCTTATGGTAAACAGGCTGCAGAACAGAGAGAAGTCAATAAATAACCACATCAACAGAGCATCGCAAACCTTAATTAGAAAGCGTATAAATTTCCACCAGCTTGCTTACCTTCCTATGGTGTACGTCTCTGGCATCACCGTTGCTGAAGATGTCCCAAACTTCTTTCTTGTTGAACTTTTTGTTCATTCTCTCGAAATCAAACTCCACTTCAAATCTTCTTATGACACCGGGATTCTGAACATGGAAACAAAAGTTATTTTCAGGAAAGATTGTTAACAAACCAACAAGGAAAAAATTAAAAAATAATTAAGAGAGCAAAACTAATCGCCCTCACATTTCCCTATGTGCAAAGGATTTGAAAGGAAAAGGGGATCTCCACTAGGGGGAGAGGAATGAGGTCAGATTTGTAGTTGTTAATTAGAGGAAAACAAGATATATATGTATCCAAACATTGCCTATTTGGATCTAGATTTAGTCGGAACTCCAACACCGGGTGGGAAGCCCAAAAAAAGACCCACGGTAAATAGCGAGTGTACATGTGAGACGTAAATGAAATTTTGGACTAAGAGATGTGGATAAAACAGGAGGCCGCAGGTACAGAAAATACTTGAACTTTATTTTTGGCTTGGCACCAAGGAAGTGAAACAAGAGATGGAGGCAATATCTCTATACAAGAAACAGGCCAAAATACCAGTTTAAACTAGCAATTCAAAGAAGTCAAACAAGTGTGTTGAGTTACCACATTTGGCCGTCCTAGTGAACGGCCTTTGTGCGAATGAGGGACTTGATGCACAATAAATAAACATCCCCTAAGACTCATATCAATACCTATGTAGGCTTAAATGAAAACGCAAACAGAAGAGATAATTACCTGATCTCTTCCCCGAGCAGACTGATTTTTATCATGAGGAGATGATGTAGATCCCTGCAAGTAGAAGAAGAACGGAAAAAAAGAAAGGGTATTGTTGAGCACATGAGAAACAAGTAGAAGAATATTGACTAGTGTTGTTTTGGGACAATGTGATACAAAAAATTAGAAGGAAGCACAAACACATAACAGAACTTCCAAAGAAGGAGGAGTCAGCTTATGGCTTACCATGTACATTATCCTAATGGTCTAGCTTTTGTCAAGTGTTAAAGCATGACGGAAGCCAGGGTGGAAGATGCTTACATCTTAAGTTTCATGGGGTTGAGAGCAATTTTGGTTAGTATTTGCAGCCTTCATTTTTAAAAATCTTTAATGTAGTTTACAAGTAACTTCATGAAGGAAGAATAGACTTGATTGTTTGCTAATCAACATTCAGCAATATTTATGGTTTAACTGATCAATGACAAGGACCAAATTAGGTTTACCCACGAAACATAATTTTAAAAAAGGGTGACATCAGCTTAACTGTTTACTAAAAATGGCCAAATCATATCATGAGGAAGAACAAACTAGTAGATGAAGGACAAAGAGTGGACATACAGTTTCAGTTGTGGGTTTCATCAGTGACTCCGAGGTTTCTTCACTGCTATTTGATGGAAGAGGCTCCATTACCGGTGCTATAGCAGTCTTTTCTTCTATGTTTGCGGTCTGCATTGACTGAGATGGAGAGGACTGCCTCGCTCCTAACTGTTCTACTTCTGGCAAAGAAAATGTCACTTGTCGGCCAGATAGCAAGGAAGGAAGCGAAGTTGGGGAACCAGTACTATGACCCAGCAACAAGGGATGATGGTGTTCATAATAACGGGATCCACCAACTACAGAGGTATTGACATTCTGGTGTTGCGCTTGCTGTTGAACTGGGGCCTGTGATGCCACCAAACTCGGTGGAGGCGGAGGAAATTGGTGTTGAAAATAAGAAACTCCTCCTGAGGACCCAACTAATCCTGGCCAATAACTAGGCACAGCAAGCCTACTGATATTTGCAGGTGGAGGAAGAAGAAATGATCCCCCAAAGCTTGAACTTGATGCTGATAGGTCACAGGGACGGGGCTGATTCAACTGGAATGATGTAACAGGGAGGATGGGCTGTGCACTGGTAGTAACATTTGCTACTTGTGCAGCACCATGAGATGTTAAGGCCATAGTTGTAGGAGTGGGGTGACCAAAACGTGGCTGCAAAAGATTTTCATGCAGAAGGTTAGACAAGTATCCAGGGTGTAATCAGAAAAACTAATCCGTATAAGAAAAATATACCCGTATTATGGCAGGATCATCAGGTACAGCAGATGTAGTTGAAGATGAAGGAGAAGATATAACCTGCAGATCCTGAGGCAACTCAAGGCAAATTAAAGGAAAAAGAGAAATCCAGTACGAGATCATGTTTTCGGAAGAAAGAAAGAATATTTTATAATGTCTATAAATGCATCTACTGTTTATTCAGTTGATGTTTCAACATTAAGAAAACCTTCCAGCTCTGGTAGAGAATGCAAGGATTTCTTCCTCATCAAAAAAACCTCCATCTTTTTCTCCTCATTCCAAGGCATTAATTTCACATAAAGGATACCTTTTCTATCATGTCTTCTTTTTAAGAAACAAAATGATATATGCAGGATGTTCACCATCCAATGTCACTCACAGGCTGCCACAAACTTCCAATACCGCAACGCAGTTCTGCTTCAGAATTATGGGATATTCTCCACTTTCAACATCTATCCAAAGGACTTGTACTGAACTCTTTTGGCCGTGTAACTAACACCATATTGATGTACAACAACAACTAGCAAATTTTATCTGAATGTTCAAATGACTGAAAAACTCACCTTTATGTTACTTCCGCGTAAGTATATATAATCGTAGATTCGGTCCCGTCCAGGAATCTGAGGGCCATATTTCAAGCGTCCTTCCGACCCAAAGAATTTCACTGCAGCCAGATATAGATTATATAATTATGCATCAAAAGGGTACATGATCATATGAAGACAATTCAACATGAGAAGAGTGTTCTACGCCTCCAATACTTACTAATACATAAATCTGGACAAACAACTGAATTACTGTCAGTAGCAGCTACACTAGATATATTTAAAATTATTAATAGATGAACAAAAAACAAAATCCAGGAATTAGAAATCATCATATTACTTAACTAAATGGAGATAAGTACATAAAAGATTCACTTTCTTTATTTGGTTGCTTGCAGCAAAAATATTTGTTAATTTCTTTCCAGAAAAAAAAGTGTTTTATTTCCAATTAGTAATTGGAGAACATTTGTGGGAAAAGGCATAAATTCACCCTTGAACTTGTTTTGAAAAGTCAGTTACACGCTTAAACTATCCTGACGACTTATTACACACCTTTACTATTTAAAAATGAATTTTTTTACCCCCTATAACTGACGTGGCAAAAAAAAAAAAAGCGCGTTTGAACAGTAAAAAATCTTCTTTTTACTATCACCCTAGCCCACTCCCCCCTCCACTATCAAAATCCTCTCCCCCACCCCAAATCATATACTATTTTAATGCTTATTCGATTTCACCATTTTTATTATATTTGATTTTTCTCTTCGACTTTGTTGGTGGTTGATAAAATTGATGATAAAGTTAAAAAAATAAAATATAATGATGGATTTGTTGGCGTGGGGTGACAAAGAAGCGGGAGTTGAAGGTGGTGGAGAAGAAAACATTGATATTGACAATGGTGGTAGTGATATTTGGTGGTGGGTTTGTACCTTTTGATGGTGATGAGTTTGATTATGGGTGTCAAATTTTGTTGTGGATCTTACATTATTGTGGGGATAATGGTGATAGTATGCTTTCGCTGGTGGATTTGATCGTATGTGGTGAAATTTATGGTGACTATTTTGATTTTCATGGTGAAATATATAGATTTGGTAGTAATATGGCGGCAATGATAGTGGTTTCATGGTGGTGTTCATTGAAGAAGAAACAATTGAATAATATGGAGANGATGATAGTATGCTTTCGATGGTGGATTTGATCGTAGGTGGTGAAATTTATGGTGACTATTTTGATCTTCATGGTGAAATATATAGATTTGGTAGTAATATGGCGGCAATGCTAGTGGTTTCATGGTGGTGTTCATTGAAGAAGAAACAATTGAATAATATGGAGAATTTTAGCCAAAATTTGACATGACATCTGATGTGGTAGTGACGTGGCATTGATGTAGCGCAAGTGTGATACACTTTCCATTGTGAGAGTGGTGCTACACGTCTTAGGCGATAAAAAAATTCAATATTTAGTAGCAGAAGTATGTAATAGGTCACTATATTAATTTAAATGTGTAACTGACTTTTCGAGATAAGTTCGGGGGTGAATTTATGCCTTTTCCCTACATTTGTAACCATATTCTACTTCAATATTGACGATAAGCTTCAAAACAACTGAAAATTTCAGAAACTTAATCTAAAAATATGCACTTACTGAAAGATGAGCTTATTTAGGAATATAATTATAGTAAATGTTATTCCCTCCATCCCATAATGAATGCTGTGATCCAAAGTATGAGGAACTATTACGACATACAAGTAAATTTTGAACATTGATCCATTCGTTAATTGAGAATGGAAGTTTGGGTTTAGAGCTAAATAAAGAATACTACAAACAACAATAACATCACAGTAAAATTCCACAAATGGTGTTTGGAAAGGGTAGTGTACGCAGACCATACCCCTATCTCGAGTAGAAACAAAAAAAAAATATACTAAAAACTATTTTTAAAATAATTGAAAATATCCCTACTAAGGTTTTTGCTTCCTAATTTGGTGAACTCCCAAGGTAACATTGAATTTGTAAAGATTCTTAACTAATTTAAGTAGCCTCTCTAGCAAGTTGTTTGGTGTTGTTAGGGTTTATGCTTTCCCTAACAAAGTAGTGTGAAAGAAAAGTTCTATGTAACTTTTCACTACTTTTTTTTCTTTCTTTTGTGAAGCTTCTTACAATTACCCTATATTTTCCTTGTCTACACTTTCTTTGCCATTTTTATTTCCTAGAGGAGATACATCGCCCATCTTGTAAACCAAGTGATTGATTTTTCTTCTTTTTTGTCAAAACCAACTGATCTTTAATTCTCCCTTCTAGGATGAATTACATCTTTTTGCCTTTTTTGTCTATGCTCCCAACAAAAGTTTAATAATAGCACCAACAAATACGATAACTGATGATATTTGTATCGGTAGCTGTCACTAGATGATCCAATTTGTCAGTGTTGATCACCGGAAACTCTCACAACACACATACATACCAAAATCACTACAGAATTCCAAAAATCACCCAATGGCCATATTAACTGGAAAAAAACAACAACAAGAGAAGTACTATTTCTGTGTGGTTTTGTACAAAACAACTCACAATGAGTTTATAGTACCACGAAACCACTAAGAATCCATACAGATAACTGATGAAGAGTTATCAAAACACACAGATTCAAAACAAAAAAGGAACAAAAATTAATATCAAAGTGAGGAAAGGACTATTTTTCTGTGGTTTTGAATAAAAAGAACTGAAAATCGACGCCAAAGAACCACAAAATCACTTAAGAATGAAGAGTTATCAAAACATACTGATCCAACAAAAAAAGAACAAAAGTAGTATCAGAGTGAGAGAATGACTATTTCTGTGCGGTTTTGTACAAAAAAACAACAACTCATAATCGATGTTATAGAACCACAAAACCATGAAATCACTTAGAATTAGTCCAGATAACCAAGGAAGAGTTGTCAAAACATACAAAAAGAACAAAAAGTAGTATCAAAGTGAGGAAAAGACTATTTTTGTGTGGTTTAATACAAAAACAACTCAAAATCGATGCTATAGAACCACAAAACCATGAAGTCACTAAGAATCAGTGCAGAAAACCAATGAAGAGTTATCAAAACATACAGATACAACAAAAAAAGAACAAAAAGTAGTATCAAAGTGAGGAAAGAACTATTTTTGTGTGGTTTAATACAAAAACAACTCAAAATCGATGCTATAGAACCACAAAACCATGAAATCACTAAGAATCAGTCCAGAAAACCAATGAAGAGTTACCAAAACATACAAATACAACAAAAAAAGAACAAAACGTAGTATCAAAATGAGGAAAGGGGTTTTGTACAAAAAAAAAAACTCAAAATTGATGCTTCAAAACCATGAAATCACTAAGAATCAGTCCAGATAATCAATTAAGAGTTATCAAAACATACAAATACCACAAAAAAAGAACAAAAAGTAGTATCAAAATGAAGAAATGACTATTTTTGTGTGGTTTTGTACAAAAACAACTCAAATTGATGCTTCAAAATCACAAAAATCCTTACATATAACCAATGAAGAGCTATCAAAACATCCCGATCCAACAAAAAAAAAGAGTAAATCAGATACTCAGTGAGCGAAGGAGCATTTCTCAGTAGTTTTATACAAATTAAAAACAACTCAAAATCAACCCGATCAAACCACAAAATAAACTACTAAGAATAACCAATGCAACGTTATAAAAACATACAGATATAGCAAAGAGTGAGAAAAATGTATACCATATTGAAGACCAAGGCTATGAGGGTTAATTTCATCTAAAATTCCTTCATAGCGCATGTCAGATATCGAAGTGACAGAAATAAGAGCTCCGATCCTTAATTCGGCCGTCCTTGCCGGAGCTGCTCTCAGATGAATGCCGGTAGTTGCTGCTGCCATGAGAGAAGTGAAAACCTAATAAATCGGTACCGATCAATTTATAGAAAAGAGATTACAACAATCCGAACGAAGAAGACGAAGAAGAAAAAAAAAACCATTTCACGTTTTATTTGAGCACTTGTCAAATGCGAGGGAAGCACTGTTTTAGCCTCTTTTCCTATTTTGTATATTTGTATTTATGTAATGACCTGTTTTTCCCTCCCCATCTAATTTTCCTCTTTTGTTTATTGTGTGCTTTCCCACGTGAGATTTTGGTTTTTTCTTTACCTTCTTTTGTTTTTTCATAATCACTTGTTTTTTTTTAAAAAAAAAAAACTAGGGATTGGATTCAAACTGCTACTCAGCCTATTAAACTTTCAAAATATTTTATTTAGATATAATAAAGTCTTTGAATTAGATATTTTTAGTTTATATTTTGAAAGAAATGTATTTTCATTCGTGTATAAGGTAGTTAAGTTAATTATATAAAATGTGTTATTTCCTTTAATTAATCGTATCAACCTCAAGTAGAAAATGTATGGGGTTTTACGACTTATTGAGACTAATGAGTGTAATTTAAAGAGATGAAATATTTTATTTGTTCAATTTTACTACCTAATAAACGGATGAACATAAAAAAAAACTAGATCGAAAATTAAATATATTATACATCTATCATCTATTTTATTATACGAATGACTATTATTTAAGTTAATTTTCCTTTAAAAAAAAATTGTTCTAAGTTGGATGATGATCAAAGTGAAAGATTGTATATCTCTAACGTGTTTTTGTGGTTCATTTATTTTTTATGTCCAGAAAATTCGATATAAACAGATTTGGATAGAACATGTATTTAGAGCTGTTTGATTTGTGTGTAATTTGTTTGTTTTTATATATGTAGTGGCATAAAATTATGATGACCAACTAAAAATATTGGAAAAAAAGTGCATAGTCTCTTCATTTAAAAAATAAATAAATATGTTGTTGAACTCTGTAATTATTTGTAGACAATCATAGGATTTAGCGAGGACTATATACTATTTTGTTGACAATAATTTTAATAAGCTATAATTATGAGAGATGAACAAGTAATTGTTTTCACTTTAGTTTGTTTTTTCCAAATGTATGATCAATACACCCATTAAAAAAATTGTGAACATGTGAAAATTCAATCATTTAATGATTATTTAGATAATTGGAAAATTTGAGATGTATAGAGCCATCACTGTCTTAGATGTTTATTCACTCAACTTCTAAGGTCACAAATAATATTAATGTCGATATATATTTCTTGATGTTTTTTATTTTATAAATTAAATCTCTTTCCAGAAAAATCATGTGGAAAAGAATAAAAGGAAAAGATCTTAATATTGAAGTTATGATAAATACTATATTTTTAAAGGTTAATCTTTCCAAAAAAGAATTTCTTTTAGGTATATTGCAACATTAGGTTTTATTAACACTCTTCAAAATAAAAAGCTCCATTTAAAAGGAAAGAAATTTATATAAACTACATATTAATTCTTTAGCTAATATGATCACTATTAAACTAGGTCTTAGGCCTAACTCACACCCTAAAAGTTAGCTCAAAGGGAGAAGGATTGCCAAAGCCTTTTAAGGAGTCCACCCATCTCATTAATCACCAATGTGGGACTTTTGTCATTCTTTAACACTCCACCTCACGCCCAGTGTTTTGCATTTGGTGTGTGGGCAATTTTGATTTTGGGGGCCCAACATTGGTGAGATGAGCCCTGCTCTGATACCATGTTAAATTAGGTCTTAGGCCTAACTCACACCCTAAAAGCTAGCTCAAAGGGAAGAGGATTGCCCAAGCCTTTTAAGGAGTCCATCCATCTCATTAATCACCAATGTGAGACTTTTGTCATTCTTTAACAATCACAACAAGTTTTTTTCTTTATATTTACTTAATTTGTCATATTTATACAATCACGTGATGCGTAGACATGTTCACTAGTAATATATATAACTAACATTTTATGCAAAGAGCAGACTTGTTCACTAGTAACTAGTAAGGTATGTAACTATCATTATACGCAAAGAGCAGACGTGTTCACTAGTAAGGTATGTTGTAACTAACATTTTGACCTAAGTATTGATAGATGTTTATGACTTTTTCTAGTTTATACCAATTAGAGGTGACAAAATTAGCTCATGAAATTATATCCCACGGATTACTTAGGTGTATTTTTGATCATTTGTTTTTTTTTTCAGCAGCTATTTAAATAATAGTTGTTTTTGGTTTCCCACCCAGTGTCTTGAGCCCGCATTAGAGTTCCGAAGAAATCCAAATCGCGTACTGCAAGGCTCATTCGGGAGTGGCGCTCCCAACAAAATTTTTCTCATACCCATGGCTCGAACTCGAAACCTCTAATTAAAGGTGAAGCAATCACACCACTGCGCCACATGTTAATTCCCTAAAAAATAATTATTCTAAGTTGAATGATGCTCAAATGAGCCAAGTGAAAAAGGATGGCCCATTCAAGTCTTTTATAAACCAGTAGCATGATAGTATTAGAAATTAGGGGATTGGCTTCTGCTGTTTCTATCCACAGAATCAAACTTTAGAAAAACAGCCTTCTTCCACCTATTTGAAATGTTGAGAAACAATTAGAGAGGCAGAAAGGGACTAAAATCAGTAAATTATGCAGTCTTCAGCTCAATTTCTTCAGCCTCCAGCAACCCCTCTTCCTCCTAAACAAATTCAAGCCACAACTATTAGCAAATGTATCAAATTTTCGCGTAGAGAACTTGCCATCAGTACTAGTTCATCCTTGCTTTTACTATTAGGATCCCAAGCTATTGAGCCATTGAATCTATCAAGGGCAAGAGCAGATGAACTTCCTCCCGATAAAACAGAACCAGAGCAAGAACCTTCAAGAAAAATTGAATATTGTTCAAATCAGAATGTAACAAAGAGAGCATTTCTTGAAGTATCGGTTGATGGGGAACCTATAGGAAGGATTGTTATCGGGTTATATGGTGATAGTGCCCCGTTTGGGTCATCAAGGTTCAGTAATCTTGTTAGTGGAGCAGCAGGGGTAAGTTATAGAAGAAAAGATTTTGTGAGGATAATGCCAAATTATGTACAACATGGTGGATTGAGGTCATATGGTGTGGATGCTGAACTTGCCAAGAATACTGGAAGAACAATGGCAATCGATAACCTCGTAGATGAATGGGAGAAACAGAGTGAAATGTGTCAGGGTACCAAGAATGTAGCAACAAGTGTTAGCCTTATTGTAAGAGACCCTTCAAAACCACCTCCAAAGATGAAGCTGGTTGCTCGAGGAGGGAAGCTCGAAATTGATCAAGAAGAAGTAGGAAAAGATGTGAATGGAACAGAGTTTACAATTGCCCTTAAAGACTCACCTGAGTAAGATGCATCTGCTTTAGTTATTGGGAGTGTCTTGGAGGGGATGGATGTTGTTGAGAAACTTGGCCAAGTCAAAACTGTGAAAGAGAATACAAGTTCTCCTTATTTCAGGTACTGGCAATCTCCCATTCACTTGGTTCAGGTGGCTACTAATGATATTTGACTAAACAAGAACATATAAAATAGACTAACCAATTAAGAAGATCATAGTATATACAAGACATAACCAACCAATTTTCTGGTTTTATCGACAGGGCGGCCAAGTTGATAGGAGATAAAAGAGCTGTAGTTGCAGAGAGAGGCTTCAACAGACCTTACTCAAAGGTGAAAATAACAAATTGCGGCTTGATGGAATGATCAAAGATGCCGTTGAGAGATTTTTGTCCTTCCATTTCTGTTAAGAGGAAGAACTGCTCAAATAAAAGTGTACAAAAATCATGTACAAATAAATTCCTCCTGAAATTTTTACCTCTCTTCAGAAAGCTTACAACAATGGTAATAATGGTGTCTTCCCCTTGTTTACTTTCTCTGTCTAAAAAAAGCAGATTACAATCCACTTCCAAATAACTAGTCAATAATACAAGAAGTCTCTCTAGCTCACGTCGGAAAAATCATATGAAACAATGTCTTGCTAATTAGCCACTACAACAAGCCTAGAACAGAGGCGCATCATCTAGAGTATTCTTCAAAGCACATGGTTTTAACATCCACGTAAAATATAGGCAATAAGATGCAGAAACTGTCTCCACCGGGAAGGTAATCTTATCACCCAGTCTATCTGGTGAAAGTTTTTTTCCTCGTGAACCATGGGGTGTACTCCATCACATGGATAACTTTGCTGAATTAACTTGGACGAACAAGCTTCCTTCGTTTAGCCTGTGGGGATGTAAAAAGCTTTTGCACTGAAGCAACAGGATCATCCACCTGCATAGGACCAAAACAAGATAAGTCAGTTGCTTTCTGGCGATAGAATTTTTTCATTCATTGCATTACTCGGACCATCTGGTATCAACAGATCAAAAGGAAGCTTATCCTTGCACTGTCTCAAACACCACAGACAAACCACTAACAATGGGTTTTAAGGGCCAACTCACCAGATAGAATTCCTCTAACACCACTATAAACTAAAACATTAAATTCAAATAAACAGCTGCGCCCAAGCAAAATTTTGACAAATTAAATGAGCTATAAAATCAGCTGATAAATCGTTTTCAATTATCAGCAAACAAAAAGACAACACTGACAATTTCAATTCTCTGAATTATGCTTGGTCTAAGCATGGATTCAATTCTCTGAAGTACATAATGCAGTATTCAAATGCTTCTTTTTTTTTGGAATTACTAACATCACTAGTTTAATGTAAATGATCTTGCCTCAAGTTCTCAAGTTATATATCCAAGAACCTCAAATTGTAGTTATCCAAGTCAAGGGCATGATGAAACTGATTTTTTGTAAAGGAATAGAAGGAGCAGCATTCATCAATAGATCCGCCAGACACCAACCTAAATGTGACAAATAAGGTTTGCTTTAATTAGCTACAGATTGTTATCTGCTTCATGTTTTGCTAGCCCAATTACTACTATAATTAACTAACAACATGTCTTTATCCTTACTGACATGCTACTTTATCTATTAGTACTAGTTTACTACTTCCTTACCTTAATCAAGGAAGATGGAGTATGATTGGACAAAGGAGAAGAAGATTTCTCATGACGTTCTAAAGCAGATAATGTTTGTTCCCATCCTGGTGGAGAGCCACCATTAGATGCTATCCAGGGGCAAAAATATCTGTGCAGCTTGAATGGATCAAACTCCAAAGCTTTATCTAAGGATAGAATTGGCAACTCCTTCCCTGAAAAGATAACATAGTCTGTCAGTTACACTTATACGCTCAACATAAAAAAAATGCACCTCCTTTTTCTTTTCTATTGCTAACAATATTAACACCCCCACCCCGGACACCAAACAGAAAAGCATTAGGATACTGCATTTGCAGCATGCAGGGAGATGTACCTCCTTAAACACTTAAAATTGAAGTATACATACTAAGAGTGCTGATGTTGTTCATCAGAAGAATTTCTGCATGAAAAAGTGATACTTCTGTCAAAATTGTTTATTGGTTGAAAAATCTCTTTCCCAAGCATAAATGTCTGATATATAGGCAAAGCAGATAAAATACTGAAAGAGGCAACATGATGCAACTCAAAATGAGATCACGGAATAAGGGGCCTGCCTAGACTTGAAGCTAGAGAAGACTGAAAAACTTGGGCATCAATGAGGTGTGGTCTTTGGATAGACAGCATAATGTAGATAGGTGTTGTACTACTGATTCATGGACATAAAAGAGAATACCAAAAGGAAGATGAAGCCTAGCACTTCATATGGTCCTTTTGAAAGATGTTTAAAATAAGAAGAGACCGAACAGTCCTTGGACAGCAATGCAGGTCCAATATGCATTTCAACGCAAGCATACCAAACTTGGACCATTTCATAAAACTGGAACTATATTAAAAAATGCTGAAAAACTAGGTTAAACATGGACATTTCTGGAAACTGGATCTGTATTGCTAAAGTGCTAACAAACTTGGTTCACCCTCCAATTGCCACTTTAAATCCACTTCATGGAACAAATTGCAACAGTGCCAATGCTAATGGGCAAGCATGATTATAGAACACTACATAAATTGCAACGGTGCCAATGCTAATTGGCATTCATGATCATAGAATACTGTACAATTTACAATAAACTGAATTACCTCGACTAGATGATCCAAAATCATTTCCAACTTTGTCCTTACAATGATCCATGACTGCTGGATCAACCTTGTTCATACTTTCTGCATTATCAGCCATTTCAGTGGTGTTACCAGAAACTTGAGCTGCAGCCTGGTTGTTTTCGGGTTGAGCTTCTGTAATCACTTCCGAAGTAGACAGTGAAGTTCCTTCCTCAGTATTTTCTCCTGCAAGAAACTCTGGATTTTTGCATACACCAGATGAGCTCTTGGTTACTAAATCATCCTTAAGCTCAGATTCAGCAATAAACCATGCTCTCAAATTCCGTCCAATGATTGGCAGAGATATTTTTGCCCTATAATTATGTGTTACTGGAGGAGGACCACCGGCAATCGTCAAGTTGAAATTTGGTGGTCTTCTATCTAACATAGTGTTAGCAGAAGTTGCAACTTGTCCTATGCATTCTCTACTCTGATCACGATCACTGTTGCCTGAGAGAAGATTTTCATCACCGTCGGTGTGATTGATATGGTCATTGTTGACCTGTGTGTATCCACTTACTCGTAGAAATTCCAAAGGCCGAGAAACCATGGAAAAATCCCATAGACCAATACAAGCCCCACAAAACTTGCAGTCGAGAACAACAGAATTTGGATTGATTACTGCTTCTTCAGAAGCTTGATTGTCATCATCTGGCTTGCTCTCAGAAGTCTCATCAGTACATGAACTGTAGACAGTAATAGTCTGACTTTTTCTGCTCAAAATAGACTTATCTGAGAGATTAGCATCCTTACTAGATTGATTCAGTTGATCCTTGGGGTCAACCAAATATGGCAGTCTGCGGAGTTCCCACCCACACAAGCTAATGAGCTTTTGTGCCTAAACATGATTCAATATATCACAATATCAAAAACCACAAATTGTGATTCAATATATCACATATCAAAAACCACAAATTGACAAACATAACTACTTCATCTAACAAAAGCAATTAATTTTAAAAAAAATTAGCTCATATAATATTTTAGATAAGTCTAAGCTAAGAAATTAGATTTATAGTTTGATAGGATATAGACGCTGCTCACCAACCCCACCTGCGCTCCCCAAAGAAGAAGAAGAACGATAAAGTCTCGTGATAATTCTAAGATTTCTCAACCCCCACCCCTTCCCTTCAAAACAAAAGAACCAAGGGATATAGGGTTGGCAATCAACCGGAAAATGGATAAGACAAATTTTGATAGCAAGATATACACTTGGGCCCTAACTCTTGCCATCATGCTTATTAAATCAGAGAGATCAAGTCCAGTAAGGGTTAGCAGCACTTTTGTACTTGTCACCATTCACCTGCAATACCTGATAATATGTGAGAGAAGAAACTGAAGTGGGTTCATTTCTGGTTTCTTCTTGGGGAGTTTGCATGGATTCATCACGTTCCACAGTTAAGGATTCTCGTAGAAATTGTTCCAGCTGAGGGTTTCTCAAGGAATCAACGGCCTTAGGTGAAATCACAGGAAGAGCAGCAAGCTGTGATAGAGCAGAATGCCGAATTTTATACTGATCAACAAGCACAACAGTAGCCGTAGGTGGAAAATCTGCTAGTTTTTCATCGCAGACATTGTCAATCCAAGGGCAAAGTAGCTTGTGTCCACTATCTAGCTTCAAGCTGAACACCAAGGCCACTTTGTCAACTGATGCCCACGAATGGGAGAACCATGAAATGAGAAGCACAAATTAGTTACAAAAGGAGAATGAGGTAACAATGACCAAGTGCTTCTGTTTTAAGAAACATAGTGAGATATCAAATGCCACAAACATAGTAAAGATGTATAGCTTACCTTGTTGTTGTGTCCAAGATGGCGGAGTAGTGAAGAGCATTCGTGATCCACATGCGTCACAGGCAATGGTATCCATATCCACATTGATCCAACCCCTTCTAGAACAGTTAACAGCACTGATTGTCTGCCAAGGAACAAAAGCATTGTGGTATAAGATTTACAACATGGCAGAGTGGAGACAGTTTTCTGTACAAATAGATTAGCAGAAGGAAAATCACATAAGGAAAGATGCTTTTTTTTTCAAAGGAAAGATGTAAACCTAATCTTTACAAGAACATAAAGAAGAAATAAGTGGATAATAGGAATGTAAAGGAGATGATAAGTTCTAAAGGAAGAAGAAACACACACTAAAAAATCTATGACGAATCTCCTAGGATAAGGATCAAAGCCTGTATAAGCTCGAGTAGTCAACTACAACAATTAGCTTTGGAGTTGTCCTAAATGATTATACTTCTCGATTACAAGAACAACTGAGAAAAATCTTATCATTCAGAGGTACAGAAAGAAAGTTTGTTATCTGTTCCCTTATGCTTCTCTATTACAAGAACAACTGAGTAAAAGAATATGGTGAAGAAGCATAAAAGAAAGTTCTTGAGGCATTACATGTTTGTTACTTAGGTTTGGCAATGGGGTGCGGGAAGGCCGCCATTCTGTCCCCCAACCACAAGATTTAACTTAATGGATTCTGGATTTTTAGAACGATGATTATAAGTGCTAATAACTGGGTTCTAGATTTTCAGAACAACTCAACACAAATACACTATTTGAAGAAAAGTTACTCAGTCGGCTGAACCCGTAATTGGGCTTCTACCTCCTCCACTTGCCCCGTTTATACCCCATCCACCTTACCTGCTCAAGCTGAACTGCCCTTTCCAGGAGAAACTCTAAAAAAGTCTTAGTCTGTATATCTCAGGGATGTAGTACTATTTAATTTAGTAAGGATTATGTATGCAAGTGATAATTCTTCTCCTCTCTCTTTTACTCTGTTCTTCTTAGCCAGTTCCAAAAAAAAAAGATTATGTATGCAAGTACTACAACAACAACAACACACATAGAGAGACTATTCCGGATAGACCCTCGGCTAAAAAAAGGATTATATATGTAAGTAAATCTCAACATTTAAATTAAGAAGTTCATATCATAATCATAATAAGAAGGAGCAGTAAAATATGGAACCTGTGGTTTAGCAAACCAAGTCATAGACTTAAAAGTTGATATCCTTCTAAACAAATCATCCCGGTCCCATGGTCTACACGGCGGAGCTTCCCCTGAACCTTTAGTAGCTAATAAGTTGTACTTGTTAACTGTTTTGCCAATTGATGACATATCCGGACGCTTCTTGCCTCTTGACAATTGAACTCCAGATGCACTACACCAACCAAATTAAAACCCCATAATTAATCACCGTAGCTCAAAGTTGAAAGTAACAACATTCATGAAATCTGTACGCCGAACAAACAAACAAACAAATATAAAATTGTAAAGAGAAGGAAAAGGAAACCTGGAATTGAGTTTGGATTTAGGAGGAGTTCGAAAGATCTTATCCATGGCGTCCTGAAATCGCTTCTCTGATTCTTCAGCCATTTTTTCAGTGTCTTAATTTGTTCATGGAGGAGTAATCGCTCAGCTGCCGATAACTTCTTTTTCCGGTGCCCAAATTAATTTTTGAAAGGGAAAAAGTATACAAATTAAACTTTCGAGAATAAAAGATAACTTTACCCTTCATTTGTAGATGATTCTAAATAAACCCGTTAAAAAGGGGTCAAATATGCCTCTAAATTATTTGAAAACGTCTAAATATATCCTGTTTAAAGTTTGGCTCACTCGTGCCCTCGCCGTCCAACTTTTAACATAGATATGCCCTTAAGGGTGTCAGTTGGTCTGTTGGAAATATCCAACTCATTTTACATTTCTTTAAATGTCAAATAGAATTGTCACGTCATTTTACATTACCACATGACATTTATATTAAAAAGGAAAGGGGTCAATTATGCCCCTAAAATATTCTGAGCTCTTTTAAAACACCTATCTGACCCATAACAAAGGGGTCAATTATACCCCTAATTCGACCCATAAATCAACCCTTCTTTGAACTTGATCTTTCCACTACTAATCTCCTCTGACGTTGGGTATTGTGTTGGCTGATGTTGAACCAATCTTTGCCACAATTCAATAAACCTCAATCTCAGATTCAAGATTACAAGTAACCAATAGCAGAAAAAACAGGCCTCAATCTTGGATAGGTGTTTTAAATGAGCTCTGAATAGTTTAGGGGCATAATTGAACCCCTTTTCCTTTTAATATAAATGTTCATGTGGTAATGTAAAAATGACGTGACAATTTCATTTGGCATTTAAAGAAATGTAAAATGAGCTGGATATTTCCAACAGATCAACTAATGCCCATAAGGGCATATCTGTGCCAAAAGTTGGACGGCGAGAGCACGAGTGAGCTAAACTTTAAACGGAGTATATCTAAACATATTTGAATAGTTTGGGGGTATATTTGACCCTTTTCCCTTATTAAATAAAAATAGATAATGGGTCCTTTGGTTTTAAGTTTTAACATTACTTATATTCAAATGGTTGAAATTAGTTATTCTAACATTATTTTTCTATTGGTATGGTATGTTAGATTAAAAATAATATATCTTACATCTTAGTAGAAAAAGATTGAGGGATTTCAAGGGTATTTTTTGTTATTTTTTATTATGTAATAAGTAATTTTGTTATTATTCTTTCATAATGTGATTGAGATAATTTATTTCGGTACTAATTACTAATTTAAAATAAATTATTTAAATGTTAGTACTTTCTTATCTCAATTTATGTGACGTAATTTGATTCGGTACGAAATATAAGAAAAAAATTTGAAATTTATGGTGTAAAATAAGTCATAAATATTTGTAAATTAATATATTTAATATAAAAATGTGTTGTTCGTTTTGGGATTGAGTAAAAAGAAAAATGAGTTTTATAAATTGGTAACATATAACTAATTAAAGAAAAAATAAGGCAGGGCAAAAAATTTATTTCAAGATTATATATGCTTGTCCAGTATACCAAATGACCCTTAAAGTAACACACTTCCGTAGTGTTTTAAAAGGCACTGTATATAAATGTGTATTTTAATTTAGATTGAATTAACATGATACAAGTAAATATTTAAATTATTATAAAATTGAACAAGTACATACATTCTAAAATACGGAGAAATATATACATTATCATCGATTGAAAAACTGTTGTAATTCCATTATCTTCCTCACTTCTTTTGACTTAAACATTTTCTTTGATAATCTTAATATTCGGGTCAGATTGTGCATTTTTCAATTAATATCATAGGGTATTTTTCACCTCACTAATACATGTAATCATTTAATTTTCTAAATAAAAATTTGAGTATAGATGAAATTACAATATATTCGTTTGAACATTAACACCTCATAATTTTCTGACTTAAACATTACAGTGAAAACATACATACCATTAGAAAATTAAACATAAATATGTTTAGGGTAGTTGTATGCTAAATAAATATGAGCGTGTACGTCAAACTTTTTTTATGTTATAGGCTAATATCGATTGACTAATAAATAATTCTACTCTTTTGTCTCTTGCGACCAAATATATTTTCCCCTTTTCAGAAGAAAAAAGAACCATATTTTGTACTTGATTCGGAATGTTATTGATTTATGAGATAAGGTGAGATATTTTAGGATTAAATTTATATATATATATTTAATAATCATGATATTCGAATCAGCTTTCGCACACCTCAAATAATTTCACAAGATACTTGTCACTTCAAACCAACATCAAGTACCAGATAACTATATATGTCCACCAAAGTTAAGAGTCTCGCTAGAATTGATAGAAAATATAACTAATCTCAAAATAAGTTCATATCTCAAACTTGAAGTTATTTTATTCCACCTAGAAGGTGAGATAAATTAGTCTCAAGATTATAGCAGAGAAGCTCATAAAGTTATAAATGCATGATCATAAAATTAAAATGTATATACTAAGACTAATTGGAAATAAAACACCTAATAATAAAATAAAAAGGTAAGAAAAGAAATACTCTTCCTATTGTTAGATGAACTAACTAAAAAATTACTACCAAGTAAATATGAAAAGGAACTTGAGGATGTCATAATCTTTATTAATTTGCTCATTAACCTCAAAATCCTTAAGAAAATGACGCCAACACTTGTTCCTATTTGCTGAGCAACAATTGCCTTCTCTTCTTCTTTCAAATTGTTTGCAGACTCCCTACACAAATCATAAGTAAGACGAATTAATATTAATTTAAAATAGTAAATATAAAACGAAAAATAAATATATATGTTTTAGAGAACATTACATGTGCGAATGTAGGAAAATAAGACGATATTGATAGAGTCAATGTCTTTGGATGAGACATGTTAAGTAAGCTATCAATTACAAATCTCATAAAAAATTCATGTCGAATTAATTTGAGCTTTGTCATGTCTAGCTCTAAGTGTTCAATATGATGTAGCAATTGTGTTGGAATCCACCATTGTAGTCCACGTTTGTCCATTTCAGAAAACTTTGTGATCTATATCATTCGAAGAAGAAAAAAAAGTGAATAATTCTCATAGACAAATAGCTAGGTACTCATTAAAATTAAAATATGTACGTACCTCATCCCGAATGCACATGGACAATACCATATTGTTGCTGAAATTGTTAAGGTGAATTATCAATTTCTTGAACCAAGCATTATTGATCGTAGGTGCTTTAATAAGTAGTTCAATCCTGGTCTCTACGAGCTTTGAAGAATCACTTGGTGCTAAACAAGGTATATATTGTGTACCTATGTATTTGAAAGAAGATAAATTGGGAGTAGAAATTTCAAGTCGTTTGGTAAAAGATAAGGTCAGAGTTCTAAGTGATTGGCTTGAAATTTTGGTATATTTTCGTGTCTCACAACCAAAATACAAAGTTTCAAGATGAGGAAAATCTGAACATAAGTCTTCATTGAGACCGACTGGAAATCTCTCACAATCCAAGTGAAATTCTTGTAACATTGTACAAGCACGAATATCCATGTAAACTGCATTGTTGTTGCAATCACTAGGGTAAACAAAGTGAAATACTTTTAAATTTGGAGCAATAACTTGTATACTTTTCATATAATCATAGTGCTTCACATAAAGCTTCTCCAAATTGTCTAAATTAGACAACACTATATACATTTCTGGCTTATTATAGTTCCTCCATTGTCTCTCACAATTCACCAATCTCAATTCTCTAATACAAGGTACTTACTAATAAACCTTGACAAAGTTTCTCCA
Organism: Solanum stenotomum; assembly: GCF_019186545.1. Lineage (NCBI taxonomy): Eukaryota > Viridiplantae > Streptophyta > Magnoliopsida > Solanales > Solanaceae > Solanum > Solanum stenotomum. The sequence continues at coordinate 3,089,511 of NC_064284.1, read as the reverse complement.
TAAAACCTAACACCATCCAATTTCAACTCTTGTAAAGAAGAAAATTTAGCTTCACCATTGAGCACATATTCACCAAGTGTGCAACAACTTAAATGAAGAACATTAAGACATGTGGACTGAAAAATATAAGGCAAATAGTAAAAAGAATTCTTTAACTTCAAATACACCTCATGGAAATCGTTTTCATCCATCAATCTCATAAGATTTTTAATATTATGATCATCATGAGAAGAAATAAATCGAAGGCTTAATATCCGTTTCTCAGCCTTAATTAACATACTTTTCGATGTCTTAAGAGAGTCAAGGATCCAATCCGAAAATTTCATGTTATGTTTATTTTCTAATAAGAAAATAGACTCATCCAAAGACAAGAGAGATGGGGTGTTTCGATACCAATGTTTGGTAACAAGGCGGACATTAACAATGTCGTGAAAACTTAGGTAGGAAAATATCGAATGTAAAATATGATCCGGCAATCGTAACGTTGGATCGACCGAATTAGTACGAAAATCAACTGTTTGAGACATAGCCATGGTGGGGAATTGAAAAACACAAATCATATAAACCCTAACTTTAGCCCAATTTATTAAAAATTCTATCAACAACTATATACAAGTACAATATAAGTAACTTTTTTTTTTAACTAAAAGTTATTTTGACAAGCAATCGAAAATTGGGGCCCAAGTTTTCTCTCCATTTGTTTTGGAATAAAGTTGTGTAGATACAATATTAACTCTCTGTTAATTAAAAAGGCAGCTTGGTGCAGAGTATTTTCCAATTGATTTTTTAAAAAAAAAAAATTTTCCAATAGATTTATGTTCTTTTTCACATAGGAATTATTAAGGAAAAACTGGAGAAAAAATTCAGCTGGAAACAATTACTTGGACTAGGACTTTAGGAGTAAATCCTTGCGGAAGATTTGTTAATATATAGTCCTATTCGGGTCTCAATTTACTTGACATAGTTAATTTTAAAAGTCATATAAGAAAATCTTTTATTGTGATTTATGTGCTCTATTTTAAATATTTACTTGACATAGTTAATTCTGAAAGTCAAATAAGAAAATCTTTTATTGTGATTTGTGTGCTCTATTTTAAGTTGTTAATTTTTGTGATTTATGATCCATTTGGACATGCGATATGAAATCATTATTTAAAATCAAATTGATTTGATGTTGAAATTTTGTTTGGACAAGTAAATTAGATTTTCTTAAAGTTGTACTATTTTTTTCTCATAGATATGAAAACCCACAAGTTGTGAAGACTATAAAAAAAAAATCAATTCTTATACAATTAATGAGCAAACCATATATATATAGTTCATAAACAAGATGTCGAAATATCTTAAGACGTCGCATTGATCAATCACATATCTCGATGTTTGTTTTATAAATAAATGTGTGACTAAAAACTTTCAAATACACATAATTTTATAAAGATTTACTAATCAACAATAGTTATTTGTAAATTGATGTCCAAATGCACAATCAAAATAGAGAAGGCTGACTTTTGAAATCCTAACTACGTCATATAACTAATTGACCAAACTAATGAAATTGATGCCATGTAAATTTGAAAACAAACTCCACCTCGTCCTTTACACTAATTATGTTTTCTACACAACAAACTTGAAAATCTTTTAGAAAATGGCTCCAACACTTGTCCATAGTTTCACTGCTACAATTTCCTTCTTGTATGCTTTTCAATTCCTCGATGAAATCCTGTACAAAATTAGCAAAAATGTTGAGATTAAGAAAGTAAATATTATAGAATCATAAATTGAAAAAATCAAGATTTAGAACATTACATTTGCCATTGGTTGCAATCGAGACGGTACCAATAGAGTCAATGTGTCTGGATGAGACATCCAAAATAAACTATTCATAATATATTTCATCAAATATTCATATCGAATTTTGATCTGGCTCATATCTAGTAATACATGTTTGATATGATGTAGTGGAGGTGTTTGTTCTCGTCCAATTACTTTGCTCTGTAAAGTTTCACCTTCACCTTGGAGTAACAGGTTCTGAAGAGGATAAAATATATGCATTATATAACAAAGTAAATAGTATAACAAATAATAGTAAAGGTATAACCTAACATTAGAGGGTGCTTGTTCATGTACCTCGTCATTGTTATCATCATCATCATCATCACGAATGCACAAAGAAAGTCCAATATTATTGCTAAAATCTTTAAGACGATCTCTCAAATTGATGAACGTCAAAAGTTTATGGATCTTCTTCACATGATATGCTAGTCCAATCTTGGTCTCTAAAAGATTTGGTGCATCACTTGGATTTAAGAATGGTTTAAATGTTGTACCTACACATTCATAGGTAGATAAATTGGGAGCAAATACTACACGAGTTCTCGAATCCTCATGCATCCGTGTGAAGAACAAGAACAACGTTCTGAGGGATGAACTCGAAATTTTAACAGTCTTCTTTGCTTCACAAGGACCCATTAACAAAGTTTCAAGACGAGGAAAATCTGAGCAGAAATTTTCATGATCAAGACCATTAGGAAATTTCATACAATCCATGTGAAATTCACACAACAGTCTACAAGCACGAATATCCATGTTGACTACATCTTCTCTTTGACCCCGATAAACAAAATGGAATACTTGTAAACTAGGTGCAATAACTTGTACGTCGGTAATATAAGAAAAAGGACTCATAAATTGCACGTAAAACTTGTTCAAACGGTCTAATTTAGGTAACACTATTGACTTTAGACTAAAGCAACTCACCAAACTCAATTCTCTAATATTAGGGCACTTACTAATAAACATAGATAGAGTTTTTCTCCTTACCTTAACACAATCCAATTTCAACTCTTGTAAAGAATATAATTTTCCTTCCCCTTGGAAAAGTACATGTGGATGGTCTATGGTGCAACGGCTTAGATGAAGAACAGTAAGGCATGTTGATTGAAACATATACGGCAAGTGGTACCTACAATCTTCGAATTTTAAATATATCTCATGGAAATTATTCTCGTCCATCAATTTCAGTATTTCATATGCATTCTCTTGATCATTAAATTGAACGTGCAATATACGATTTTCAGAGTTGCGTAAGTGAGTTTTACTAGTGTCAAGAGAAGAATGGATGCATTCCATGTAGTTGTTACGCATTTGTTGTAAGATGTCAATTGAGAATCCTTTACTAAAGAAAAGGGATTGGTTAAAGTTGAAAACAAAGTATAAGGGTGCGTTTTTGTGCCATGTCTTGGAAACAAGACGGACATTAATTAGATGTTGAGATGTTAGGTAAGAAAATATGGAATGGAGAATATGATCAGGCAATTGTAACGTTGGATCGAGTGAATTAGTATGAGAAATTTTTGATTTTTTGATGATTTGTTCATCAATTGTTTGACACATGGGGAAGGGGGAGAAGTATTCAGACATTATGTGGGAAGTGAAACCCTAATCAATCTGATGGTAAGTACTAGAACAAGAACTCATTATTTATTTGAAGGAAAAATAACCTTTTAAAACTTTGGGCAAAAAAATAGAAAACGTTTCCGATTTGTTTTGAGTAACCTAAAACTCTAGTACTTATTTATTTAGAAAAGAGATGCCGAATATCATAATTCATATCCGGAAGAAATTGCACGGTTTTCTCTTAAAAGTTATTTATTTTTGCACTTAAAAGGTATTTATAATTTTTAGTCCCTATTTTTAAAAATAAAAAGCAATGACCAACACAAAAATAGCGCACAAATGACCTTATGGATAACAAAATTAGTCCATAAAAATATGATCCGCTCAATTTCTTCAATTGGTTAGCTTATTGATCCATGTATTATTAGCTCTACCCAATTTTGCACAGCCCATCCAAAAATTGGTTGATATGTCGCCCAAATTGATTCATGAAATTTTTTGTTAAATTTGTTTCAAGAAGATTTTTTTTTAAAAAAAATTGATTATTTATATATAGTCATACTAAATATTATAAAAAAAACAAAACAAAGAAATTAAAACTTAGTAAGAATCAGTCGGGTGGGTTATGACCCATTTTCAAATCCATTTCAGCTCAAGTAATTATTGGTGGGTCAATAACATACTCATTTATTAACTTAATCTATTTTGTTTTATCCAAACTCACTCATTTATTAGCTTAACACATTTTAACCCGTCCAAATTAGGTGCAACCCATCCTTTTAATATCCCTGATCATATGTCTCACATGACCACCAACATGGATTGTAGTGCAGTGGTGCGACTATTTCACCCTTAATCAGAGGTCTCGAGTTTGAGTTTTGATCATGGAAAAAATCCTATTGGAAGTGCCACGCCCAAATGGACCCGCAATACGCGATTCAAATTTAGTCGTGGCTCCAATGTGACCTCTAAACACTGAGCGGTTGGCTGTTTTACACTGGAAATTGGAAAGGGTCTTTTGGTTCAAATTCAGGATAGATAATCCTATTTTCTATTATGGGATAAAAAATTCATAATTTCAGTATAAATTTATTTTGATTTTAGCTAATTAATACCCACAAAATCACAAGCAAACACATAACAAGTTTAATTCCAAATTTTATGCTAACATAATCTCTAGTAATCCTCTAACCAAACGGTCACTTAATAGTCCTTCAAATTTTAACTGCTTCCAATTATTTCGTGGTGCCGAAATCGATGCATATTAATACTTGTTGGAGTAATATAGTTATCATTTTCTAAAAAAAAAAAATCAAATTAAAAAGGGACCCATGTAAATTGTCAATGTAAAATTCAAGTCTAGTAGATTTTGCTCAAATAATATAATTGTATTAATAAATTTATTAAACATATCCAAAAATTTAATTTAGAACCAAATTATTATGCTTTAAGGGTGTGTTTGGTATGAAGGAAAATGTTTTCCTAGAAAATGTTTTCTTGGAAAACAAGTTGATTTTTGACTTATTTTCTCATGTTTGGTTGGTGAGTAGAAAATATTTTTCGGAAAAGATTTTTTGTGTTTGATTTATGAATGAAAATGTTTTTGAAAAATTTCTTTTATTTTTACTAGAGTAGAAAATAATTTTTGAAATNTATATATTTTAAGTAGTATTTTATTTGTTAAGATGTTGTCAATAAATATTTTTAAAATATCAATATAAAATCAAGTTAACTGTTTTTTATATCTTTTACATTTTAGGGCCATTAGCCTACTAACTTTTTTTATTAGCCTAAGTTCATTACTCCATTATAACTATGAATATTTGACCTCTTCTACTTTTGTTTTTATGCCTAATTTTCCACTTCTCCTTTATTTTCTTGTTTATGAAAATAGTGATCATGTAATGTTTTTTGCTCGGATGAATCTTATGAATGTTGTATCTTGGATATTATATTTTTGTTTTGTAAGTATTCACTGAAGTATGTGTAATTCATGAATGAATTTTTGTATGTATTGATGTCGTGTTCATCAGACATCAACATTTGATACTCTTTCTAAGAGCCCAATATGTTATCCATTTTTCAATTGAAGGGCCAACCCGTCCCAACCCGCAGCCCGCTTAGGACTGGGTTGGGGTGCTATTTTATAGGCCCTTTAATTAAAAGGGTCAGCCTGTTCTAACTCGTTTAACTCTCTAGCCCGTTATGGTTGGGTCAGCCCATTTTGACAGCTCTATTAATGACCAACACAAAAATAGCACACAAATGACCTTATGGATAATAAAATTAGTCCATAAAAATATGATCCGCTCAATTCCTTCATTTGGTTAACTTATTGATCCATTTATTAGTAGCTCTACCCAATTTTGAACGGCCCATCCAAAAATTGGTTGATATGTCCCCCAAATTGATTCATGAAATTTTTTGTTAAATTTGTTTCAAGAAGACATTTTTTAAAAAAATTGATTATTTATATATAGTCATACTAAAAGCAAAAAATAATTTTATTAGGTACTAAATATTATAAAAGACAAACAAAGTAATTAAAACTTAGCAAAAATCAATCGGGTGGGTTATGACCCCTTTTCAAATCCATTTCAGCTCAAGTATTTATTGGGCGGGTCAATAACATACTCATTTATTAACTTAATCTATTTTTTTGTTTTATCCAAACCCACTCATTTATTAACTTAACACATTTTAACCCGTCCAAATTAGGTGCAACCGACCCTTTTAATATCCCTGATCACATGTCTCACATGACCACCAACATGAATTGTGGTGCAGTGATGAAATTGCTTCACTCTCAACCAGATGTCTCAGATTAATCCCTGGGTATGAAGAAAAAATTTTTGAGAGCGCCACGCCCAAATGGGCACTGCAATGGAATAAAAAAATCATAATTTTAGTATAAATTTATCCTGATTTTAGCTAATACCCACAAATTTACAAACAAACATATAAGAAGTTTAATTCCAAATATTATGATAACATAATCTCTAGTAATCCTCTAACCAAACGGTCACTTAATAGTCCTTCAAATTTAAACTGCTTCCAATTATTTCGTGGTGCCGAAATGACGATGCATATTAATACTTGTTGGAGTAATATAGTTATCATTTTCTACAAACAAAATAAATCAAATTAAAAAGGGACCCATGTAAACAGAAGACGTTTAAAAAAAACGAAAAAAAGGAAGATAAAGAAAAAAATGTTGTTAATTTTTTCTCTTAAAAGTGTAAACAGAACATCACTTCTCACCGTAGAAAAATGAACAACTAAGTTTTCTAGCAACCTATTTTTTATTTTATGAATAATCAGTGTGCGCGAAGTTAGTAGTTTGCATACGGATTTATCAAGTTTAGTAAATTATGTTTAAATAATATAGTTGTATTAATAAATTCATCAAAAATATCCAAAAATTAAATTTAGAACCAAATTATTATTACTGTAAATTATCATTATAACCTATAAAGTTGAAATTATATCTTTGCGAATAACCTATCTAGATAGATAATGATCAGGTTAAATTAATTTTAATTTTCAGCAATTACTTGGGAAAAAAAATGACGTTTGAAAAACAGTAATACCGAGTCAAATGAAGAACTTCCCCTTGAACGTTTTTTTAATTATTATTTTGCTAACTTCCTTCCCCCATTAACTAATTCCACAAGGCATGCACCCCAAAATTCTCCCCCAATAACTCAAAAAACATAACGACTTCTCCTTTTTAAACAATCAAATGAGCCATAATTCACATCCCAAACTCACAATTCACAAGTAAATCATATACTTTCTACTCCAAAAAACAAAAAAAAAAACTTAAGTCTTCCATCATGACTTCCTCTAAAGCATTTTTATACTTAGTCTTTTTCTCTTCTTTTCATTTCTTCACTGTTTTTTCCACTCAATTTACTGTTGGTGGTGACAAAGGATGGATCATACCTAAAGATGATCAACTATACAATGAATGGGCTGCCAAAAATAGGTTCAAGGTTAACGACACTTTAAGTAAGTAGTCGTACTCATCTCTTCATCGTAAAATTATATTATATTAATACTGTCAGTATATATGAATTAATTTGATCGTGTTTACATGTAGCGTTTGAGTACAAAAAGGACTCGGTGTTGGCAGTGACGCAAGAGGAGTACGAGAAGTGCAAGTCGGTGCACCCGATTTATTTTTCGAACAATGGGAAATCCGAATTCAAATTGGATCGACCCGGCCTGTTTTATTTCATTAGTGGAGTATCGGGCCATTGTGAAAGGGGCCTAAAAATGATTGTTAAAGTATTGGAACCAGCAAGCCCACCTAATCAAGTTGCAGATCATACTACTGGGCCTTCTACTAGTGGTACAGCCCAATTGGCTAATGTGGTTGGGGTGTTGGTGGTTTCATTATTTGGAGCTATTTTTATTTAGTTTATAAATTCTGAAATTTTTTTATTTGTTTTGGTGTTTGGATTATGTTTAGGTAGTGTGATGTTAGGTTGGGGGAGGTGGGGGTGGGGGTGGGGTAGCTAGGTTTTTAGAAATTATTATCATTAATTGTTTGGATCTTACTTGTTATTTTGATGTTTTAAATAATTCGTTTTTATGTAACTTTAGTCTTTCTCTAGTTTTATGTGTGGGAGTTACGATGCAAACGGTGCAATTAATATAAGCAACGCGTAAGTCCTATGGATCTGTAAATTTTTAATTTATAATATAGTATATAATAACACATAAGTATAAAAATATATCAATAGTTTGAAATAATTACAAATATGATTAAGAGAACTCATCTAACATGATTATATAAATAAATAATCTAATATTTTAACTTTCTAATATTAAAAGAATCATTATTTCTAAAAATATTTTTTTATCATCTATACAATTTACCCCCTAAAAGAAAATAATCAATAAAACTTACTACTATATTATAATAATAACATCACTCCATCATGAATAAAAATAAAAACTACTTTGAACGCGATAAGTGAATTGTTATAACATATTAAACGCGACATTGGATGTTTAAAAATTTTTAGTATATTATCTATGATCACCATTAAGGTTGATTTACAAAAATATCTTTTTGTTAAGTTACTATGAAAATTATATCTTTATTTTTAAAAATCATGAAAATGTAACTCTTAAACTTTTCTCTAATTTGCTTAAAAGAAAATTTTAAATCGTAGTCTTTAAAAAAAAGTTCTTAAAAAATACAACATATCAAAGTTATTAAATATAAGAAATAATAATGAGGATAAAGAATATGTAACCTGTTCAATTTATGAAACATAATAGGTAAAAATAATTTTCTTGATCTTAGATTCTCTGAATGTTGTTTGCGTCAGGGTTTGGGTTATTAAATTAAGGTTTCTCATGGCTGAACTCTGCCGGATTTCTCGAATCTGTGATAGTGATTCCCTGTTCCATATTTTGGTACCTTAGATATCTGAACAACTCTTTCATGTTTCCACTTTTTTTGAAAAAACTCTACAAGAACCACATAACACGTTCTTGGAATGGATCCGTTCGTCTCTCGAATCAAGGCCGAGAAAAGTGTTCAATTTTAAGTATCAAAGATGTATATTTGAAATTTGGGTATCCTAAGTACTTGATTAACTCAAAATTGAATTGAATAGAGTTAATTTAGGTGTCAAAGTTTATTAGTAAGTGCCCTAATATTACAGAATTGCAGTCAGCTAAGGTGTGTAGTAGTGTTATTACCTAAGGTAGATCGTTTGAAGAAGCTTTATGTATGTGCAAATGGCGGATTCTTATCCTTGTATTACGGATGTAAAAGTTATTTCCCCGATCGATCGAGTTCACTATAATACCAGTAACGTTGTTGTTAATATGGAGGATATTCGTGCTGCGGGAATTTCCTGTGGGTCTTCATCATGAACACTTGATCAGCTCCCAATTTATGTTATGTCGGTAGAACATTTAAATCATCATCTTTAGCTCCAAGTGAAACTCTACAGTTTGCTTCCATCGACATTTCTTTGGTTCCTCTAATATAATTGAGAATTCATCTCATGATGAAGATCACAAGTTTTTCTGATCAATTGAGCAAACGAGGACATAATTAAAATGTGGATTGAGCAAGTCCAACACAAGTGATACCTCATATATATCGAACACTTAATGCTAGGTTCCAAGTTCCAGAGGATAACTAACTTACTTTGGATGTCTCATCCAAATTCATTGACTCTAGCAATTAATGCCAGCTAGTTATGCTGCATTTGCACTTGTAATGATCTCATGAAATAATAGTTTTTGGTTATACATTTTCTCTTAAAGGTTTTAAATTCCTCTTTCATTTGCTTTGATCAGCAGAAGGGAAGGCAACTGCTGTGCAAATACTCAGAACAAGTGCTGGCGCCATTTCCTAAAGGGTTAGCGAAGCAGATACTGATCGATGAAGGCAAACAAGTTCAGTTTCGTTTTTACTTGGCAATTATGATGTTAGGTCACTCTCTTTTCTGTTTAGTCCAAACGATTTCATTGTGAACCTTTTAAGTTCAACAGTTTGAACCTTTAAGGGTAACATATATTTCTAGTCCAATTCACAGACAAGTAATGTCATTATTTTTCTGTTTCTCCAATTTTCTCTCCCTACCAGAATCTTCTACTCTACTTGTTCTCTCGACAAAATTTGTATAATTTGGTTTCTAATAATGGTATAAGTCCAGAATTTGTATATGATAATTATCCTAGCTTGTAGATAATTATTATGTTGATTATGAGGTACAAAACTGAACCAAACCGCAAATTGAGTCAAACTAAAAAATAAAACCCGACTAATGGTTTGGTTTGACTTGGTTTGGTATTGGGAAAAAAACCCCAACTATATTTGAGTTGGTTTGGTTTGGTTTCAACTAAAAAAAACAATCTGAGATCAAACCAACCTGACACTATATATATAACTTTAAAATTTTATTTTATACGTAAAAATATTTACTTTGATATAATTTTAAAATATTTCTTATACTTTTTCATAATTTTTATCTTTTAATATATTATTTCATGTTTGAAAGTTGGAATTCTTAATGGTCCAATAAAGATTATAGTCCATAGATATTAGTAATTATAATAAAGTTTAAATCAAAATCAAATTAATACTAATGCAAAAAGGAAATCAATTCAACACTAAGAATGACAATAATATTGAATATTTGTTCTTTAGTTTTACATAGGTTTAGGCAATTAAAATACATAATCTAATTTTAATTTCCTTTAATATTTAGTCATGTAACTAGTACTTATTAAACTTATTTTAGCATGATTTAGTACTCTTAAATTATGATCATTTTCATTATGACTTAATAATTTGCAATATTTGTTTTATGCGATTTCATTATTAATTTTTTGTTGGATATTTTAGTGACATTAATCATATCATATTTTGTGTTATTTTCTTAAGAAACACCTTACATATTTGAATTTTGGTAGAGGACTAAAGAAATATTTGAAGTACAAGTAAATTATATGTTTGTACAAATACTTTACCGGAAAAACCCGAAAAATCAAAAAATCCAAAAAAACTTGAGTTTTATTGGTTTGATTTGGTTTATAAATTTAAAAACCCGATACAAATGATTTGATTTGATATTTAAAAAACCCGAACCAACTCGGCTATGTACACTCCTAAATTGTTGATACATTTGATTTGTATACCTTACGAAAAAATTATTTCATTAGTGGAGTTTCGGGCCATTGTGAGAGGGGCCTAAAAATGATTGTTAATGTATTGGAAGTTGGAACCAGCAAGCCCATCTGATCAAGTTGCAGATCATACTACTGGGCCTTCTACTAGTGGTGCAGCCCAGTTGGTTAATGTTGTCGGAGTGTTTAAAGGGCCGATTTTTTAAGTATACAACTTAACAATTGTATTTACACCAACGTAGCAATACTTTTTTTTTCAAAAGTAGAATTTAATATTTTTTTAAAAATTCCAAATCAGCCACGCTTATCCCGATTTCCATAAATTTCTCCAATAATTTTACCTTCCCTAAATTATTCAAATATGTTAAAAAAATAAATCGGAACAATAAAATAAATAATAAAAAGAAAAAGAAAAATCGGAAATTAAAGCATGACAGCCCACAATTTATTTTTTAATTCCTTAATTTTCTCCCCCTCTTTTATTTACCTTCCATAAATATCTCTAATATAGTTATTGCTTCTCTCTCATAATTCTAATCAAAATCAGACTCTATACCTTCACTATTCTGAAAGTGTGTTCAATGGATTTTTTTCAGCACGACGGGAGATGGAATGAAACTGGTATTCACCATAATAATTGCTTCGATTATGGTTGTTTTAAAGTATATTTATTGGTTTTATTGATTTTTTTTTTATAAATATATATATTGTTATAGCTTTATTGATTGGTATTTTTTGGATGGAATTTGTAAAACATAAACTATATTGTTCTCAATTGCTTTGCACCATACGTAGGTACTCGCCTATAGTTAAATTATTGGTTAATTAGTGGTTTATATATTGGTGTAGTCCATATATTTTGATGCATATGTTTTTTAGTTAGTGGCGTATATACACCAAAATATTATGGTGTATTTTTGTTGAATTTTTATGTTATTTATCGGGTTATTCTACTAGGCACTATTATTTATTTTGTATCTACCAAAAACAAAACACCAACAAATATAAAATAAGATTTTATAAAGTTTTGTTATATGACAGTGGTTAGTTTGTTTATTGGTATTGTTTGGTTAGTTTGTAGTTCAAATGATGATATATATATCAATTTGAAGTGCACACAAATTTTTAATCCTAATATACACCATAATAATTGTAAATACTAAAATTTATACCAATTTTGTATAGCATTTAAACCAGTAAATTAATTTTAGCATTCTTTATCATAAATTATACCACTATAATACACAAATATAAGTTGGATTGTTTTGAAGTATTTTATTGGTTTTATTGATTAAACGTTTTTATAAACATATATTGCTATAGCTTTATTGATTGGTGTTTTTTGGATGGGATCTTAAATATGGAGTGTAACAAGTATGTATTAGTTTTTTAATTATTATTTTTTTAGTTTGATTTCTAAAATATATAGTTCATTTTTTTTTATTGTTTTAAGTTTTTTTTTTTGTTGTTTTTCTTGCTTGATTTTTTGTGTAAATAGATATGTTAACTATGAAAAATATTGCTTGAATGAATGCTTCGTATATTGTTTGACACACAAATTTGAATTAATTTGATTATATAAAATGATTGAAAAATTTTGGGTTAAATTATGGTGTATATCTTGGTCTAGTTTATGTATTTCGTACTATAGTGCACTATACACCAAAATTTAATCATAATGTACAATATTGTTCAAGATAGCAATGTTAAACTATCATGTGCACTTTTTTTTTCAATTAAGTTGAAAATGGTAATTTCTTGGTTAGTTTGTGGTGTATATATTGGTGTACATCATATATTATATATTAGATTGAACTGTACACCAAAACATCACCATATTATACACCAAAACGTTATCATACTGTACAACCAAAGCGTCACCATATTATATATCATTTCTAATTAATTTGTAATTTAAAAAATTATAAATAAGTGGTTGTATTGTGATGTTATACATTCTTGTAGGTTAGTATGTGTCTAACTATTTATCGAAATGTATCGCAGGAATGTATGTGGATTTCAAGATTGAAGGAGTGATATATGACACAAACACCAAAAAGACGTTTACCAAATAGATACAATACTTTGTAATTAATTTTATTTTTTTATGAATGGAATTTTTACTAATACTAGTGATTTTTTCATATATATATTGGTATAATTATTTATTAATTCGATGATAAATATTGATAGATAGTTGATAATATTATGGTGTAAGGCAACATATAGTTGAAATATATAACAAATATTAATGTTATAATCATGAATTTTTACTTCATGTGCAATTTAATTATTTGTTGGTGTAAGTTATTCATTGTGATTAAAAATAATTGTACACCAAACTTAATCTACAATGTACATTATTTAATATACTTTTTTAAAAAAAGTTAAAACTATTGAATGGTGCTATGGTTTATAATAGGAATAAAATTTGATTATATTTTGGTATAAGTTATTTATTATAATTATAAAAAAATGGTCAACGATATAATACAAACTCTATACCATTTAATATACTCACCCCCCACCCCACCCCTTTTTAACTAACATATATAAAATTGAAGAGAGAAGTAAAAAAAGATCTTCCCATAATAGTTGAAATGAAATTAAAGAGAGAGAAAATAAATTCAATAGTAATTGTATGAAATTAATGAGAAACATGTTTAAGGATAGAAATCATATTAATTAGATGATACATTTTTACTCCCTAAAAATTAGTGTCAAAATCTAAAAAGATAATTAGAAAAAACGTAATTGAAGAGAGAGAGAGAAAAAATTAGCATCAAAATCTAAAACAGATAATTTAAGTAAAACGTAATTGAAGAGAGAGAAATATTTTTTACCATAGTAATTGTATCAAGTAAAAAAGAGAAAAAAATAATTTAAGTAAAAGAAATGTATGCAATTGTAATTGTGTTGATAATCTAAATGGTAAAAGTAATAAATAATGAGTTCCATAAAATAAGCCACTAAGGCACAAAAATAGGTATAAACACGTGTGAAGATATATATATTTAATAAGCTGTCATATGTATAATTAAAATGTTATTGTTATAAACAAAAAGAGTTTGAAACTGTTTAGGAAAGAGAATATTTGATAAATATTAATATCCTAATTATACTCCATATAAAAGGCACAAAATATTAATAGTATGAGAGAGAAAAATCTGTAAAATAAAATTAAATACAAAATTAAATATTTGTTATGTATGTAATTTAAAAACTTAGTTTGTAATTAAATATAAATATATTGATATTTTGTTAATAAAAATCTTAAGGAGTATATTTTTGTAATTTTCACTAAAAGGCCTAATATGTTTCCTAATTCCTATGGTAGCTATTTAGAAACTAGTAATGTAGAAAAGGACTACATAAAATAAAACTTACTCAAAATGATATAAAAATGGACAAATGACAGAAATTGATTGTTATGTTTTAGGGGCCCAATAATCACACTTTAAAACAGTTTAAGGATAGTAAAATAAAATATATCTCTAAAAATTCAATCATAATTCAGGAATACTTATATCTTATCTTAATTTCTCAATAAATAACTAGAGTATAAGTATGTTTGGCAAAATCAAGATAAAAACATAATGAAAAGGAAACTCTATCCGTAAAAAAGAAGTAAATCGATTTATTTATTTTAGATGCGATTAAAGGGTGACAAATAAGTCCAGAAAAAAAATTAACATGACATGCATGCGAATTAGTTTATGCTTAAAAAACTAATCCTAGTTATGGTTACGAATAAAACTGCTCCTCTTTAATAACGAATAAGGACTATTAATGCACCACGTGAAAGAATATGCACTTTTTTTGTCCCAATTTACAAGTCATGATATGAATCTCAAGAGTTGATTAAATTTTTTTTTGATTAAAATTTTCTTATAAATAAGTTGTTAATTATTATAATTTATATTATTTTATATAATTTTTAAATATATAATTTTATTTCAAAAAATTTATATCAGAATCACAATTGAAATTAAAAAGTTTGAATACCGGTATTCAATTGTTTCATAAATTGAAATGGCAGGATTATTATTTCCGAGTCTAAGGTATCATTTGGGTTTTTTTGTCTGTCATCTGAATCTTAGTTGGGGCAGGGTTAGGGTTATAAACTAAGATTTTCATTCTTTGTTTTCTCAGGCAACGGCCATGGCTGAACTCTGCCCCAATTCTCAAACAGATGAACAAATTGTTAAAAAACGAAGAATTTCTGATACAAATTCGGACGATCCAACATCCCGATTCCCCGATCATGTTCTCCATTTGATTTTTTCCTATCTTAAATCTCAAGACCTCTTTACTGTCCGCCTTGTTTCCAAGAATTGGCATCGCAACACACCTTCATACTTTCCTCTCGAATTTGAGGAATCAATCTCCTTTTTATACACTATAAATACACCCTTTAACGTGATAGATGAATCACATAACAAGTTCTTAGAATGGATCCGTTCTTCTCTCGAAACTTGTCAATCTGAGTTAAAAAAGGCGGAGAAACGGATAATTCGGGTTAAATTTGAGCGTCATGAGAATATCAACGATTTGTTGGAATTGATCAACGAAATTGATTTTCATGAGGTATATTTGAGATTTGGGTGTTTTAATTACTGGATTCCGTTTATTTTTCAGTCGAAATGTCTTAGAGTTGTTCATCTAACTAGAGGTGGAATTGATAAACATTTGTTTAGTGATGAAACGAATTTTGTTTGTTTGGAAGAAGTAGAATTAGATAGCGTCCATTTAAGTGGAGAAACTCTGTCAAAGTTTATTAGTAAGTGCCCTAATATTAGAGAATTGAAATTGGTGAATTGCTTGGTGTTAAGGTCTGTTGTGCTACCTAAAGTAGATCGTTTGAAGAGGCTTTATGTGCAGTTGGTAGGTTCTTATCCTTCTATTACCGACGTACAAGTTATTGCCCCGAGTTTACAAGTGTTCCATTTTGTTCACTATAATAGCAGCAACCTTGTAGTTAATATGGATATTCGTGCTTGTAAAATGTTGCGGGAATTTCACTTGGAATGTCCCACATTTCCGGTTGGTTTTGATCATGAACACTTCATTTCAGATTTTCCTCATCTTGAAAATCTGATCCTTGGTCCTTGTGAGACGTCTAAGCGTGTCAAAATTTCGAGTCCATCACTTAGGAAATTAACCTTAATGTTCACACAACTGTATAATTATAATTATTCAAGGAAAAGTGTTGTTTCAGTTCCAAATTTATGTTCTTTCCAATACGTCGGTAGAACATTTAAATCATCTTTAGCTCCAAGTGAAACTCGAAAGTTGTTGAAGACCATCGGCATTTCTTTGGTTCCTCATGTTGAGAAGATCAATAGAGCTTGGTTCCTCCAATTGAGAAGTCATCTTACAAAACTCAACAACCGTATTGGATTGGCCTTAACCATTCGTGATCAGGTACATGAACATACTTTAGATCTTTTAACATATCACAGTTATTTCCATCGTACTGACTAGACGTCTTCTTACAATGCATGAATGATGAAGACAAGTTTTTCTGCACTGGGTAAACGAGGGCATAAATTGTGGAGCATATCAATTGGACGAATTCCAACACTAGTGGTACCTCATATCGGACACTTAAAGCTAGACATAAGGTTCAAAGTTCCAGAGGAATCCCATGGGTGCTTGCTGAAATATATAATTGATAACTTACTTTGGATGTCTCATCCAAATGTATTGACTCTATCAATGCCAACTAGTTTTGCTGCATTTGCACTTGTAATGTTCTCAAACTTATATTTATATTGATTTTCCATTTTCTCTTCAAGGATTTAAATATAATTTTCTCATATCATTTGCTTATTTGCGCAGGGAATCTGCAACGAGTTTCTCATAAGCAGAAGGGAAGACAACTGCTGTGCAGATACCCAGAACAAGTGCTGGCGCCATTTCCTAAAGGATTTCAAGGTTAGGGAGCTAGTTACCAATGAAAAGGAAGAGACAAAGAAGTTCAATTTCATATTTACTTGGCAATTATGAAGTTAGGTCACTCTCTTTTCTGTTGGCCAAATTGAGATACTTTGTAGTAAGACATGTGTTTTGAGTAAATGCAAATTATACCATATATTTTGCCTTAAGACATACGTGTTTCGAGTAAATGCAAATTATACCATATATTTTACCTTATCTAGCTTCATTCTTTGCGTGAATAAAAAATCTTTGTTCGAAGGTATAGTCTATCTGAAAAATGAGAAGGATAGACACAACAAGAAGCTCTTTTTGTGCTTGAGATTTAGAAAAATATACTTGTATGTAACGTCCATAAAATATGTACTTCATTATTTAGGCATAGAATAGTTTGTGAACCTTTTAAGTTCAACAGTGGTACTATTGAATTTCTAGGAAAGAGATTAGTTTGAGCCTTTGAGGGTAAGATATATTTCTAGTCCAATTCTGAGACAAAGTAATGTGATTATTTTTCTGTTTCTCCAATTTGCTCTCCCTGTGAAAATCTTCTGGTGTACTTGTCGTCTCGCCATGATAGACACACATTCGCCATGATCAACTCTCTTAAGTTCCAGTTATGCTAGGATATATTAATGTACCCTAGTGAATGCACTTCTTTCTTTTTTTTATGACAAGAAAAACCCACAGCCGCTACCCTTTGGGTGCGCACAAGGTAAACCCCCGCTCCTAGTGAATGCACTTCTTGAAGTAAATCAGCAACTCCCCTAGCAGATGGTAAACATCATTTTGGTTTACTTATAGTAGTGTTGATCTTTTTTAATAGTTGTGAGGAAGCAGAAGAGGATTATGTTTCTATTGAAAATAATTCAACAAGGAAGCCTCTGAATAAAGCTTAGTGAGATTAGGGTAAGGTTCGTTTCTCAAATCTAACTTATGAGATTGCACGGTATATTGTTGGCTTGTTTTATTTTTCCTAAAGGCCAAATAACTTGCCCACACCTATCCCAAGTTTCTTTCTCTGCGCGAATCAAGTTCTTAAATATGACCATTCCAACTAAGGGCTAATCATAGATCTACTATGATTTTTTTTTAATATTCTTTTATTTTATTTTCGGTTGAGTGTTTGGGAGCTTTATGTTGAGTCACTGCAAGAATAGAATCAGCAGCTCACCTCATGTTTTAGGAACCAAATGAGGAATCACAAGTCGACGGACTTGAGCATTCTTTCTCATTTTGACACTCTATCTGAGTCTGTTTCATTAACCCTTCAACTCTATTTTTATGTATCATTTAAATACAAAATACTAATTTTATGATTTCTTTATTTTTATTTATGTTTTTATACTGTAATTTCGCATTTTAAAAATCGATGTCTGTCCATTAGTTTTTGTTTTTTTAAAAAATAATTAACAAATGAGCATTGATTTTTTTTAAAAATAATATATTTTCTTGAAAGTTTTTTTTTGTATTTTTGCATGAAAAATAAATCGATGCATTTGTTTTTCTTTCTTAAAAAAAATCATTGACAACTCGATGAAATATGTTGAGTCCCTAAAAAAAAAGAAGAAATATGTCGAGTTTTAGCATATTTTAGTAGTATTATTAGCAATGAATACGAGTTTTTTTCGTATCGAGATAAATTAAAATTGAAAAAACAAGTATTTGCTTTAAGTTTTTCAGGTATTTTTGATGCAAAAATGTTGAGTAAATCTCAATTTTATTTTATTTTTCTAAAAGAAAAAATGATGTTCGCTAAATCTAAATACAGAGTATATCTCGTATTTTAAAGTTTCGTTACTAAATTAACGGACACACGAATTTGAAAATATAAAGCGCAATTGAAGAACATAAATAATTAAAAAAACACAAAAATTAATATATTGTGTTTATGTAACGCAATGTGAATTTTGAGAGTTAGAATCAATTTATTTTATTTTAAAATATTTTAAGTGTCTAAATTATATTATCATTTTATATTAATATTTCTTTTACAGAGTTTTTGGCTAAAAACATCCTAAATTATACCCAACTTAAACTACATCCTTAAAATATCATTCTTAACAAAAAAATCCCAAGTATTTAAAACTTAACAACTTCATCCCTCTATTAAAATTTGTCAAAAAATTAGCGAATTCCGCACAAAAAATAAAAAATTTGAGACTCATGTTTGCTGTTAAAAAAACAATGTTAGGACAGTGTGTCTACGAGGAGACATGATTTGCTCTTCTCCTTTACCAACTGAATGAAGTTAGAGCTTAATTTCACACTATCTTC
This sequence comes from Solanum stenotomum, assembly GCF_019186545.1. Taxonomy (NCBI): domain Eukaryota; kingdom Viridiplantae; phylum Streptophyta; class Magnoliopsida; order Solanales; family Solanaceae; genus Solanum; species Solanum stenotomum. The sequence goes on along the minus strand of NC_064284.1, from coordinate 3,070,245 downwards.
ACCTTATAAAGTCAAAATGTTGTTAGATCAAATTTTTTTTAGGCAAATTGATAATTGAGTTAATCAATATTCAACTCATTTTGATCTCTAGTATTCAAGTTTTATTTTTCATTATTAGAAGTAAAAGTCTCCGATCGACATCACTTTTTGTAGATAAAATGAAAAAAAAAAATTCCATTGATAATTCTTTAATATCAAATCAAATGAAAAGTAAATAAAAACAAAATTGCTATTAAAAGAAAGACAATGCAAAATGTTATTGCTATAAAAATAATAATATTATTTTAGATGTATGTAAAATGAACAAAATTGGTTTATTGGGGGTGATTTAGGGAGTTTTGTTGAGAGTAGTGTGAATTGTACATGTTTTTGTGAAGAATTTGTTAATATTTTTGATAAATTTTAACAAAATAATGAAAGTTGTCAAATTTTAAATAATTGAGGACGTTTTCTGTTTAGAAAAATAATTTTGATGTAGTTTAAGTTGAGAGTATAATTTAAGAATATTTTTAGGCAAAAACTATCTTTTACATAATTAGTAAATATATAAATTTAATTTCGAAAAACTATCATTTACAGTAGTCAAATTTTAATTATGTCGTATAAATAGAGAGTGTGAGTACTTTATTTTGAGTGTAAAATCAAAGGTGATGTATGATTTGGGGGTTTTTCTGTCATCTGATTTCAGTTTCCCAGGCCACGCCATGGCTGAGCTCTGCCCCATTTCTCAAAACGTTGAAGAAATTGCTAAAAAACCAAGAATTTCTGATAGTGATTCCGGCGATCCAACATCCCGATTGCCCGATCATGTTCTCCATTCGATTTTATCCTACCTTAAATCTGAACAACTCTTTCATGCCCGCCTTGTTTCCAAGAATTGGCATCGCAACACACCTTCATACTTCCCTCTCGAATTTGACGAATCCAATTTCTTTGAAAAAACCCCAACTACACCCGCTGCTGTTATACAAGAATCACATAACAAGTTCTTGGAATGGATCCGTTCTTCTCTCGAAACCTCTCAATCACAGTTAATCAAGGCCGAGAAAAGGGTAATTCGTGTTCAATTTAAGCATCATGAGAATATCAACGATATAATGAAATTGATCAACGGAATTGATTTCCATGAGGTATATTTGAGATTTGGGTGTATTAATTACTCTATTCCCTTTATTTTTCAGTCGAAATGTCTTACAGTTGTTCATCTAACTAGATGTGGAATTCATAAACTATTGTTCAGTGATGAAGCGAATTTTGCTAATTTGGAAGAAGTAGAATTAGATAACGTCCATTTAACTGGAGAAACCCTGTCAATGTTTATTAGCAAGTGCCCTAATATTAGAGAATTGAAATTGGTGAATTGCAAGGCGTTAAGGTCTGTTCTGTTACCCAAAGTAGATCGTTTGAAGAAGCTTTGTGTGCAGTTGGTAGGTTCTTATCCTTCTATTACCGACGTACAAGTTATTGCCCCGAGTTTACAAGTGTTCCATTTTGTTCACTATAATAGCAGCAACCTTGTAGTTAATATGGATATTCGTGCTTGTAAAATGTTGCGGGAATTTCACTTGGAATGTCCCACATTTCCGGTTGGTTTTGATCATGAACACTTCATTTCAGATTTTCCTCATCTTGAGAATCTGATCCTTGGTCCTTGTGAGACATCTAAGCGTGTCAAAATTTCGAGTCCATCACTTAGGAAATTAACCTTAATGTTTACACAACTGTATAATTATAATTATTCAAGGAAAAGTGTTGTTTCAGTTCCAAATTTATGTTCTTTCCAATATGTCGGTAGAACATTTAAATCATCTTTAGCTCCGAGTGGAACTCCAAAGTTTCTGAAGACCACAGGCATTTCTTTGGTTCCTCATGTTGAGAAGATCAATAGAGCTTGGTTCCTCCAATTGAGAAGTCATCTTACAAAACTTAGCAACCGTATTGGATTGGCTTTAATCATTCGTGCTCAGGTACATGAGCATCCTTTAGATCTTTTAATATATCACTGTTATTTCCATCATACTGACTACACATCTTCTTACTATGCATGAATGATGAAGACAAGCTTTTCTGAACTGGGCAAACAAGGACATAAATTGTGGAGCATATCAATTGGACGAATTCCAACACAAGTGATTCCTCATATTGAACTCTTAAAGCTAGATATAAGGCTCAATGTTCCACAGGAATCTCATGGATGCTTGTTGAAATACATAATTGACAACTTACTTTGGATGTCTCATCCAAACGCATTGACTCTATCAATGCCAACTAGTTTTGCTGCATTTGCACTTGTAATGTTCTCAAACATAGATTTATATTGGTTTTCCATTTTCTCTTTATGGTTTTAAATGTAAATTCCTCTTATCATTTGCTTATTTGCACAGGGAATCTGCAACGAGTTTCTCATAAGCAGAAGGGAAGGCAATTGCTGTGCAGATACCCAGAACAAGTGCTGGCGCCATTTCCTGAAGGATTTCATGGTTAGGGAGGCAGTTACCAATGAAAAAGAAGAGCTAAAGAAGTTCAGTTTCGTATTTACTTGGCAATTATGAAGTTAGGTCACTCTCTTTTCTGTTCCCCAAATTGAGATACTTTGCAGTAAGACATGTGTGTTTTGAGTAAAAGCAAATTATACTATATATTTTGCATTATCTAAGTTCATGCTTTGCGTGAATAAAAGATCTCTGTGCGAAGGTATTGTCTATCTGAAAAATGAGAAGGATAGACACAACAAGAAGCTCTTTTTGTTGCTTGAGATTAAGAAAAATGTACTTGTATGTAACGTCCATAAAATATATACTCCATGATTTAGTCGTAGAATAGTTTGTGAGCCTTTTAAGTTCAACAGAGGTACTATTGATGATTTAGGCGCAGAATGGTTTGTGAACTTTTAAAGTTCTACTGTGGTACTATTGATGATTTAGGCGTAGAATAGTTTGTAAACCTTTTAAGTTCAACAGTGGTACTATTGAATTTCAAGGACAGAGATTAGTTTGAGCCTTTGAGGGTAAGATATATTTCTAGTCCAATTCTGAGACAAAGTAATGTCATTATTTTTCTGTTTCTCCAATTTGCTCTCCTTGTGAAAATCTTCTGGTGTGCTTGTCCTCTCGCCATGACAGACAAACACATTTGCCTACGGTGAGCATTGATTTTTATCTGCTTTCTTAAGTTCCAGTTATGCTAAGCAGAAATACCGTCTTGTAATTCCAAATCTAGGATATGTTAATGTACCTCTTGAAGAAAATCAGCAACTCCCCTAGGAGATGGCCGTAAACATCATTTTGGTGTTGATCATTTTTGATAGTTGTTAGTTGTCAATCCGACTTTGAAGTAGAGGTGGTTAAAGGTGTAGAGGAAGCAGAAGAGGATATGGTTCTACAGAAACAAAGTAATTCAACAAGGAAGCCTCTGAATAAAGCTTAGTGAGGAAGAGTTCATTGCCTTGTATTAGTTTTCGACATTTCTGAAAAAAATACTTCAGACATGACCTCATTTACTTTGTCTCTTGTTATTTTGTTGTCATATTATCTTGCAATTCTGCTTCGAAAACATATTGTTTGAGCTGAAGGTGTATTAAAAACAACCTCTCTACCCCATAAAGAAGGTAGTAAGGTTAGCGTACAATCTATCTTCCCTAGATCCCACTTGTGGAATTAGAGAGCAAGTTCTCACGCATACTTATATGTCTTGTTTGTTTTGTGTTTCTGTAAGATTTTAAATTAAAATCCTCTGTATTACAGCATTTGTTAGTAATCTTTAACAAATGGTAAAATACAATCGGTGCATATAGCTTAATTACATGACGCCTTGATTGGTGTAATTGCATAAAACTTGTGCTAAGAGAATTAAAACTAGGATTAATTAATTATCTTTATTTTAAGAATTTCACTTTATATGAAAAATAGTGTTTCAAATACAATTTTGAAGTTATATTTGGAATTTGGAAAACACCCAAAACCATGTTTACACATTTTCCTCTCTATTTTTTTCATTTTTAATTTATTTTGTTTTCGACTTTTTATTTAAAATTTTTGTTTTCATTAACCCTATCTAAATTATATTTCATATTCAAATAATATTTTTTAAATTTATATAATAACCAGAACTACCGAAATAATGTGAAGTTAGAATCCTTGTATGATTGGAATTGCCCCCCATATGTAACTCAGTTATATTTTATGGGATATGCCGTAGAGAGTTTAGGGTTTTGTTTGAATGATGAGTTCTTCTTCAATCCTCAATCCTCAAAAAGTTGAAGATATTCTTAAAAACACAACAATTTCTCCTACAAAATGGATTGATCCTGCTTTACTATTACCAAATCATATTCTTCATTTCATATTTTCCTACCTTAGTTCTCATGACCTATATAATGCTCGCCTTGTTAACAGATATTGGCATCGTAACACCCCCTCATACATCGTTCTTTACTTTGATGAATTCATTTTTTGTCGAAAAATTCGAAGTATTTCGTCCCATCACGACTACCTTGAATCCACTATTTCTTCTCTCAAAGCTTCTCAAAGTGTTCCATTTTGTTTTCCGGAGTAATATCAAAGTTTCTGTTGCTCACATGTAGAATGTTGCGGGAATTTTACTTGGATTGCTTGAAATTTCCTATAGGTCTTGATCGTGAGAATATCTGTTCAGATTTTCCCCATCTTGAAACTCTGTTAATGAGATCTTGTGAGACGGAGAAGCCTCTCAAAATTTTGGACCCGTCCCTTAAAAAATGTGTCTTATCCTTCCTTCCCATCACAATATGAATGACTATTATTCAAGACAAATTATAGTTTCCGTTCCTAATTCATCCTTTTTCCAATATATATGGATACACCAATTTTACCATCTTTAGCTCCTTCAAGTGATACTTCAGAGCTTATAGAGAGCATCATTCTTGTATTGGTTCTTCAAGTTTATTTATGTGATGAATAGAGGTTGGTTCCTCAACTTGAGAGTTTCAGCAACTACAATACAATATTGGACTTACACATTCGAGTATAGAGGTATGTGAACATTCATATTCTTTATAGGGTAGTGTATGTGTACACTCTATCCTCCTCTAAGTTGTTTTATAGTATTTACTAACGAGTCATTTTCTTACTATGCATGAATGAGGAAGACAAGTTATTTTGTGGGCAAATTAAATACAAGAACTCCAACAAAACCGCTACATCATATCAAACACTTAATGCTAGAGATGATCGAGCTCAAATTTCAACAGGAATATTTGATGAGATATATTATTGATAATTTACTTTGGATGTCTCATCCAAACTCATTGACTCTATCAGTATCCACTAGTTTTGCTTCAATTGCATATGTAAGTTTTCAATTCCACTATTTCAAATTTCTTATTTATCCGTTCATTTTTGAACGAATGATAAACAATTTAATTTTAACCAGGGAGTAAGCAAGGAATTGTTCGATGGCAGTTGTTGCTCAAGTACTCATGAAATATGTTTGGCGCCATTTGTTAGAACATTTCGAGGTTAAAGAAGAAGTTATTGATGAAAAAGAGGACATGTTGAAGCTCATTTTCGATCGTATTTACTTGGCGATTCAATAGTTAGGTCTCCACTCCCTGTTTTTGTGCTTTATTTTGCTTTTGTTAGATTATTTTTGGCCCGCACTAATATTATAAAATAACTGGAATAATGACCTTTATTATCACTAGTTTTGTTCTCTTCTCTTCCTAAAGTTCTTATTACCCCTTTGTTTCAATTATAGTTGTCAGTTATTGACTTGAAACACACCTTAAGAATAATAAATAATAGGGGTGATATTATTATAGTACTCTTTGAATATATTAAATTTAATGTTTTGAAAAATTTATAAGATATTGAATATTATTTAATAGCATGGAATAAATAGACATAAGAGGATAAATAATCTCTTGATTTTTTAAACTTGAACAAATATTATTTGACAGAATTATTTTTAGTATAGTGGACAAATAAAAATGAAGGTAGTAAATTTCTATGCATTAAAGTACAAAAACATGTTTCATTCTTTAGTAAACAACTAATTAGTTGAGTTGTTCAAATTAAAAGAGGTTTATTAAGAAGTCTTTTTTTTATTTTATTATTATTCACATCTTTCACAAATTTGTCTTCACAAATCTAAAAATAAAAATAAAAATAAAAATTGACACCTTTAAGAAAACTATAGTCTATACATTTGACCAAAAAAGTTAAAAACTTGTGATTTGAAGTAAATCTTCGATGCAAGTTAAGTTCTTCCATTTAATTTTACGTATTTTCCTATGGAAAAAGAAATAGCAAAATTTAATCGCTCCTTGTGTTTGGGTACCCCTCAAAGGGTATATTTTGGAGGCAGTGATATATATAATATGTCATGGAAAACAACAAAACGATGAAGATATATAGTAAAGTAAATTAAGAAAAAATCGATAGAAACTTAGAATGATGATAAACTCAAATTAAAGAGGAATATAATTTGGAACAATCGCATATCATAGAAGTTAAAGTGTATATACTTCTTATATCAGACAAAAAAAAGTTATATTATTCACAAACAAGGGAGGTACTACTATACATCTAAGAACAATTGCACTTTTGGCCCTTTTCTTTAAAAATATTCACATATTTTCAGACTTATTAACTGTTTCATCATTTGATTCCTCATGTATAAAATTAAACTTGTATTGTGTACATCTTATTTGTAGATGCTATACATCTAAGAAATCGTCTAAATATAATATATTTCTTACGTAAAAGAGACTTAAAATACATAAATTAATTAATTAAATGTTAAATATGTTGAGTCATTGATCGCATATCACAAAGATCAAAATTAAAATTTATCAATTGTATTGTTCCCACAAAAATTAAGTAGTAATTAATAAAAGGGCGAGGTTCTCAAAGTATGAGTGGTCAATCCAATAAATCTTATTGGGCCGTTATGAAATTGTATAAATGTTGGAAAAACATAAAGAAAGTTTCAATTCTTTGGTAAATACAGACAGTCCATATGAAAATGAGAATTTACTCTTTCTATTTTACTCTCAATCTTGCTATCTTTATTTCCATATTCATCTTTAATATTGCTTATGGATCTGCAGGTTCATATTTGTTCTACTTATTATTTTATAGTATTTACAATAACTAATAATCTTAATTTGTTAACATTTTGTTGAATATATAGGTGGAGTATGTGAAAAAGTGGATTGTGTAAAAGGCAAGTGTGTAGAAACTGGAGAATTTCTGGGACTTGGATTCAAATGTGAATGTGATCCTGGTTGGACACAAATGCAACTTGGCCCTCTTGCTTTTCCAGCATGCACTCTTCCCAACTGTGAGTCTCTCTCTTTCTACAACTTTACTCATTTATTTGATCGAACTTTTAAAATCACTTTACAATATAGTAATATATATATATTTGGTGAGAGGTTATTTGTGTTTGACTAGTAAATTTATTTCCCAAAACACTTATTTCTTCCACAAGCTTACTAAACACCTCACCTTTTTAAAAAAAATAAAAAAAATAAGCACTTTTGGTCTCTCAAAAGTTTGGCCAAAACAAACAACATAAAGTAAAATTATTTCGGTCTGATTAATAATCTTAAAATTTAAATCGTGAAATCAATCAGTAATGCTTTTGAAATTGCAGGTACGCTCGATCTTGGTTGTAAGAGTCATACACCGTCGCCACATCCGTCTCCTCAAAGCTCACCCTTTATTATTACCGATCGTAATTTTCGTTGTCCCTTTATTTTCTCCCCTTTCATTATGGTAGTATAATAAATAGTACTAATGATTAACCGTTCAAAATATTTGAAACACGAAAAAAACTATTTTCCTTGTTTGACTTTCAAAATCTTAAATAAAACCGCTCTGATTATAGTTTTGTTTATTCGCATTTTTTTTTTGTCGTTAATGAGTAACTTTGTCATATGAGCACTTGAAGGTGTATATAAAATACAAAGTAAAATTTATTTATTTTAGCTTTGTTGTTTTGTGACAGCTTGTAGTTTAATATGGTGTGGTGATGGAAAATGTGAAATTAGTGGAATGGGACATTATTGCAAATGTAATGAAGGCTCTTCCCAATACATGAATATGTCTAAGCTACCTTGTCTTGATGAATGTAAGTTTTCTCTTTTAACCCAATCTTTATTTTCAGTAAATTAAAATTTTATATTTTTTAAACACCAATTTGTCAGTTTTTTTTTTTTTTTTTTTGAATCAAGCATTTTGATTAATTATTGATCAAATACCAATTTGTCAGTTACTATAGGAAAAATAATTCTTTTAATTAGCATAATAATAAATAAGAATAAAGAATGTTAATTGGACAATTATGATCAAGAGGCTATTAAGATTCAAGCTTTGCGTTATGATTTTCTTGTACTGAATTCCTTAAATACAAGGATAATTACTAAAGATAAAAATATGCATTTATTATTTTNACTATAGGAAACATAATTCTTTTAATTAGCATAATAATAAATAAAAATAAAGAATGTTAATTGGACAATTATGATCAAGAGGCTATTAAGATTCAAGCTTTGCGTTATGATTTTCTTGTACTGAATTCCTTAAATACAAGGATAATTACTAAAGATAAAAATATGCATTTATTATTTTTTTTGCCAATTAATTGGAAATCTCAAAGTTGTAACTTGTTAAGCTGGCATTATTTGAAAGTTGAAACCCAAAGAACCTATACAAGGTGAATGTGAAATAACAAAAAGGAGACAGAATTATAATGAAAATTATCATTTCATCTATCATATCAGTCTAATCGATCCACTAAAATAAATAGTCGTTAATTAATTGAACAGGCGTTTTCGGAGCAGATTGCAAAGGAGTGGCACTAGAACCCAAGCCGAGCCTTCCACTCCCTCCGTCTCTAGGGCATGGTACGTCAACCTAACGTTAATTCTTTTGTGATATACAATTATTTGAGTATTAAGTCTATTGGGAATATTCTTGGACCATTACGCTCTTTTTCTCTCTCTTGAAAGTCGTGGACTTTTAAATTAACTATAACCTGTTTGGTCAAACTTGTGAGAAGTCAAAAATGTGTATTTTTAGAAAGTTATGACGTTTGACCTAGCAGGCAACTTAAGTGCTTTAAGAAAAATAATAATATCGCGATAGAAACTTTTACCTTCATTTGTACACAAGTTCTAGTATATGACATGATTATTTAGTATTTGGAAAGTAAATTAATGTTGAGAGATTGTGTTATATTGTTTAATGAATAGATGGAGTATGCAAGTTTGTGGATTGTGCCAAAGGACAGTGCGTAGCAACTGGAGAATTTCTTGGACTGGGATTCGAATGCATTTGTGATCCTGGTTGGAAACAAATTCAACTTGGCCCTATTACTTATCCTGCATGCAATGTCCCCAATTGTGAGTCTCTTTCTGTACGTTTGGCACGACATAAATCATTTTCTTTGGAAAGTTAAATCTAAGACAATACGACATAGTTATTTATACCAAATCAGTCAAACTATATTAAATGGGCTGAATTGAACGAATAAAAAAAGAAATGATGGGCTAATTTAGGCGCTCTTAATTTCAGGTACGCTCCATTTAGGTTGTGGGAGTCAAGCAGCCTTGCCACCACCTTCCTCTCTAGCACCCTTCAACATTTTTGACCGTAATTTCTATTATTCCCTCCCATCGAACGTTTTTTTTATTTATAAAATAACAAAGTTATATTTGATTTTTAATTTTGTGGCAGCTTGCAGTTTAGTATGGTGTAATAATGGAAAATGTGAAGTTAATGGAACTAAACATTACTGCCAATGCAACGAAGGCTCCGAAAATTTGATGGATGTGCCTGAGCTACCTTGTTTTGATCAATGTGAGTTCCCTTTTCCAACCCGATTCTCTCTTCTTCTTTTTTCGTGTCAAATGTAAACAGTATAATATTACGATAAGAGTTTAAATTTTCGTATGGTATATAATACTAGTAAGACTTTTGTTTTATGGGCTTAGAGATGTTGTAGTATTTTTTCAGTTTATTAGTACTTTGAAAAATATTATAACTTGCATTAAAAAAAGGGTAAAAATCTTTTTTTATTTATTTATAAAAAAAATAAGGAAATAAATATATTTTTTTCAATAGTAAAAATATTTTAGACTTTGAATTAAAATATTCAAATTTTCATATCATTAGATAAAAAATTGTATGAAATAACAAACTATTAATTCAAATTAAATGCTATAGCCATAGTTTATTTTATTTGTAATTCGCAACAAACATCTCAATTTTTTGTCATCTGGTTTGGTATATAATTAGTCATTTTCGGTATACAATTACCCATTCAGTATACAAATGTATAAAATGCATTTGTGTTTGTATAAAGCGAGAGAAAAATGTATATACAAATACATATATTTTCGTCCTATACACTTGTAATTATACAAATACAGATCTTATTATACAAATTACAATGTATAAATGAATTTATACAAAACTAAACAATTTGTATAAAATTGGATGTATTCAGCGAATTATACAAATCAAAAGCTCCAACACAAACATAAAATTTGTTATGGAGTGCAATTATGCAACAAGATCTAGGTGTTGTATCACATATACATGGCTAACTTATTAAGTTTAAATAACTTTATAATAGTATTATTATCAGATTTTTGTTGTAACCTTAAAAACATTATACCTTGTTAAAAAAATCACACTAACTTTTTAGATGATAATCAGTTCTGAATAAATTTTTGACCAAATTAATATTTGATGATTGTAATTTTTTAAAATCTTCATCTGAGGTATTAACCTTATTGTTTGGGGAAAAAACAGCACAAAATACATTATAAGAAAGCAAAAAGAAATTTTCTAAACTTTTATTTTTGCTTTTCTATAAATGTGTTTGTGTTATTTTTTTTTCCAATGACGAGGTTATAAACACCTAAGGTGAATTTTTTAGAAAATTATAATTATCAAGTAATAATTTAGCCAAAAGATTATTTAATTACAAATACTAATTTGTTTAGGATTAATACATGATTTGAATATTTTATTTTGCGTCCTAAATTGATATTAATATAACATATGAGTTCCATGTAAAATATAAAGTTGAAAGAGCCTTATAATTTCTGAAATATTATTGCAAAAGAATATTTTCAGCATGTTATGTAATTAAATTTACATGTACATCTTTATGAAATCTTGCATAAAAGTTTATATATACTATGAATATATATAATTACTAATTAGCAAAAACATTTGTAAATGGCACAGGTGTATTTGGAGCTGATTGTAAAGGAGTCCAGCTGCTTGTTCCAAGCCCTCCACCCCCTCCGCCTACACGGGACGGTAAGTTAACCTAATCATCTTTCTTAATTTTAGGTGATATAAATATATTTACGAAAAAAAAAGATATATTTATAACATTTTTATGGGTGATTACTAGTGATAATCCTAACATATGGTTAAAAATAACTATTTTTTTCTTTTATATTACAGACATGTATTTGTATTGGGGAGTTTTGACATTAACTCCTATCTTATACAAATAATATGCACATAGGTCGGAGGGTTAAGCCTTGCATTCCATATATTCCAAAATCTATATTTTGTCATGTCATAATTCATAAATATTTGAAAGTCAAATAAAAGTGATTGAATTCTGAGTTTAATTAATTTAACTACTATCATTTAATAGCGAGGGAAAAAATGGCTTGGTTCAGATTGGGCATGTGAATAAATGATCTTAAACTTTTGATTTTCACTCACTTCATGGGCAAATTTTCAAAGCCAAAAATCAAGTAATGTCCATGAGGCAAAATTTGTTAAATTTAAAATTTTCCTCTTAGGACAAGCGGAGTTGAAAAGTTATGTACAACTCACCTCCAAAGTCATTCTTGTAAATCGCTCATTTTTATTGGTTGATTTACGCAAATATTTCCTTTTAAGTTACTATCTAGTCTACCTCTCCCACAGTTTTATAGTTAGTGAGAATGCAAGATTTCACAAAACATTAATCTCTCATTTAACATTTTCAAAAAATTGGATCATTACTTAGTATTTCCTCATAAAAATTTTAATTTGGTCAGAGAAATCTTTAATCGGTGGTCTAAAATATAAATAATTGTAAAAGAAATAAAATGATAGTCATTTACTAAACAATTGATCTATCAAGTCTTTATTCTATTGTTTAGCAGTACTCCTTTATGTTAACTAATGAACATTAGGAGAGACCAAAGAGCTTGCAGTGGCTACAAAATTATTGAAAATTCTAACGTGTATACTATGATTAAAGATCTTCATAGACATTTAATTTCATAATAAAAAAAATTATCAATAAGATCGGACTATTAAAATATTTTTGTGATTAGACTAAATATTAATTTTCTGATGTTAATACATTTTTTTAAAAAATATATGTTGGCAGGATCCAGTGGTGTCCCTAAGGATCCCAATTGCTCGAGGAGTCTTCGTGCTTTCTCTGTTTTGCTGCTATTTACCATCTTCCCTGTTTTAATGTAGATGTTGGTTATCGTAAGGAGTGTTGATATTTAAAGAAGTGAACAAATGAATAAATCACAATTACGACATTACATTTTGAAAAACTTAATTCAAGTACATTATTTCAACTCCCTGGTGAGTACAATATATTCATCATAGACTTATTAAAAGTATTACTAAAACTTCATTCGTCCCAAAAAGATTGTCATGATTTGAAATATAAAGGTTAAACTAACTAATTTTGGTGTGAATTTGGATATAAAATCTTCAATCTAGGAGTCGATGGCTTAAGTCATATATTTTAGAGAAATATTATATTTTATGTATAAATTTCTTACTGATTCCCGTGAGATGAAGGTCTTAGCTAGCATGGATAAGGTGAACATAAGTAAAGTAAAATATTTTTTCTATTAGTATTTAAAAAGTCAATTTTTCTCATTTTTAAAGAAAGTCCGCGTTTTTTAGCCAGTATGATGGTCGGCAGCAACATGTGGTCTGCAGCTATAGACACATATCTTGTAGATTGAGAATGTTGTTTGATAAGCACTGCAAGTAAAACTGCAGTTGTTGGAATTTTCTTGTGTGACAACCAATGTTGTGTCTCTCTAAGTAATGCAAACAAATACTGTATCTCTAAATTTCTGCCAAAAGATCACAAAAAAAGAAATTCTATTACTTATTACAAAAAGTAATTATTCAAGCTTATTTCATTTCAAAATAAATTTCAGCTTTATCTACAAACGGTCACGTCTACTCAATAAATATTGTGGTTTTCATCATTTGATACAGAACTCTTTGACCGTAATTTGATAGTTTTCATAAATTATTTATGTCGGCGTTGGTACTTTTTATCAGATTTAAATTAGAATTATATAAGACAAATTTAATTTATTTTAAATTTTTATCATATTTTTAAAAAAAAAGACGTCTTCAATCTCATAACAAGGTCTATATATCTTTGATGAATAAAAAAAAATATTTGAAAAGAAAATTAAGAGAAAAATAGATTTGTATTCAAATCTTAACAACAACAATAATATTCATTGAATTCACACTGAGTGGTGTTTAAAAAGGGTAGATCAGTATATACAGGCCACTAGCTCGAATACGTCAAACCCAAGTAATAGAAAGAAAATGATGATGAAACAAAAAAATAAACATAATAACAAAATAAGAAAAAGTAGTATACAACCGATAAAAAAACAATAACAACAACAAAATAGGATGGTAATCGAAACCCAATAAAACAACAAAAGATGGTAGACACCAAAAACAAGAACTACAAGTGTAGGACTAATACCATGACAACTATTAGCAAGTCTAAATCCTCTCACAAGTAGGACAACACTCTAACCCTACTAACATTGTACCCTATGTAGTCAATAAAATTCGCGTCGAGAAAACAATAATCAAGAACGAAAAAATTATGCAACAATCATTTAATTAATTTAAAGTGCAAGTGTACAATCTCTATGATTCCTCTGAATTCGCCTTTTCAAATATAATTCAACGGCTCTTGAGCTTGATCTAGAACTTGAGATTTATCTTGATCTTAATCTTTATCTTGAACTTGAACTTGGACTTGATCTTGATCGTTGAACTTGATCTTGACTTGAACTTTATCTTGATCTTGACTTTCTAATTGAATTCAAGGGCTTCGAGCTTGATCTTGAATCCGACGGTCTTGATCTTGATCGTTCTTGATCTTTATCGTTCTTGATCTTGATCGTTCTTGAGACTTGAATGTTCTTGAATCTTGAATCTTGAATGGTTGAATTCTTGAACTCTTGAACTTGTAGAGAAATCTGCAGCTTTTGATCCACGAGCTTTCTCTAGCTTCTTGTTTAAAATTCTTGGTCTTCTTATTATGAATTATGAGGACCCCTATTTATAGTTTTAAAATAGAGGAGTTGTGTTTAGAAGAGGACTCCCCCCGGCCAATCAGATTTAAGTGACATGGCATATGGGCTTTATGGAGCGGGCTTTAATTAAATTCATATTTATTGAATTTAAATAATTAACTCAATTATATTAATCCATAATATTTATTTGGACTAATATATTAATGAATTTAATATAATTCCAATCATTTTATAAATTTATATTTAATAAATTTTAAATGATTACAAA
>NC_064284.1:2981727-3046671 GCF_019186545.1 Solanum stenotomum | reverse complement strand
TTAGAAGAGGACTCCCCCCGGCCAATCAGATTTAAGTGACATGGCATATGGGCTTTATGGAGCGGGCTTTAATTAAATTCATATTTATTGAATTTAAATAATTAACTCAATTATATTAATCCATAATATTTATTTGGACTAATATATTAATGAATTTAATATAATTCCAATCATTTTATAAATTTATATTTAATAAATTTTAAATGATTACACCCTAATATGAGATATTCACTCATTTAATCTATCTAGACACATGTCCTCGATAATATAAAATTGTGTCATGTTCTTTCTAATTAATCACCTTTCCTTAATACTTTTTTTAGCTTACCTCTACCCCTACGCATACCACCTACAACTAGTGGCCTCTTGCACCTCCTCTCTAGGGCATCTGCACACCTCCTCTTCACATGGCCTAAATGGCTAAACCATCTCAGTCTCACTTCACTCATTTTGTCCGTCCACTTCCACCTTTTAATTTCCCTCATAACCTTATTTCTAATTTCATCACTCCTATTATTCTCACAACAATATGTATCTTTTGAATTTCGACGGACTCTAAAGACAAGCCTCCATTTCATCCATACCGCTCCAAATTAATAATTTAAATCATTATGGCAACCCAAACGTCTACGTAGTCCAGGCAGAATTCCAAAAGAATCCATTAGGCGGCATTCGGCAACCAATGGGAGACCAGGTCTCTTCTAGTTTATATATTGTCCTCTTCTTCACTTAAAAAATTATTTAATAGAAAAAATAAATAGTACTATTATGTGATTTAAAAAAGTGAAATTTGGAACATTCTTATCTTCTTCGTAAGAACTTTCTGGAAGTCTCTTATGAACGGCGGTGGCTTCCGCCGTATACAGACGATTTTTTTTTTGAATTTAATGATATGCGGACACTGTCGTACCTACAAAGGATAAGAACCATTCTTCCCGCTCCCAAAGGGTAACCACTTTTTTAGGAAACTCTAATATTTTTTTTTTAACTCTTTTTTGTTTTCTACCGTCCGACTAATTCAAGTTGAAGATAATGGGAGAGTCAAAATTTTCATCCAAAGGTGTATTGTAGTAAACATATCATCTCAAGAAATTTTTATAACCCCTTAATTATTTGATTAAACCTATCAACTTGTATTAAGAGGTGTCAATACTTATATATATATATATATATATATATTAAACCAAAATTTGATTGCTATATAAAGGCGACCTTTGTGAATCGATAGCTATGAAACTAGTTCTGGCTTGATGACTGCTTTATTTTAACAATCCTTGGATGTGGGTGGCTCGACCCCTTCACATAGGACCTCATTCGAAAGAAAACACTAGATTTTTTTCATAAATTATATATATTTATCTATTTATATGGTGAAAGCTTATTCGTATCAAATATTTATATCAAATTAATTACTAAATATAAGATATATATATAATACAATATATTTTTATTTTCCTTTATTGATTTTGAAAACTAATATTTAAATTTATAACTCCGACTATATATATACCAAATATTTAAATTTTTATACATATATATATATTTTTTTTTTCTAATATTTATATTAAATTATTTGTTCTTTTTCTTTTTTTAACTTCTTAAATCTTCTAGGCATTTCCATTGGCTTGCCGAAATTTGATTAAGCACAAAAAGCTGCCTAGCTATAATATTTTTTTAGTATGTAATTCATAATGTGATCTCAATCCAAATAATAGAGATCGGAATATCATGCAATCTGACAATTACTTTTTAGATTTTTTTTAATAATGTATGAACGTGAACAAATACAATGCATGTGTAATATAAGTCATCATTTTGTATGCCCGCAGGCAAAATAATAAAAGTTTACCTCTGTCGTATATGTTAGGACCAACATAATTAGGTGTCATACGGAATTTAGCTTAACAAACTTCAAAAGATCTTGAGTAAGAAGGCAAATGAGAAATATATTAAAAGACACAAAGATTTAACGTAGTTCGGCAACCAACCTACATACACAAAGGAGAAGAGCAATCTACTATATAAATATGAGAGTATAAAATATAGATAGAAATAACCTCAACCAATATTTCACTCGGAATACAAGGAGGTTCACACAAGTGATAACGTATCACTTGTGTCTCCACAAATTCTTCCCCCTAACCAAAACTCTCAAAGCCTTAGGACTACATTGTGAATGTTACTTAAGTTAGAAGGAACGAATCTATATATATAGAGTCCTAAACATTTTCCTACAAGAAAAGGACTAGCCAAATATGGAGACTTGTGCGTCTGTTTGGAAAGTCACTTGGTAATTGGAATTAGTGTAATTACTAGTGTAGTAATTACCAGCCTAGTAATTATACAGTCTAGTAATTACACTGACTTGTTTGGTCGCCTCAGTGTAATTACACTTTAATTACAAATGTATATTTGGATGCCACAATGTAATTACACATGTTCTATTTGGATGCACAATTGTAATCATAAAATTATATTAAATTTTAAAAAAATAAAAATTAATTATTTAAATTTTAAACTAGACAAATAAGAAATTTTATAAATGATTTCAAATTAAATATTTAAGATATATATTATTTTTTGAAAATATATTAATTAATAAACATATGTTCTTAATTAATATTATGAAAAATAATTGATTTATATTTTTTCAAATTAATATATTTCAAGTGAATTGTTCATAAAAACTTAAAGTATGAAGTTTCTACGAACATCGTGAAATGCATGTTTGATAAAAAGATTAATATAGAAAAAAAATGTCATAATTATCAAAATGTTTGACGAAAAGATAATCTATCAAGTCTAATTTAAAAATGACTTGCAATGTGAATTCAATATTACCAAAACAAATGAAACTGAAAATATAACATAAATTATAAATTCAAAACAAAAAATTTAACATAATACTCTTATCGCAAATTTCAACATAGCATACATAAATATGATTTATTATTTTATTTTTTTTAAAGAAAACGTAAGTCTATAATTTTACGCAATAGTAAATTCTATTTTAATTTACAAATTAGAATACTAATAAAATAATGCTAATGAGAAAATAAGCATGGCATATAAAAATAGATAATACGAAAAAATTGCATAGAATCACGTAAAGTGAGGTTGAGAATGAGAAGAAAATGAAATATAAATATAAAATAAAAAATAAACTTTTAAAAAATTTTAGAATAATAAAAAAACTTAAAATAATAGAAATAAAAAAGTTAAACCAAAAAAATAAAAATAAAAATTAAAAGAAGAAATTAAAAAGTAATCAGCTGGTAATTTACACCATATTTTCCTTTAGAAAAAATGAAAATATATTTATGATAAGAAACTTGGACAAATACCAACAATATATATATATATATATATATATACATATTTTTATTTTTTATTTTATTTTTGTTTTGCGTTATTTCTTCAAATTAATTATTTACTCTCATTTTTATTTGGCCACAATTGAAAAGAAAAAAACCACTTTTATATGTTACTTTAGACATATCACAAAACAATGAATATGTTTTTAGTTTACTTTTAACATTAATTACTTATTTCTTAAATTAATTTTCAAGATCAAATACTAAATATCAAATTAATAGATTATTCTAATAAATCATCTCAATCAAGATTTTTTAAAAAAAAGTCAAATATACGAGAAAAATATATTTAATCAGGAATAAATATTTATCGATACTATCTTAGTTGTACCTTTTTTATAAATTTTAAATTTTCCTGGCAATTACGTTGGCTTGCGGGACAATTGAGCTTTTTTTTAATAAGAGGAGCATGATGGTACTTTTTTAAAATATTAGTAATTCATAATATTATCATGATCCCTATTGTGGAAATCCAATACTATTGAAATTTAATAAACATTTTTATATTGTTATACTTGTGCATAGGGGTGTACATGATCGGGTTGGTTCAAGTTTTTCAATCAAATCAAATTATTTGTGTCGGATTTTTAAATCTATAAATCAAACCAAACCACTAAAACTCAAGTTTTTCAACCTCGAGTTTTATCGGATTTTTTTGAGTTTTTTGGATTTTCATGTTTTTCTGATAAAGTATTCATACAAAAATATAATTTACTTGTACTTCAAATATTTCTTTAGTCCTACCAAAATACAACTACCTAAAGTGTTTCTTAAGAAAATAACACAAAATATGATATGAGTAATGACACTTAAATATCCAACAAAAAAATAATAATAATGAAATCGCGTAAAACAAATATTGCAAATTAACAAGTCATAATAAAAATGATCATAATTTAAAAGTACTAAATCATGCTAAAATAAGTTTAATAAATATTAGTTACATGACTAAATATTAAAGGAAATTAAATTTGATTATGTATTTGAATTGTCTAAATCAATGTAAGCACAAATATTCAATATTATTTTTATTCTTAGTATTGAATTGATTTTCTTTTTGCATTAGTATTAATTTGATTTTGATTTAAGCTTTATTATAATTGTCAACATCTGTGGACTATGATCTTTATTGAATTATTCAGAATTCTAAGTTTCAAACTTGAAATAATATATTAAAAAATAAAAACTATGAAAAAATATAAGAAATATTTAAAAATTATATCAAAGTAAAATATTTTTATGTATAAAATAAAAATTTTAAAATTATATATACAATGTCGGTTTGATTTTTTTTTTTTAAACCAAACCAACCCAAATATAATCGGGTTTTTTTTCAATACCAAACCAAGGCAAATCAACCACTAGTCAGATTTTTTTCTCGGTTTAACTCGATTTGCGATTTGATTCAGTTTTCAATTCGATTTTATACACCCCTAATTGTGCATATATATTGCTCAGCAATAATATTTTTGCCGTCTAAGATTTTTATTGAGAATACGTGTGCGATTATGTCATTATTTTGTATATATGCTTAAAAAGGGGTGGCTCTAGAAGATTCAGGCATTGCGTTTATTTAATAATTTTTAAATATATTATATATTTTTAACTTCTTAAAATACAGTAATTAATGATAATTTAATAATTAATTTTTTAATTGATAATATAACATTTTTTTTTGTATATTTTGTAAAACACATATATAAAATCATCATACTTTATATAACATTACAAATGTTTAGAATATCATTTTTTAATTTGTATAATATCTTGTATTACTAATAATTACAAAAATATGTATGAATCAATAAATATTGTAGTGATGTTATGAAGACATTCAAAGTTAACAATGTCTTTTAATTATTACATAATAATAGAATTAATTTGAACTTCAAAATGTCTAATTAGAATACACCTCAAAGAATTGGAGATAGTCTTACATAGTCAATATTAAAAAAATGTTAAGTTCAAATTGAAGTAAATTAGACAAATTAAGAAGTAGTAAAAGAGTGCAAATTTAATTTCATAATTATATTTTATTAAAATAGTAAAATTTTCAAAATATGTGTATAAGGATTGGTAAACGCAAAAATTAACAACAATGAACAAACTATTAAGAATTTTTTTTCAAAATATGTGATTTAAGTGATTATATAATTATAATTCATTTAATTATAAGGAAAATTTTAGAATTAAATATTTTTAGTTATGAAAATATGACTTTATATGAGACTCATTGTTATGTAAATTGAGACGCAAAAAGTATCACAAGATGATTCAAAACAATTTTCATTATATAACACTTAGAAACTCAAATCAATATTTTAAAGAAATTTGTTAACCTCGTTTGCCAATTTAGTAAAATTATAACTTAAAGGAATTTAATAATTTTAAGCATATCAAAAAGTTAATTTCAAACCGCGTTATAACTACAACTTGGAAGGACAATGACGGCCCAAATAATGCCATTTCTTAATCATATATAATTAGTTCCTATAAAAGGAAACCAAAAATTGACCACTCATTGAAATTGGAATAAAATCAACAAGATAAAATATTGTGTTTCCTTATAAATTATTTTAGGGAAAAAGGACAAATATACCTCTGAACTATCATAAATGGTATGTAGATACCCTCTGTCATACTTTTGAGACATTGGTGTCCCTGCCGTCTAAAAACTAGAGCATATATGCCCTTCACTCTAACGGAAGAATAAATAGGGACACATGGCGTAATTTTATCTGTCGATAAATGTCGGATCGGTGAATAAGATTATGATACGTGTATGTCCATTAGTATAAATGGATATATGCTCTAGTGTTTGGACGGCAGGGGCATTAATGTCCCAAAAGTATGACAGAGGGTATTTGCATACCATTTACAATAATTCGGAGAATATTTGTCCTTTTTCACATTATTTTAATACACTTATATTGGACGGTCTATTTTCTATAATTGACTTTGACGTTTCATGCAATTTGTCAATATCCATTTTAAAAAGAAGGGGAAAAAAAACATTGGATATGTCATTATCGACTTCACCAATTATGGAAATTATAATCATTAATCAACTGCACTTTCTTAATTAAATTACTGTTAATTAGTTGGATTTAACAGTGTAAACATTGTTAGTAATGATGTTTTGCCCATTAATTATTACCTCTATAATTTCACAAAAAATATGGACAAACATCATATGTTTCTATTACTTAAGTGAAACTCTTAAAATAGTAGTAATTACGTAATCTATTTATTAATTATTACTTAGCAAAATTAGCTAGGTTACAACGTTATATATGGACCCATTAGATCTAACATATATATCTTCTTTTTTCCAAAGATCGAAAAGATAAGTTAATGATTGTAATTTTGTGGCCACTACGGAATGGTGATAAGAATCTTTATTTGCTCACGAATAGATATATATAATCATATAAAGTGGAGCGGACTTAATTTTCCGTACTTGTTCGGTATGCCCATTTGATTGAGCGAGAGAGACCGTTTAATATTTATGTTAAGGCTCGATTGATTTTAAATTTTGTACATTGTAATATTTTATTGGGGTGACGTTCTCAAAATGATTTTTGTCATATTCAAGACTCAAATTTGAGAGCTTTAATTAAGGGCGGAGAGATTCCAATCATTCTATTACAAGTTATATTGATAAGATTTGAACTGTATGATTCGAGTTTACTTTGGGCACTAATTAAATTCTATCTCGAAAAAAAATCAAATTACAATAATCTCGGATTTTTCAAAAGTCGTGGAAATATTAGTCCTTTGTCCAATACATAGCAAATGATGCATAAGTTATGTATCAGATACATAAGTTATATATCAGATACATACTGATTTAGGTTTGAAATAATTGAGGTTAGTATCAACAATAATATTTGTACCAGGATACAATGTACACTAACAAAATTATAATATATTTGATAGAGGTGGAGTGATATCTCCAGATGTTAGGAGAGAGAGGAGAAAAAAGGGGATTCTTATAATTAATGAAAATAATAGAGATTTTTAGAGATTATGTTATCTAAAGTTGTGTAATTACACAATTTTTCTCTAAAAAAAAATCGTATAATAATTTCAATTGGAAGCCTGTATTATTTGTCATTGTCAAAACAATTGAAAGAAATATAAAAGCACCCAATTGATTTTTTTTAAGGTGATCTATTAGCTATTCCCTATGTCCCTAATTACTTATCGACTTTTGAATTGACACATGTATTAAGAAAATAATTAATGACATAGTAAATTTACTATTTTATCCCTATTAATTGTGAAGTGGATGAAAAGTTCTACATTTTTCAAAGTAATTAGTCATTTAATTGAGGGTATAATAGATTAAAAAAAATTGTCCTTTCTTGATTTGTCAAAATGGACAAATAATTAGGGACAACTAGGAAAAGTGGACAAGTAATTAGAGACAGAGGGAGTAATAAATTAGTGTAGAAGTTAAAGTAAGAGACCCACGAGCTGAGGTTTCTTTAATTTATAATGGACAAATATTAGTTTCTTTCAGCCAGTAATAAGTATTAATCAACAAAATAATAATTAGATGAAGGAAATATTTGAATGGTGGACATGTCGAATGGACAGATATTTAGCCATGTTGGTGTAAAGGATTAAAGAGACGCACACTATCTGATCGTTGACAAAGTTAAAACGTATATCCAATTATTCTGAATAATTTAAGAAAAATCATTTATGTATTAAAATTTTTAAAAATCGAGTAAAATAATACTTAATTAGTTCTATAAACTAATAATATACAACTTTTTATGTTATTATATCACCTAAACTACTGTATGGTAATACTTATGGAGACTACATATAATTTTTAAAATTTTGTTCCTTGAGGAGAAAACAGTTAAATCTGGTTTAAGAGATATTTCTTAAAGTGTAATTCTCAATTAAAATAT
Source organism: Solanum stenotomum (assembly GCF_019186545.1). Taxonomy (NCBI): domain Eukaryota; kingdom Viridiplantae; phylum Streptophyta; class Magnoliopsida; order Solanales; family Solanaceae; genus Solanum; species Solanum stenotomum. Next base: position 3,038,372 of record NC_064284.1, on the reverse strand, counting down.
TAACAGTTGAAAAGACATTGATGATGGGAAAAAAGAAGGTATGATTTTTCAATTTTTATAGTAAATAAATTCTGGTCCCCAATCCACACAACTTGGGGTTTACCGACAGCATTTTCCCTGCAGGATGATGTAACACCACAATTATAAAATCTTTTTTTATATTATTTTTTCTGTCTAATAATATTTGTCCATTATTAATTTTACATATTAAAAAATTATAAATAAAAAGATAATTTTACTGTATCACCATTTGGATATATTTAATACAATATTTTGAAAAATATAATCGGAAAATGATTATAATTAATAATAAAAATAAATTAGAAACTAAATATAAAATTATTCATTAATTCCATAAAGTGGACAAGTATTATTGGATATCTTAAAATTGTATTGTTGGATGGAGAGAGTAATAATAACTACACCCAAAAAAGTTAGAGTTAAATATATGTTTCTTCATTTCATATTATTTGGCTCTCGTTAATCTGACATAATTTCTAAATAAAATTTTAATTAGAGATATATTTTAAATTAACCTTATTAATGTTGTTTTAGATCTTGAATTGAACTAATACTACTACTTTTATGTAGTTACTATTTAATACAAATGGTATTAAGAGAAAAAGGAATAATAAATATTTCTTGATTAGTTAAAATTGATAAATAAAATAAAATATATATTTTTAATATAAAAATAAGATAAGATAAAGCGGAGGAAGTATTATATTATATTCATCTACTTAACAGTAACTTGAACCTAAGTTAAGGTTATTATATACATAGAATTTTGGCCAATATGTTCAAGTCACAAAATTAAACTGGAACATAAAGGGCAGCGTTCGACCGCTGTCATACGAATATTAATAATGTAATTATTTATATATTACTTATTTTATCTTCCATTTTATATATAACTAAATATAAATATCAGTAGGGGCTGCTCAATCCTAAAGTTACGGGTAGATAATTAAATTTACAATTACTTTCTACTTCTTAATTTATCTAATTCACTTCAATTTGAATCAATCATATTTTAAAATTGATTTTATAAGACTATTTTTAATTCGTCTCTTAAACATTTCAAGCTTAAAATAATTAGATAAATAATTAAATTTAAAAAGACATAATCCGCATGATATACCAGTATATATAATATGAATACTTGAACAAAAAGGTTTATGTTGTTATCATTTCTTGATTGGAGTTGCTACAAAAATATTCTCTATTGTATTATTTATGTGACAAAAAAAGCAGATTATGTGTAGGACGTATACGTTAGCCTAAAATTGATATAGGCCAACACACAAAAGCAAAATATAATGCCCCAACCTAATCACGTCTATGCCACGTGAAGTGCATATGCAATTTATATGGTGGCCATTTTATTCATATGTCCTTGTATATATATAATATCCTCCTTTTGCATGATAGGATATGATTGTCCCAATAAATAGGCAAATGATCATAAAATTGACACTCCTAGGAGCCATTTATTTTTAATTTGTTCTCTTATGTTGTGTGACCACCACCACCACACAATCTTATGGCCTATACCGCCAAAAAAAAGAAGAAATTTATCAAGAATTTTGCATAACACCTATCTTGTCTAAGATAGAAAAAAGAAAAAGTTGGGAGACAAAAGTACACCAATCAAACAAAGAAATCTATAAATTGACAAAATTAGTGATTGCTTAAAGAAAATTAAGTGTTTGATTAAAAGAAGGGGACAAAACTCACAAAATCTAACCGCGAATAATATTAAAAGTGGCTTTACTGCTTGTCGAAGAAAGAATAAAAAAATATAAAAACAAATAAAAAATCAACTATCTTTTATTTGAAGACGAAAATACCCTTGCTAATGTTTCCAATAGATTATTCATGCATTCTATTCTGGTCATATAGTAAACATAAAATTCTAGAGATTATGGTTTAACTAATTTCTTCAGTACCAAAAAGGGAAATTCTAGAGATTATATGTGGAAGGAGGGTATTGTTGTCATAAATTTGATAGGCCAATAGGAGAGGGGAATTGGGGCATTTGGTTCTAGGATCAGGATGTCATGTGGGGGCATGGGGCAGGGAAGAAAAACATTATATTATCTTGTAGGTTTGATCAAATATTATTATTAGGATCTAGCTATTATTATTAGGATCTAGCTAGTAGGAAAGTTATGATATTATTGACATAAAAAGACAAAACCATATGAAATCAAGAGACATGTATAGCTCAATTCTTACAACTAGAAGTTACCTTATATGAATTTTAAATCGGTATAGGAGAAAAAAGTTGAAGGCGTTTATAAGTATTGGTGGAGTCACATGTACATAAAGAGATGTCAAATGATATTATTTTATTGAAAAATTATACTAGATAGCAAGGTAAATATTTAGTTATTGTTTCTTCATGAATTCTATTAACTAGTTATTATTTCATCGGAAAAGGATCTAAAATGCCCCTCAAGTATTTAAATTAATACAAAATTACCCTCCATCCACCTATCGGCCCTAAAATATCTCCGACGTCCACCTTTCGGCTCAAAAATACCCTTATGTCTAACGGGTCGGATCACACTTATTAGGTGGATGGAGAGTAATATTGTACCGAATCTCGTAGTTTAAGGACATTTTAGGACATTTTCCGTTAAAATAATTTTGAAATTACGACTTAATATATAAGCTCACATAATTTACTTGATTTTGAATTTCATAGTAAATTTAAAATTATAAAAAGGTTAGACATCTACTCTCTAAACTACTCCCTCCCCGGCACTTCACTTCCTATCTCTTCCATTTTTTTTCTATTTGGATCTTGTCCGTAATTTTAATATATTTATGAAAAACGAGAGAGAAAAAAAGGATGCATTCATATAAAAATAATTAGTTCAATAAAAGATGACTTAATCAAGCAAATATGTACAAATATTATATTTTTTTGTGTGTACCCAAAATTAAAAATAAAAGAATAAAAATAATCATTTCTTTTATCCCCACCCTCATCACATCATGACAATAATACTAATTAAAAGAATATAAATATGTGAGTTCATTTCAAGTTTGAGTTTTGGATATCTTAATTAAGAATAAGAAATTAAAATAAGGAATAAAAGAGAAAATGAACAAGAAAAGACATTTGGAAAGTTGAGAGAAAATTTTATATTAATGAAAATAATAATATTTTTAGATGGACAATCAGTCGAGGTAAGTATAGTTTTTAGTTGGATCCCCATTTATGAGTTGGGTTACGTTATAATAAATTGGGGTTGATTTAAAATAGGTCAATACGAAGATATCATGAAATTATTTTTTCAATATTATTTTCAAGTGTATCGGGTCAAAATATGAATCATAATTGGTTTTATAGAAAAATAGAAATTTTAAAAATAACATTTTTATTATTTATTTGAGAAGGGTTTAAATTTGGACCAATCACATTAAGCAATATAATAAATAAATATTTAATAATTTTACTTTTAGGGAGCTATTAAAAATAAGGGCAAATATGAGTCAAAGGATTAACATTGAGGGTATCTTTGAGCCAAAAGGTGGACGTCAAAGATATTTTAGGGCCGATAGGTGGATGGAGGATAGTTTTGTACTAATTCAAATACTTGAGGGGCATTTTAAACCCTTTTATTTCACTAATTTATATTATAATTATCCAATTTATTAAGCATATTTTAAAATAAACTCGCTTCTTAATACATAGTAAACAATATACCTAACTAATAATAATTATATCAAAATCAAGAGTATTGTAAGTATATTTTATGAACTAAAAGATTATTTTATTAAGTCAATAAAAATATTTATCTGTGTTTGATTTGTTCGATATATACACAATGTACTAGCATAAAAAAGTTAGAACTATAACATTTTCTTAATCAAGATAAATTTTGTTTAATTTTGTGCTATAACCATAGAGATAGTTTGTCCAATTTCCATCTTTAGTTGTGGACATAAACTTTATACTTATAAGAATCGATAGTTATCTTCTACAGATCAGTTAAAATAATGTACACCAAATGATCTACTATATATAGCCAATCTATTATTTGTATAAATCTTTATTAAAACTAAATAAATAACTATTTATTAATATTTGGTTAAATACTTGTTTAATAGTATATATTCCAAATGCAAATTCTCATTTTGACTTTTAATTATGACAATATTAAAACATTATCTTATCTAAGCACATGACTAATGATATATACCCAAACAACGTTGCGACGTTAATGGTTATACTATAAAGGGAGAAAGAATGTCTCATATGTGTGGGAAAGAATATTAGAGATGGATGCCTTAACGTGCAGTAATAATTTGATCCATAGTGGAGTACATTGTTTTTATTTCAATTTATTTGAGAGACAAAGTCAGAATTAAGAATTTAGGGGTTCTAAAATTTAGGAAAGAAGAGAAAAATATTTTCGAACCTAGAGCACTAGTTTGGAAAGCATTTCCATGACCCCTTCCTTATCATTGAATCACCAATCAATTTTGTTAGGATAATCACAGGTTAATATACATATATTTTCTCATACAAATACAAGATTTATGGAAAAGCTAATCTGTTCGTCCGAGTATATCTATGTTATGGATTAAATTTTGCCTAGAGGACATGATGGTCCATTAAACTTTTGATCTTTCGTTTGTCCAATGATAGTCTACTCTATCCATTGCTTGCTTTCATTTCTTGTCCCCTTCCTTATATCGACACCAACACTTCCCCAAAACCACTCAAATTTTACAGTCTTTCATTTCTATATACATATTTATTATTTCTTCCCAGCATTCCTTGTCTATATATATTCTTCTCATTTTCATCACCTCTTCACAACTAAACTCCAATTCCTCCTCTTCTTCAATTCCAATAACTCCTAATTTTCTACTACTATGCCTTCAATAATCTCATCATCAGAAAAACAACTCGATTTGTACTCGATAAAAGAATTACCCGAATCACATGCATGGAGATCCTCATTAGACGATGATGGATCGCGTAATATTAATGTGGAGTCTATTCCAGTAATCGATCTAAACGATGATAAATTTGCTATCGATAGAATTGGCCATGCATGCAAAACATGGGGTGCGTTCCAAATCGTAAACCACAATATCTCTCAACGATTACTTAACGATATGGAAACGTGCGGTACTCGACTATTTTCCCTTCCGATGCAGCAAAAATTAAAAGCAGCTCGATCGTCCGATGGCATCGCTGGCTATGGGGTTGCTCGAATTTCTTCTTTTTTCTCTAAGCTCATGTGGTCCGAAGGATTCACAATTTTTGGCTCCCCTCTTGAACATGCCCGCCAACTTTGGCCACACAATTACAATAAATTTTGGTACTTTAATTAATCCCAATGATATATACTATCCGTTGAAAATATTAAGTTCACGCACTAATTATTATTTTCTTAATAACTATTTCGTCTCTTTAATAATGAATTTTTCAGTGACGTCATCGAAGAGTACGAAAATGAAATGGAAAAGCTAGCGGGAAGACTAATGGGTTTAATGCTTGGGTCCCTTGGAATAACAAAAGAAGATGTGAAATGGGCCGTTGGCCCAAGAAGCGGTTGTTCGGCCCTACAACTAAATTCTTACCCGGCTTGTCCGGATCCGGATCGGGCCATGGGTCTTGCTGCACATACGGATTCTACCATATTAACAATCCTTCACCAAAACAATACAAGTGGCTTACAAGTATTTAGAGAAGGAAACGGGTGGGTAACGGTTCCTCCGCTTCGCGGGGCGTTAGTTATCAACGTGGGTGATTTGTTACACATATTGTCAAACGGGTTGTACCCGAGTGTTCTACATCGGGCAGTAGTGAACAGGACAAGACATCGTCTTTCGGTGGCCTATCTATATGGGCCACCGTCAGGGGTTAAAATTTCACCTCTATCGAAATTGGTAGATCAAAGGAACCCTCCAATGTACAGGCCAGTGACGTGGAGTGAGTATTTGGGAACTAAGGCAAAACATTTCGACAAGGCACTTTCATCTGTTCGGGTCTGCGCTCCTCGTATTGGGTTTGCCAATTCTAAAGATCAAAGTGGTGTCCAAGTAGGCTAATATAACTAAAAGTCTCCACTTTTTTTCTTTTTTTTTTTGTTTTGTTTCTGAAAATAGATATCTACTTGTGTTCCTTTTTGACCCATTGGAAGAATTCTGGTCAATCTTTATCTTTGTGAGAACTTTTATAAAGAGGCATGTGTAGCTTTTAGGTCAGCAGATTCGTCTTAATTCATTATTTCGATCCAGAACATAATTTTTATATGTAGAGTTCTATCATAGATATGAACATTTAACTTTAAAAACATATTTGGATTTAATATTAAAAATCTTAAAAACTAAATGATAAGATATGTACAAATAATCTTTAATATATAATAACATAGAAATTAGACATACATATATTGTATAACACATTGGACAAAATGAAGGGTTCCCATTGAAATGGGGCGCTTACTAGTACTAGAGGATAAGTTAAAGGTCAATCAATCATATACATCATTCAAAAAAAAAAAAAAAGAGATGCAAACAAGGAACAAGGTGTGTTGGCACTTCTGTTGCGCGCGGTGGGTGGATAGAGGGAAGATGGATGAGTTTGAATATTAGGGCACTCTGCCCCAGTTACAGTTACAACATCGCTTGACTAAACACAAAGTTTATCCGTTACTTTAATACTTATTTTTATGGTTATCAAATTACTTATTAAAATTACTTTAATAATTACATTTAGTTGACTTTTCTTCACAATAAAGTGTCATGTAGGGACATTGAATAAATAGTAATTAGAAGACATAAGAAGAAACATGTTTTTAGTGATGTTACGTTACAACTTACCAAATACAAAGACGAGGACAAGATTAAATAGATTAGATCAAACATTACGACGGCAAATCAATCTTTCTTAAAAAATAATAGCTGAACCAAACATCAAACATAGAAGAAAACAAAAGCCCACCATCGTAATAAGAAACATTAGTCATTCTAATGTATTATTACGGCGTACAAGTCGGTGTGTGTTTGTGTGTACCTCAACAAGTGATGTTGTGCTAACACCGTACCCACTCTTAAAGATAGCTATAGAGATGGCAGACACTCCCATATCCCTCCAACATACTAGTAGTGATTCTCTTAAGAAATCATGTGCCTTTTTTTTCTCCACAAAATATAATATATGCCAAACCCCAAACCAAAAAACACCTTTGTCTTCACACATGCAAATTTATTTTTTTTGTAAAGATAATGTTAAGTCTTGATTGGACCGTGAGAGTTGTGTTCTCAGTTATTCCTGCCCCTTCTGTAGGATGAAAAATCAAGTGGCACTAGATCATATTCAGGTGAAATAATATTGGATATATATATGACAACTTTCAATAATTCAATATGGGTATGTATACCAGTATGTTATATATGTATACAAGAGTAATTTACTTGTATAGTAGATTGAGGTAACAAGTAAGATTTATCATAAGGTCACTTAAATAATATCTAATACCGCATTTCGATTGAAAATCGTTGATTTTCTTCTCCTATTCGAAAAATCCTTTTTGTTTCTTTCCAAGTTTCTGATATACACTTTTGGCAATTTGATCAAGGTTATGTGACTTTGAATTTTTTTTCATTATGAGTAAAAATATTTCCTATTGAAGGCAATATTAATTTTGGAGATTAATTAAGAGATATCTGATTAAGAATATAGAGGAGTACTTCATCCCACTGTAACCTTTCGTAGTAATTACATTAAATTAAATTATATAAGAGACCAATTATAAACAACTTATTAATTAAAAGAAAACAAAAATAGATACTAATTGGTTTCTTCAGTGATTAGATTGTATATTGTCACATCGTTTTGTCATGTGATTTTGTTGTACTTAAATCATTGAAAAAGTCATACCAATTTAAGCAACTTACTCAATTACTTAACAACAAAGTCGTTGTAGTATAGTGGTAAGTATTCCCGCCTGTCACGCGGGTGACCCGGGTTCGATCCCCGGCAGCGGCGCTTAAACTTTTTTATTTTTGCCGTGCCCAAATAATGCTTGGTGATCTACTGGCCAGCTTTGGTAGAAAAATTTAAGATTGTTTGCTACATTTTTGGTTAAAATTGTGACAATCTTTCTTGTCCCATCTGAGCATTAGTCCTAGCTAAGTCGCACTGCTCTGAGATCCATTACAAAGTTTTCATTTTTAGTGCTCTTGCATGAAGTAAGGTATTCCAGTAACAGTAATCTTCACATGTTCCTTAATGTGCTTAACAGAACATATCTATTAGACATCATGGGCACTAAGCTAATCTATGTAGCTCGGATTCTTCAAAAATTGTCACCGAGAGAGTGGTCTGAGCAACATAGAAGCTAATAATATTTGGAAAGGGCCTACGATAACATGATTATCAAGAACCATTTCATGGTCAAAGACCAGTAAGAATCTTTGTTAAATTATTGGAACATCTCATGCATGATGGACTCTTTAAGTAAATTATGTACCTCATTATCAGACAGGTAAAAACATATTTCAGAAAAGAAACAATTCCGCAAGAAACTGCTCAAAATGTACATACAACAAGTCAGTAAGATCTCAGTCAGTCGACATCCCGGTTTTTGACACCCGAGGTAAGTTCAGCTTCAGCAGAAGGTAACCTCTCATAAACTCGGGACCCAGCTGGTAGAAGCTTAATCTTGCCCAGTCTAAGTGTTTGGCTAAGCTTCTCATAGTTCCACCTCTGCTGAATATACACAACAACTCCCAGTACAACTGCAGCCACTGGTATGGCAATGTCTCCAAACTTGGTGTAAAAATCAAACCTGGGGTTCACAAACTCGTATTCTTCGGAGAAATAGGGATTGGGAACAGGAGATCTGATGTAATCATACACATGAGGCAGAAGTCTAACGGACGTAAGTCCAATAGAATATAGCTTCCTAAGTGGTTTGCAATGGATTTGCCAAACAAGGTTGCCTATCACTTGAGGAAGCAAAAAGAAATCTTGAATCAAACCCATGTACTCCTCCAATTCAGTTTCCCATTCCCTCAAGGTGTGGAAATTTCCAGTGGAATCTATGTAACGTTCAGCATGAAGAGGTTTCTGGCTTGTATTATAGGAGTGGATAAACAGAACAATCATATATCCAACAGCATGTATTACCAGTGTACTGAGAAGTACCCACTTGTCACTTGGAACACGATGTGGTTCAAGAGGGCTCCTTGCCAATAATCTGATACGGGATCTCCACACCTTTTGGCTGAGCCTCGCTGTTACTAAAAAGGCAACAAGCACAAGAACCTTGACAGTATAATCAATCAGACGAATCCACTGGCTGTTGTCAAGATCATAAGACGGAGTCTCATTGATTTCAGAACCCATCATTTTGAACAAAGCCTCTGCACCTGTGATCAAAGGCAGTCCGTAGCCAAGAGCTTGGACACCTAGCATGGCAAGCGAGACATACGGAACTGATTCCGCATTATCTCTGATGTAAATTAGTTGGCTGAGAATGCAAAAGATCGCCAGAGAGAGGGTCAAGATGCGGAGGATGCCCTCTACTCCCCTACGGGAAAGAATGTCTTCTCGCTGCTTCCTGTACATAATGGGGAATGTTTGAATGTTTACGGGATTGAAATAGAGAGGATCATCCTCAGGTCTTTGAGAGGATACATAGATTTTAGCTGTTGGATTGACCAACCAACGAGCAGTGGTTGGTGGGTATGTTATAACCACCTCAATCAGACAATCCAATCCAGCCTCAAGGTCCATACTTTCTGATAGTATTTTCCAGGAGGCTCTAACATCCCTGCAACCAATGAGGTACATCTTTCCAACATGTGGATCATACAGTCCCTCTACAAAAAGCAATGAGATGTTATTGTATGACGTCCCAATGAGACTAAGTTGAGCAGAAACATTTAAGAGAAGCTGTTTTTCTGTGTATTCAGCCTTGGCATGATAAGAATTCTCTTTTTCACCGATGGAACCGTTTGTCAGAGGCCCAAACATTGGACCAAGAGAAAGAATCTCCATTTCAATTTCAACTCTTTGGTTAGCTGAGCCAGCAATTTGATCTGCAACTGCTGATGTGTGAAGGGAGAGATCCTCAGAAAGAATCGAAAGGCTGACAGGAAAAGAATCTGCATCCTCCAGTTTTGGGAATGTCAACAGTGATTTCTTAAACATTGAACCAAGGGTAAAGGGCTCATTTTTTTCAAGGACTGTAGCAGCTGCATTGATTTTTGAGTACTTGTAGTATGGAAGAGAAGCAGTATATTGATCCCACAGCTCAACAGGGCGGATCAGTTTCTCAAATGATAAAGGAAAGTAACGCCTACTGCTTCCATCAATACTGGAAAAATGACCAATAATTATGCTCCTTTGTGTTATAGAAAAGGAGAGCGAAACATACAAGCAGATTCGAGAATCACAGTTGCTGTCTTCTGCACCAACTACTCCATGGCAACCAACCATACAAAGCTGTCCACTGGAAGATTTCCAGATTCCCTCAGCAGAAAGAGTCATGTTATTAAGCCCAGTCCTTTGTGCTGCAGTGAACTGATTCTCCAATGGAGAAATCACTCTAAACACAGAAGAGACCCTAGAAGAAGTGACATTATCTTTTACAGATATTGTATCACATCGAACATCCTGAAGGACAAGCTTGACGTCCTTAAAACCCCCATCCGTGGCATTTATCTCCTTGTCCGATCTGAATGGACCCAATTGACTGCAAAAATCATCTGTACCGTTGCATTTCCAGTTCGGAACAACTATTAAGGCTTCTTGATGAGTGAATCTTTGAAGAATATAGCAGAAGTCAAGCCCTCTATATGTATTTATCTCAGTACTCAGACTATCTTTGTACGGATATGGATCACAAGCTTTTGACACAAACTTTTCAGAGCCAAATTCGTACTTTGAAGAAGTTCCCAGCCAAGAAGACATATGAACTTCATCAAAGTACTTAAAACTCGTCTTTGGGTTTAAGCTTTTCATGGTTCCTAGAATAGCTCTATTTGCGAGTGTATTTGTTCTAGGATAATGAAGCACCAGCAAAATTCGATCATCTTGCATAAGAGGTGGCTGATTAGTATAACCAGATTCCTTTACCCACTGCCATGGATCAGTTGACTCTTGCTGACGAGAAGGCAACATCGTTGTCCCTAACAAACACATGACTCTTTCCCCTTGATTTTTCTTCGATTCCATGTATACTCCTTCAAAAGTCACCGAAAGCTGGGAATGACCGGGCCAAATGTCAAAATGAGGACTTCTCTCGTATGGTTTACTTGAAAACAAGCCATCTAGGGTGATACCGATCTGCAATATCCCACTAACACTCACAGATGTCTTAGACAGATGAGCACGATCAACATTCGTAACCCAAAAAGAAACTAAGTTCAACGGAGATCGAAGATCCGATGATCTGTTTGCAAGATCTCTATCATCAAAAGGCATTATTGAAGCAGCCCCATTAGACACTTGCCACCAATCTCCATTCAGAAAACTTAATTCATGTTTTATGCTATAGATTCTGTTATCATCAGGTTCCAATTCAGAAGCAGAAGCTAAAACAAAAGCACATTCTTTTTTGACTTCATCAGTTCTTTCGTATTTGTAAGGCATAGAAGTTCTAGTCCTAGGTCCTAACTCGCCATCTACCACATAAGAATGAACAAAACCAACAGACAGCAACATCAACCAGATAACAATACTAGCCATTGTCCAAAAAGAAGCAAAAAAAGACATTTCCCCTAACCCCTTAAATCAAGATTCTTCAAGTATTAGTGGAAAACAGAGAAATTCATGACTAACCCTTTTTAGAATTAAGATTGAACTTGCTAAAATCGAAATCAAAACAGTAAAAACAAACTTGGGAACTTATCAAAATCAAGTCTTTGAGATGGGAATTAGTGAATCTTGATGAAGAAATAGCAACGTGCACTTACCTGGTAACTCAAATCTTCATAGAAAGAGAGAAATAGAACAGAGAAAAAAAAGGTAGAATGATGATCAATTTGAGAAAAAAGAGAGAAGTTGGTGCTTTGATTTTGATAATTAGGGTAAGTAGAGAGAGTAAGGTGTGAAGTTGAAGTCAAGGCAGCTGATGATGGCGACACTGTTGATGTTAAGTCAAATATTTCTTACAAACTACTCCCTCTATATCATTTTATATATTATATTTTTACTTTGCACTTGCATTAAGAAATGATATAACTTTATTCTTTTATGCTTATTTAATGTTTTCATAAGTCAACTTTATAATAAATGATGAATACATTTTCAAGATTAATTAATTATTCTATCAAGGGTATAATAGACAAAATATGATAATTTATCCATAAATTTTATAAAATGACAAGTATTATGGTTCAACTATTTATAGAAAGGGATGACATATAAAATGAGACGGAGGAAATATGTCCCAACTCCTCTAATCTCTGTTTTTATTTACTTAATAATATTTTGGTCGGAAAAGAACCAAAATAGTTGCTTAATTAATAAATCAGATCTCAATTAATCAATTTAACCTGATTTTCAGAGGATTACTCTTGAACTACTCACTCAGTTGAGTTTTGGTTGTTCACACTAGAAAGTGCACACACTTTAAAAAAAAAAAAATAGAAAAAGAAAACTAATATGTTAGAGTGGACAAGTAAAAGGAATTTTTTAATATATTGAATGAGTAAAAATGAATAATAATTTTCTTGTAATTATTCAAACTTATCACTTATTATGTTGTGAGTCACAATAAATGAAGATGATAGTATGCTTTTTTAAAAAGAATCATATTTTTCTTCGACAGGTTTAGAGGTTAAGAGGGATTCCTTCAAACAAATATTTTTAGTGCAAGTATTATCAATTTGGTAGGAGAAAATGAGATTAGTTAAGAGTAATAAAAGAAGTGATTTTTTTAAAAAAAGAAATAGATTTGAATCTTAGATGGGTGGCCCATGTGAGCTTCATCAGAATCTTAGATGGGTGCATATACAGTCTCGAAGAAAATATTAAACAAATCTGATTTGTCTCCTCCATTTTTTCCATGTTTTGCTTGAGGTCGTGCATATGAGATAGATCAGCGGCGGATTCAGAAATTTTATTCCATGGGTGCTCAATTATTTTTAATTTGAGAATTGCTATATAAAGTGGGTGCTTAGTTAATAAATTTGAATGAATTATTAGATATTACAAACAAATATTAGTGTTTATAGCAAAAAGCAACTACCCATAATCCATAACATACATCCGCCACTGACATAGATTAAATTTAGTGGCTATAATTGATCAAAGTAAATTCTTATAACCACAAGCATATTTATGAATCACTTCCATCAGAGTCACTCTAGTCTTAATGAACCAACCATGCATAGCTTCTCAAAGGAAGTAGCCATTGTTTTTTTAAAAATAAATGGTTGTTTCAAAGATGTTGCTCATGAAAGATGCAGTTTTGTATAGGAATGACTGCTCTCAAGACAGCAGAAACAGTCACATAGCTTTGTTTCTGTACTCAAGAGCTTATTGTCATGACCAGCCACTTTGCACGGAGTGTTAGTTGCAGTCTAAGTCCGTGACATTATATATAGCATCTTTCACTTCAGTCTCCCAGTCTAGGATGAACAATAGTTCCTGATTCTTACAAATTGCATCATGCTATGGCACTTTGAAACTACATCAATGTCAAATGCTTCTGTCATTGTGCAAATTCATCTTGACACATGGATTTCAAAGCTATAGATACCTGCTGTTAGATACAAAATAGTAATTCTTTGAAATAATATGGACGTTGTCTTATTTTAGCGTCTGATTTTCTAGTTAGATTTCTCTCTCAAAAGTCACCCGCTCGTTAGCCAAGTGAATCAGCATGAGAAAATCACTTTATCGTCCCGTTCTGTGTACATTTCACAGGAGAAACCATTTTTTTCATACCAAGAGTCGAGCCAAGATTTTAAAACAGTGTACACAACTACTAAATCACCTAGAGAGGCACAGATTGCTACATTATGTTTAAATACTCTACTATTCAGAGAGTGTTATATATAGTTGGAAGACAATCTTCCCTAACTCAAACAAAATGTCTTTCCTGATTCTTCCTCACCTTAGACCAATCTTTTAGTTCGATTTCATTTATGAGTTCAGGTCCTTTCCTTTAGTCAGGACCAAACAACAACCACATCGCCTCCTAATTGGTATAGTCACACATTCTGCAAACAAGATCCATATATAACAAACAGATATCGAAGAAATACATAATCTTTCTTCTTTTTTTGGTAGATTTTATCAAAGATATATATATATAGCTTATGAAGGATAGTAAACAAGCGATTTTGTACTGATACAATCATGCTAGGAATAGATATACAGAGTTAGCAAATGAACATAAATAATGTCTTCTGAAACATGTTACGGATTGAGACTAGTTTCATCGTTTGATCTCCCAAAGCAACTATCAAAGCAGTCCAATTCCCTCAACTTCAACAGCAAAAACAGCACAATACCACACCCAAATCCCAATGCTGCACTGGACCCCGTCAATGAAACAGCAGCACAAACCAACATAACAAAAGATTCTTCCTTTGAGTTCATATCCCTTGAAGCCATAGCCAATTCAATCCCAGCAAACAACAGAAGCACCCCTAGTATCCCAATAGGAAACTGATTCAAAATCCTCACAAATGAACTCCCAAATACCAAACCAAGAACCAATTTCCCCAATCCAAGAAACGCCACCGATGCACCACTCCTCCCACCAAATCTGTACTGTCCAGCCAGCCCCCCTGCCCCGTGGCAACACGGCATTGCCCCAAACCAAGAACCAACCAAATTCATTAACCCAACACTCACGGAGACTCTAGTAGCAGACACTTCCTTCTCCGGGAACAAATCAGCTGACAATTTACACACAGCGATCACCGAATTCAATACGGATAGCGGAATCTGAGGAATCGCGCCCCGGAGAAAACCGGTTTTCCAATCTTCCCATGTGATTTTCAAAATGTGAATTTTTGATGGGCCAAATTTAATATCGTGAATGATTGAAGGATCACGAACGAAACAGAGGATCAATCCCAGTAAAAATACTATAAGAGCTGCCGGGATTGATGATAGTGTTCGTAATCTACGCCGAACGTTCCTGTCTTCATCTTCATCTTCATCGTCCTCAACAACTTCGCCGGAGCCAGTAACGAGTATAAGAAAAGACACACAAGTGAGAGCCAGAATAACGCCGTCAAGGCCAAGCCACGAACGTGGGGAGGTGGCGCTAGCCTTTGTAGAGGTAAAATCTTGGTTATAACGGATGTATTTGATAGCAGAGAAGGCAAAAGCGAGGCCCTGAGAAAGCTGAACGCCGCGAACAACAGGAAGGGGAATAAAGCGGTAGAAGAAGGACATGAGTCCGGTGACTCCGAGGAATAAAAGTGTGCCGGCGGTGCATATTCCGGCGGCGGCGATTTGGGGAACAGTGAGATGAGGTATTTCAGAGACGGCGACGGCAGCAATAGATTTCATGGGCTGAACAGGCATAGGGATTCCGAAAATAGCACCGGTGATGATATTGTAGAATGCAGTGAAGATAAGGGTAGTGCTGAGGTCAAGATTACTGACTAAAGTGAGTGCTAAGACAATGGGGATGTAGGTGCCTAAATCGCCGACGGAGCCACCAAGTTCGGAGAGTAAGGAGGTTTTCAGGCGGAGAGAGCCGGTGAATGGAAGGGCGGAAAGGCGGCTGCGCCACAAGTTGCGGCGGAGGAGGGGAGTAGTTTGGTCAGAAGTTTGCTCTGCCATTTTTTGCCTGTGCAGGGGAGGGACGTATCAGTGATCACAAATGATGAAAAGAAAGTCAAGATTAATTTTTTTCTAATATACACTCCCTTTATATTATATTATATTATAAAAGTAATTCGAATAATTCAAGATTTAAAAAATAATTTATAAATGGGTTATGTTGAACTTGTAAATAAAAATGTAATTTGATAGGTGACACAAATATTATGGTATGTTTAAAACCGCAGAGGGAAGGTAGTTTCCTAACTTAAACTCATTCATCATTTTAGAAACGTTTCAAGTGGTGAAGGTTGGAACTGTTTGTGTGTTTTAAGATGTGTGAAGATGCCGTTGATATTCGAATCTGTGATAGCAGCAGTTGATCTACGAGAGCACAAACAAAATCTGAGCAAAATAAGTGTAGAATTTCAGTTGGAGATAAGGAAGGTGTCATGAGAAGTACTAGTGTCGTGCTATTATTACTAATCTAAGGGAGTATGAAAGTGACCTCCCACAGGCCACAATCATCTCTTCACTACACCAAAAGGCAAAGCATATTTGGTAAAATTTGAAAGCTGCTTTTTCTTCTGGAACCTGTTGAATTTTTATCAAGGGGATGGTTGGTTGATTTATTATTTAATAATTTTATGGATGAGTAGGATCGAATTTATAATTTAAAAACTGCAAAAGGGGGTGAGACAAATACAATTTAAAAAGCTAGCTGTCAAAGTTATTAGGGGTCGTTTTAGGGTGTATAAAGACGATGTCAAATTGAATGTCTTAGTACTATATGCATTAATTATACATTGATTTTTTTATGCATTGTTTGATTTACATAAAAATATTTATTTATAAAGATATCTTTGTATTATTAATACTATAGATTTTCATATATTGGTAATGCACACCTTAATACACAATAAAGAGATCGTTTGATAGAGTGTATTGAAAAAAATAATGCATGCATTAGCCTTGTGTATTACTAGTACCTTGTATGATACTCTTTTTCAACCTATGTATAACTACACTCTATAGTGTATGTGCATTGCTAATACCATGGATCTCTAGGTATTAGCAATGCAATGATTTTAATGCATGCATTAGCATGATTATTGTTATGAACCAAGTCCAACCCAATAGGAATACCAAGATCACACAAATAGTTGTTGGGCTGGCAAGACCTATTGGGCCGAGAACAAGCAATTGGGCCAGACTATGTTTGGGATTCGGGTTGATAAATACGACTTGGGAGAGCAAATTGGACTTATGGAAATTGTTAAAGAAAAGAGTGTTTCCTCTCATCTCCCTTCTGAGTCTAAGCTTCTCATCCCCTTCTATCCATCTCTGTAATTTCTGATCTTCTTCCCTTTTGATTACATTCTGAGTTTCGTTTTAAGGAATCGCTAGTGGTTACTTGCTTGTTGTTTCCATTTCTCAATTGTATTTTGGGGTTCTTCAACGATTAATATATATATCCTCTTTGTGTGGTAACTTGAGTTGTTACATTGGTGCTTTCATCGACGTACTCTAATGGAAGTTGTCGTTTTAGATCGATTTAATGGCAACGCTGATCCAGAGGACTGGATTTCTAGGGCAGAACGATACTTCAATTTTCTGGGCTTCTCCGAAGAATACTGGCTGCCTCTTCCTTCCTTATATCTCGATAGTGAGGCCCTCGAGTGGTTCCGTTGGATGTTTCGCAACAACCAATTTTTTGATTGGACCCATTTCAAGGAGAAGTTAGCCCTGCGTTTTCCGAAATGAATGTATGCAAAGTCTCCTGTGGCGGACACTCAAATTTCCAATATTCTAGCTTTGCTTCAGAAGATTGAGACCAAATGGTCAGTTACGTCTAAGCAGGTTATAGTAGAAGATGTGAGTATTTGTGCTGCTACAGTCTTTCACAAAGAGATTTCTTCTCCTTTGGTCATAGAAAACTCAAGCCCTGTGGATAATGAGGACCATCCGGACACTTTAATCAATGACCTTTCAGGTCATGTGGACAATATGTTCGATAAAATGTCTACAAGAGTTTTCACCAAAGAAGTGGAGGGAACTTTCTCTACCTCTAGATTTGAAGCTGATTTGGACGATATTCTGTCACCTAAGGTGTTTGAGGAATGTTTTCCTAGTTTCTGCCCCATGGTCGTCTCAGAGGTCCATCCCGATACTCCAAACAAAATGCTTGATGAAGCAGCATTAAGCCCTAAGCACAGTGAGGCCCAACTGTTCGATGGATGTTCTCCAAAAGAAATGCCAAAGAGTTATGTTATTGTTAATTCTCTGGATCGTGGCTCTAATAAACCAAAAATTGAATCTGAGACCTTTGACGACATGTATCTTGGTGAGTTTTTCTTGGAGCCTGCAACTATTGAGAATCTATATCATGAAAAACAAATTCTAGATATAGAGTATAGCGTTCCACAAAGTACCATGTCTTTGGATGAATTGATGCTTTTTGTGGAGCATGGAAAATTTACTCGTGAATTCAATACTAACAATAATTTGTGTCAATTTTCGTTTAATCGTGATGACACTGTCGTTGTTCTTGGAATTGCAACAAATATTTGTGTATGGGATCCCGGTGTAAGTTTCAAGTCTACGGTTCTCATTGGTTATACAGTGAACATGGCGCCACTGCTATTATTGAGCTCTACTGGTGCCGTTGGCTTCATTGCTTATGCTAACTCTATGACTCAAGTGTGGGATCCCGGACAACTAAGGTGTATGCATTCTCCCGTTTTGCTATCTGTTCTTCCATTGACAGTTATTACTTCATTAAATTTTAGTTTTCAGAACATTTTTGCTATGTGGGCTGTTGTAGACGAGATGGTATTGCCAGAATCAAAAATACATGATTCATACTCCGAGGTGAATCCTATGTTTCATGATAGTTCCCAAAGAGTTACATCGAGGGAGATACAACCAATTGCACCTATAGATATTATACGTCCCAAGTTATTTCGACTCCCGCAACGATTATTAGCACAACTCATACGAAAGAAAATAAGTGAGCAAGCTAGTGCAATGAAAATGGCACCAGAAGGGAAAGAAGTTACACCAATTGTTTGTATTGAATGGATACAAGGTTGCATTAAGTCCATGACAAACTTGATTGATCAGGAGTTGCGTAATTTCTCTACGCTTGAGGAGATCATGGTTTTCTTTGGCACTCAGGGTGTACCGGCTAGTTATGCTACAGGTCCTGTCCTTGAATTTGAGTATATTCTTGTTGGATATGGTGTTGATGAATTCCTTATGTTGATAATGCATGACATTTTGGATCCTGGTGATAAAATTATTGACTGCCCTCCCATTTTCTCACTATATGAATTTGCTGCACTACAAACTTGTGAAAATGATCGTTGGAGTTTTATAGCGATGGAAAGTGAGCTTGAGTTGGTGAAAAATGCTTCAATTGTTGATGCTTATGTTGTTCACAAGTCAATGCTTGAGAAGAGTAAAAGTAATTATATCTTGAGTAGTTGGGGGAAGTTTATAACTACTACAAGACTTATGTGCTATCTTGCCCATTTTGGTGGCCATAGACTTGTTGAAGAGCGCACTGTAGTACAACAGATTCAGCTTGCAGAGCTTAGAAAAACATCCGGTGCAGCCATGCGACTGCCTCTCCTCGCAAGCTCTCAATCGTTTCTTGCTATAATTCTTCAACAGAAACATCATTATCTCTCCCTTCTCTGTGAAACACCTATGGAGGTAAACAAGAAGTGTAGATTGAGGGATCCTGAATCATTTTCCTATCTCCATCAATCATATTGCTATGAAATAACAACATGTATTACTTCTGCTCATGATTCTGTTAATATAACAAAGGTATTGAAAATTGCTTGGCTTGGCAAAAGAGAGCAGATGAAATTGTTTAGAGTTGTGGCCTTTGTTATGATTCTTGGTAATATGGAATTCTTTGAAGGCAATGAATTTGTTTCCTCAATTCTGCAAGTTGACAGTGTTTGGTTTATACTTCGCACCACTATTGCAGCTCTCTACACACACTTGAGTTTTGGAAGATTCAATGTTATATTGCCTGTGTGGCTCTACTCGAACCTTGAGGACAAGGTTCTTATTGAGGACTAGAGTATTGTTATGAACCAAGTCCAACCCAATAGGAATACCAAGATCACACAAATAGTTGTTGGGCTGGCAAGACCTATTGGGCCGAGAACAAGCAATTGGGCCAGACTATGTTTGGGATTCGGGTTGATAAATACGACTTAGGAGAGCAAATTGGACTTATGGAAATTGTTAAAGAAAAGAGTGTTTCCTCTTATCTCCCTTCTGAGTCTAAGCTTCTCATCCCCTTCTATCCATCTCTGTAATTTCTTTGATTACATTCTGAGTTTCGTTTTAAGGAATCGCTAGTGGTTACTTGCTTGTTGTTTCCATTTCTCAATTGTATTTTGGGGTTCTTCAACGATTAATATATATATCCTCTTTGTGTGGTAACTTGAGTTGTTACAATTATAAACTCAATTGCCCCTCAAAATCTTTTTACATCTTTTTCACCATAGTAGTGGAGGATATCTTTGTAAATTTATATTTTACGCAATGCATACTATTTTTTATGCATCAAACCAAACGATGCATAAAAATAATCTTATATATAATTAATGCAAGCATAATCAATACATGCATTGCTAATGCAAACATTAGTTATACATAGCATCAAAAAATATACAAAACTAATTATCATTAAAACACGTAGTTAATTATTTTTGCTAATACGTTCTACTAAACAACCTCTAAATACTTTTGTCAAGGAAAAGAAAATCAAAGGAAAAAGGAAACATGAAATTGGTAGTATCCGAGGAAATCCCATGCCCACATACGGAGTAGACTTTGGACTTGGAATTAGGGACATTGTCAAGTTCGACAATATTTAGGCTTGGATGGTCCAATTTGATATATGGATAGTCAATCCGCCAACACTTGGACAGGTGCTAGTTGTGGATGAAATTCACAAATAACTATTTTTTGGAACACTAATTAAACTTAGGGAAAACTGTACAAATTGGATCTATTAAGCAATGTATTTATCTACGGATAAACAACACAAATTCTACTAGTTTTAGTGCCTACTTACGTCTCTTCCCTTCAGTTTGCATAATTACAAGTTCTACCATATTTTTCACCTCGGATTCATGTATCTATCGCGTCTAGATACATGCATCTGAGATCCATGTTAGTCAGATACATAACGTTAAGCTTATATAACTAAAGATTGTAACTGAATACCATAAATTAAGGAGGAATTCACGCTTGTAATAATTACTCCCTTTGTCTCAATTTATGTGACTTACTTTCCTTTTTAGTCAGTCCCAAAAAGAATGACACATTTCTATATTAAGTAACAATTTCACTATAAAATATTTATTTTACCCTTAATGAAATGATTTACAGTCACACAAATTTCTATCATTTATTTTGGACCACAAGTTTTAAAAGTCTTCTTTTCTTTCTTAAACTCCGTGCCGAGTCAAACTACCTCATATAAAATGGGACTAAGGGAGTATGAAATATTTTGACGTATCACAACTTCAAAAAATAATTAAAATTATGTTATTATTTTTTTGGAGATTCAACAAACTTTACACTTCGTCTTCTTGAATAATTTCGTATTTTATAAATTCAGTAGTTCAGATACATAGTGTGAAACTATTATAAATACACTGCCTAAATAATTCAGATACATTTTCTAACTTGTTTAAGATACATTATGATATAAGGTAGTTCAAATACAAAAGTTTTTTTTTCTATTGTATCACATATAGTTTGGTGTATCTGTGTCAAATACACTATTTAACATATTTCATTTAAACTGTATATGAGATAATTCAAATACATTAAACTAATAAGTATGACACATATACATGTTATATATGTAAGTAATTCTGATACATTATAAAACATGTGTAATATATGAATTAATTAATTGTTGGATACATCCCCTTGTATCTGATATAACACAAGATTCAAAAGCCATAGAATCTTAATTAATACCGATACTTCTTAGATATATATGTATCTAATAAATAACATTGCTATATATTAGATACAAAAATTGAAAAATAACTATATTAGATATATGCAATTGTATTTGATATAACACAAAATCGAGATTGTAAGATAAATACATAAAGTACAATGTGAATTATGAATAGATCTTGCATTTTTTTTTACATAAATATTTGAAACACCATCTTGCTCGACTTGTATATCTGAGTTTTCAGATGTGATCCTAGGCCTGTTCTTCAGAACGGAATCTGGATCCCACCTTTCGGAATCTGTGATGTGCTTAGGTTCCACTTGGAAGAGCCAGAATATAAGATGACTCTACCTGTAGAATCTAGATTTATAGTTCCTTTGTGCCATACAATCAACGTTTCTGTGCTTGTAGAATGCAACGATACAAATTAAGTTGTGTGCATTTGTCACGACCCGGGATCACCCCCTAGTCGTAACCGGCGTACTCGACCTCGAAGAGGTCTAATACAAGCCTCTTAGCATTCATTCATCGCATAGACACTAAAACCATAAGGAATTAAAAACTTTCTTTACCAAGAAAACATTTCATTAAAAAATAAAATAATAGCAAGCGGAAGACTTTCTAGACTTTATACACGATGTCTCAAAACCATCTAATACTTTAGAGTACAAAATTCGGGACCAATCCCATACACAACTTAAACAATACTAAAAAGACATAAAAGAACATATGGGTTATTGTCCTCGAATATATGAGGACTCACCAAGTCTTCATCTTCAACACTTAGAAACCTATCAAATAGCCATGACATGTCATCATCTCCAAATCCCTACACTTTAGTCGAAAAAGGGAAAGAAAGGGGTTAGCACAATTAAGTACTAAGTATGGAGACCATGCAAAAAATGCCAAAAAGGACATTTTCAAGGAAGTAAATGCTTTCATATCGTTTGATAAAACCTTTCCTTTACAAGTATAAGAGACAAAATACAAGTCAACATTGACATATAAGACCATAGCCAATCATACATATACTCAACATATGTCCATATACAACCCATGCTTAACTTTAAAAGAACACATGTCATTTCATTACCATAGGACCTATACCTAATATAATCTTAAGACACACTTGAGTAAGACAAGAAGTGACCGCCCATACAACCTTTTCAAGCACACTTAAGTGTTCTCCAAGATTACCTTAGATAAGGACATTTCCTTTACAACATAACATCAATAGACCAACATTCTTTAAGAAACCATTTTGGAGACATTCAAGCACATAAGGGGACTTTCACATAATAGTCGTTAGACTTAGGAAACTCACTTTAGTATCTTCAAAGCCTACTCGTGTCATGTGTAGATAGCATCCCATACTACTACCTACACGTTGTAGAACCTATCCAATAACTAGAGTGCACATCCCACATGAAGGGAATAGGCATTAACCGACATAGACCATGCGAGCTAGACATGGAATCCGGTGTCATAAAACCCTACACCGTAGAAGGTGTTCTACTTGACAAGGGTAGAACTAGGACACATCTCATGTAGGCACATGGTTTAGGTATCCAAAGATGTTCATTGTACTCTTGCCTCATACTCAGGAGAGCTACCATCTTAACCATATCCACTCGGTGCTTAGCCTTAGTTCCCATAAAGTAATTTCATTCACATGTATGTGCTAGAGAGGGCACCATCATTAGGTCTACCGACCCATAGCACATCTACCAAGAAGGGCACCACAAGGATCTACCGATCAAGGTTCACTAAGGATAGCTCATTAAATCCCCCTGGAAGGGTGCCTTAGGCCTACCGATTTTTCATTAAGGGTGCCTTAAGCCTACCGGTCCAAGGTTCATCATTTCACACATAAGAAGGGCTACCACCATTAGGTCTACCGATTTCATGGTTTTACATTTACTTAGGAAAGCTAGACTTATGAAAGGACACCATTTCTTAGTTTTGCCGATTCAAGTCTTGGCCTAGAATTCCTCTTTTAGCATTTATAGAAAGGGCACCATTTCTGAGTTCTAGCCCACTTCACACATTCATGCATTCAAGACTTTAAGTAACAAGGAGGGACACTTTAGTCTACCAACCAAGTCACAACATTTTCATTTAAGGATACTTCATAATCCAACATCATTTCATATGTACATCATGAGAAGTCATGCTTTAACTCACAATGCTATCCACTTTACATAGGATCATCACAAGATCACATAAAACTCNACATCATTTCATATATACATCATGAGAAGTCATGTTTTAACTCACAATGCTATCCACTTTACATAGGATCATCACAAGATCACATAAAACTCATTCACATCATACCTTCACATATAGCTTCACATAAAACTCATTCACATCATACCTTCACATATAGCTTCACATAAAACTCATTCACATATAACTTCATATAGGACTTTACATATAGCCTCATATAGGACTTTACATATAGCCTCATTTATATATAATAATATAACAATACAATAACACTCATATAATGCCCTTCATGGCCTCAATTCACAATAATACAATATTCCAACATTATGCAACAACTTCCCCAATGCCTTCATGGCTACAATTCACAATAATACCACACAAGAACAAGATATAACACTTCCACCAAAGGTGGATTCAACCTACCAACAACAATCAATTCAATAAAGAGAGTTCAAGCTTTCTTACCATAATTCAAAGCCATAGCCAAAATCACCAAAAATCCAAGCAATCACCAATACTTCACCCATAAGGCTTACCACCCTTAATTCACCCATTATCAACAATTAATCATGAATAAACATTAAACAACACAAGAAATATCAATACAATTCACTTTACATATAATTCCATCAACTTTGAATTTATAGAAATAGACCCACTTCATAAGCAAATTTAGGAGTTTAGGGAAATCATGGGTTCTTCAAGGAATTCCATATGAAATCATCTTAAAAACATTAATCAAACATTAATTCATCAATATAATGGCTTAGAAAACGTTTTGCCAATGAACCCATGCTTAGATTAGAATTTGAGATTTTATTTATTCTTTGAAACATTTTTTTTTTTGAAACTCTTTTGATTGGACTCTTTGAAAGAAAGATTGATTAAGGATCAAGGGTCACCATACCTCTAAGTTGAAAACCCACGAAAATTGAAGAAGAAGGAACTCAAAATCTTCAACCCTAGCTCCAACTTCTTCTTTCTCTCTTCTTCTCTTCTTCACTCAAGAACCCTAACTCTTACTCTTTTAAAATGGAACAAAAATGATCCACAATCAGCCTAACACAATAATATAACCTCAAAAGAAAAGATTTGTGAAAAGACCAAAATGCCCTTAAATTTCCGGACGGACTCCTTGCCAACTGCCCAACTTTCAAAGGGCCTATCTCGCTCATATGAACTCGGAATCGAGCAAACTCGGTGGCGTTGGAAAGATCGTTCCAAGGGCTTTCCAAACATAACTGGAAACACTTCTGGATCATCCTGAGCTAGGAGTCATGACTGTTCAAAGTTGGCCAAAAACTCACTAACTTCCCACACTTAACCAAATTTCCAGATTCTGAATTTTTTTTTCCAAAAGTGACTACTTCCAATTTCAAGCTTCTTCATATTCATTTTAAATTGTCGGATGTTACACAATTAAAATGAAATTACATAAAAACCCCTCATAGAACCTCATTATAAAGTCAACACAAAGTCGTAGGCTCTTGCTTAGCCTATCATCTTTTTTCGAGTCGTTACAACATTATCATGAAGTCCATTTTTTATTATACAAATCGAACAACATATCAGATTTTAGCTTATGAGTATCTTGACTTCTCCTCTCTTATGTGCATGTTTGTATCGGTTGTTCGGACAACATAGATGATTTAGTGAAGAAGATTTATGATGAAGAAGGAAGAAAGAAAGAGAATGGGGAGATGAACTTGGGATAGGAGATTGATGATGACGAAAGACAGAGTATGCAGATGTGATGGAAAACGTGAGGGGTGGGGGGGAGATATACTGTTGGCATAGGAATTTAAGGGACAATTGTTAATCTACCTTTAACTAAGGAGTTATAATTTTTAGATAATTATTCAATACCATATTTAAGGGATTTGTTGTAACACCCCGACTTTTAAAAACATCTAAATTAACTCGTATCTTCGTGGAAAGACTAGGAAGGTGAGTAATAAATATAAAATGATGTGTTATGTGATATTTTAAGTGTTCAAGTATGGTATCTCAGTTTTGAAGTTAGGTAAGTGATAAAATAAAAGTTGGCGAAAGTTACCGTAAATTTCTTTTAAAAGATTTGTCTGAAATTTGAGTCAAATGTCTCGAACATTTTCTCCCAATCTATTAAGAGTTGTGGTCCCCGCAAACTATGAAATCGAAGGTCTACGAGTCTAGTTTCCAACGCATCAAACCGTTTGTTCATACGACTTCAGAATAGAGAGATATTCGTATTTTCGTGGGACTGCGCAAGCAGGCACGTGAGGTGGGGCCCTAAGTCGGTGGAATGTTACATATATCTTCTCCTTTGACTTTTTTCACTATTTTTAAGCTGAAAATCAGAGAAATTAGAGAAACTCATTTCTAGGATCAAGTGAAATATAGATTTTCTCGACTTAAGTCCTTGACGAAAGTTGTTTTACGCGTTGGGCTCATCATCGTGGTATAATTTGTTTTATCGATTGCGTAGCATATCACATTTTAGTGTTGGGACAGCAAGGGTTTGGATATATTTGAAGGTTTTGAAGCATATTACGACCTTAAGATCGAGGTAAGACCCTTTTTTCATCGACTCTAGCTTTTATAAGCAGCAAATAGCAATTTGCAACAGAAATACATATATTTTATCGTATTGTCATAGTATCTTTTATTTTTGTGTGTTGATTATGGTCCTACCTTGTTGTAGTATCGAGTGAGTATTGAGTAAAAGTCATTAGGCTACGTGAATTTAGCGAAAAAAGTATGTTAAGGCTATTCCCTACTTACGACATGTTTCCTTAAAGTTTAGAAGCAATGTATTTGGGTTGTTATCCTTGATATACTTGTAGCCGTGATTATTGATTGTTGGCTGCTCGAGTTGATATAATCCTCCCTTGTCAGGATTCTTATTCAGTTAGCAGTGTCCCTTTGTTGGACACGACTTAGAGGCTATTTGTATAGGTTGCTTATAACTAAATTGCTCGCCTTTAGCGGTTGAATTGTTATTATTGCCGTTGGGATTATTGTGGTTAGCTGCAGGAATATGATCTATGCCTAGAAAGGCTATGTTCTGCCTACAGGGCTATATGGATGTCTAACAGGGCTATGAGTTGCCTACAGGGCTATATTGACGCTTAAGAAGGCTATGTGCTTCCTACATGGCCATGTTGTTGCTTAAGAGGGCTATGAGTTGTCTATAAGCTACGTTGATGCCTAAGGGAGCTATGTGCTACCTAAGGGGCTATATTAATGCCTAAGAGGGCTATGTGACTGCCTACGGGGCTAGGGGACTACTGATAGGGGTATATAGGCTGATTGGCACCTTTCGGGCTTATGGGGGCTTGAGTAGGTGGTCTTGTGTGTTATTTTTACCTGTCGATCTTATGGGGGCTTGGTTAGGTTGTTGTTTTATTATTTTTGATAAGTTTAGATTTAGGAGTAGATCAGTACACTTATCTTAGCCTTGATTTATTTATTGGATTATTCTAGTATATCAGGATACCTCATCATAGTCTATTGCCTTTCATACTCTGTACATTATTTTGTACTGACTCCCCATGGCCTTGGAGGCACTGCATTCATGCATACAGGTTCTGACAGACGACTGAGTAGACCTCCTCAGCAGCAGGATTGACTTTTATTTGGTTGGCTAGCCCCTTTCCTCCGAGCTGCCAGAGTTGGGAGGTTTGTTATCGTTTGTTGTATATATCTTTATGGGTAGGCTGGGGCCATGTCCCACCAATTTTTACTACTCTTAGAGGCTTGCAGACTAGTGTGTGGGGTTTATAGCTACGTATGGCCATGCTGGCCTATGTTGTTGGTTTGCGGAAGCTTGTGAGCTGTTTGATGTATTGTATTGATATATACCTGCTTTTAGTTTTGGTATAGATATCATGGTGGCCTCTACGGCCCAATTAAGACTTCTGTGCTAGTTGACTATTTATTTATATGATTTCCTGGAAGTAGCTGTTTCTTTTATAGATCAGTTGACAGGGGTCTTGCCGGCCGATGACTTAGTTTTAAGCCGAGATATACTTGTTTGATTTCTTGATTGCGTGTAGCTGTCATGCGCTAGTAGCAAATGGTTCAGCAGGGTCGGCTCGGGCCTGAGTTTTGGCATTAGGAGCCAGTTGCGCCCGTCGAGTTTGGGGTGTGACATTTGTGTATCTGATTTAACTTTTTAAAATATATGGTATAATTATTAAAAAGTGGTATTATGAGTAATATTTTTAAACTATAGATAAAATATATGGTATTTAAGTATGTCTAATTATGTAGTTTTTCCTTTATTTAAATTAGATCCAATCCAATATATTTAGTCTGATTGGATCCATGTCCTAAACTATTTACTTGTCTGCTTCCTGGTTCTATTCACTGAATCACTAATTCATTATCCTTGATACCATTAGAGTATAGTAATTGAACAGATTTTTCATTGAAATACCAACTCTAATGGTATTACGGAGTAACTGAATAGTGTTTTCACTGAAGCACCGCTTCTTCCTCTCTGATACCATCAGAATATGTATATATATACTTTGATGGTATCAAATAGTAAACATGGATTAATAGTTAAAAATAAGAGGTATGAAAGTAAGAGAGTAGCAAAAAGAAAATCATAAGACTAAATAATCAAAACTAAGAGATAAGTTTTTTTTTAAAGCAGAAAAAGAAAATAAAAGGAATCCCCCTCCTACAATGTGGGTACGACATCGAATTTAGCAAGAGCCTCAGATGTTTGTTGGCATGTACTTGATTTGTCGTACTACAAAGGAACTTTTCACTTTGACTTTTTAGAAGGAGTAATACATTTGTTTCACTTGTTAGTTCGTTTTTAAACTTGTTCAAACTTAAATGATGACCTGTCTGCAACGTTCCCTTTCTTTGACCAAATTACCCTTCTGTAGATTACAAACATCTATCCAGCTCAGCTCATATCTGTACTTCATAAGGGTAATATTGTCTTTTTAATTATAGTCAAGACTTAAATCACAAACATCTGAACTTATACGGGAGAGCTGTTAATGTAGGCCAACATATCTAGCCGTTACACTCTCCACCTTTTTAAAAATGACATGACCGTTGGTCTCTCCTTTTGTTTCATAAAAATCACCTAATCCTCTCTGCTCTGTTTTTCTGTTCAGTTCTGATTTTTTTCATTCTTCATTTTTTCTGCAAGAAACAGAGGCTCCCCTCTAATGGCTGGCGATCTTGTTTTTACCCCTGAAGAAATGGTGATTGATCAAGGTCTTGGATACCCAAAGGCCTATGCCAAGATCTGTAAAGATCGAAGTTTTGGTCCCTTCAGCTGCGGCCCTCCTTTCACTTTCACTCCATATGCTCTGCCACAACATGAGGTAACATAAAGACTCAAATCTTTTTTTCCAAGATTTAATAGTATTCGATGCGGAATTTGATTAAATCTATGTATGGGTTTGCTTTATCTTGCTTGCTCTGGTTCACCATAAAGAGTGGATTAATCTGTTTTCCTGGATTTTTAACACCACCTAGCACCCCCTTCCCCAAATTTGTGTTGAATTTATGGTAGATTTGCTTTTCTTGCTTCTAATTGTGAAATTAGTTGCTATTAGCAGAAGTGGCGGAGGTAAGATTCAATTTTGATGGGTTCAATTTTTAAGGTTCTTAGCACTAAACTCGTTGAATTTTTGAAATTTATGGATTCAGAATTTGATTTGAGTTATATTTCAGTGAGGGAAATACTGGTTTTTTCCTCTCTTTTTTCCCAAAGTGGATATCATAGTTGAATTAAACCTTGTGAATTTGAATCCTTGATTTTCAAGTAGAAGCAGCCAAGTTTCAAATCACTTAACTGATCTTGGAAAACAATAATGTTTCATTTAGAACAAATGAACTTTAGCAGAATTTTGATTGGTATAGGTTTTGAGAGCCAAGGAATTGGATGACATGTTCCCTATCATTGATCCGAATGCACAACCAAACACAAAGACCAAGATTTTTATGTCTCTGTTGTGGAAGCAACTCAGCCACCTCGGGTAAGAATCAATTGTGATGCTATTCTGTTTATCCATACTGAATAACTAGGAAAAGCTTGAAAAGTCTTTCTCATTCTTGATTATGATTATAACTCCAGGAATGCGGGATTTGATCCTGAAGTATTTCGAGTAGACTCGTATGGCAATGTTCTGTATTATCATGCTGATTCAGCTTCGCCTTTGGCATGGGAAATTGATCACTGGTTTCCTTGCTCCAGTAATTACTCATCATCCTTCATCTTTAACTTATCTACATTTTTACACTATCGTTCCCTGTATATAAGTTAAACTCTGAGGCACAGATGATCGTTGTGTGAGTACTGAATTTGTGTCTTTCGGTGAAATTGCAGGAGGAGGACTAACTGTTCCAAGCAATCTACGGATAATGCAGTGGCAAGCCTGTAAGAAAAAGAATAACAAGCTGGAATTCCTTATACCCTGGTGGGATCTGCAAGTTGGTATATCGATAAACCAGTTCTTGTCCATCTTTGCTATATCAAATTCAGATTTCAGGTCGGTTGCTGTGTATGTTTGTTGAGTGCATTTCCAGTTTCAAAGTGAATTTTTGCAACTGCTAGATTCTCATTGTGTCATTATTTTCAGGCGTAGAGCATTTTCCTGGTTGTTTTCTGAAGGTGAAAGTGAAGAATTGAATGCCTCACAAACTGTTGATTCACATGTTTTTCCTCAACATTTTGTTGAGTCGAAAGAAAAGATTGGCCTTGCTCCAGCAGCTGTTGTTTTATCTCGAAGGGAGTCTTTTGATTCTTCCTCAGCTCTGAAATCATTGGATATAAATAGGAGACCAAGATCAAACACTCCTATTGTTGGTTAGTTTCTAAAAAATCAAAGACCATAACCTGTTTTCTTGGTTTCAATGTCGTGTGAAACAAGTCATTGTTTCTTTGGTTTTTCCTTTTAATGAGCT
Source organism: Solanum stenotomum (assembly GCF_019186545.1). Classification (NCBI taxonomy): domain Eukaryota; kingdom Viridiplantae; phylum Streptophyta; class Magnoliopsida; order Solanales; family Solanaceae; genus Solanum; species Solanum stenotomum. The sequence goes on along the minus strand of NC_064284.1, from coordinate 3,007,452 downwards.
TTGTTTTTTTGGTTTCTCTGTTGTGACAGCTTGTAAGAGATCAAAAACTGATCTGAAAGAAAATGAAGATCCAGGCATGGTAACCAATCCATACCAGGCTATTGTGATAGCTAGAGATTCTTTGAGACACAGAGAAGAGACAGCAAAGATGCAGGCAGAAATACAGAAATTAGATGATGAAGTACGTGAATTGAAGCAGAAGACTGAGGAGGAGAAAGCAGCTGTACAAGATTTGGAGCTAATCCTAACAAAGAAAAGAAGGAGAGCTGAGAAGTGTCGACGACTTGCTGAGGCACAATCTTCTTATAAATCTATGCTTGAGAAGATGATTCGAGATGCCATGCACCAGTAAGATCTCTGGAATGACATGTCAACTAGAAAAATAGAAATCCATTTAGTGTGTGTGATTATATTATGCTCTTAGTCTCTTACTCTACTGGTTTATGTGATTTGCAGGAGTATTGTGTATAAAGAACAAGTGAGGTTGAATCAGGCAGCAGCTAATGCCCTTATGGCAAGACTCGAAGCTCAAAGAGCAATTTGTGATTCTGCAGAGAGAGACCTACACAGGAGATTCAAACAGAGAGATGAACTCGAGCAACAGATAAGACCTGAGTGGGACCAAACAAGAAAAAGATCAAGAATGGATGAATTTCTGGGTGGAGAGGGAGATGAGAAGACTCTTCTTCTTCTACCTGGCAGCTGCTCAAGGGCAGAATCAGAGAAAGATGACATAAGAGTTCTATGCTTGCCTGAGATGAACCCCAAGGACATTATGCATAAGGAGTTAAGAGTATTTTTGGAGGAAGAGCAGAAAGCATACGAGGCTAGACTATCTCTAAATGGAGGACAAGAGAAAGAAACTAATCACAGAATCAGCACGGGAATCCCCTCTGATTGCAGTAACAACGCTAATCTGCAGGCAAAGGATGAGGATCCAACAGATCAGAAGGTTCAAAACATAGAGATACAAGAAGAAGAAGAAGAAGAAGAAGAGATAACATGCAACCGTGGGTTTCCCACTTTTCATGAAACTGAAAGACAGGAGGAGGACGAAGAGAGCAGACAGCAGCGTGGGAAAGGAAATGTTGAAAAATGGCTTCAGTTGCTTTTGGATAACTCTGAAGAACCTACCGACTTTGGTATTCAGACTGCTGAGGAGAATGATAGTGGTAAGAGAACTCTTAATGCAGGAGAAGATGAAACTAATGAGATTGATGGCACGATAACAAAGCTGAATATCAAGTATCCACAAAAGGAGATGAAGATATCTGAATCTGAGGAGGCAGAAAGAGCTGAGGATGTGAAACAGCCACAGAAGGTGCAAATTCAAAAAGAAGCTGTCCAACAGGAAGAAGAAACAAAAAAAGAGGAAGTTGTTCAAATGGCAGCCAGGAAATCATTCTCAAACAGAGGAAATGGGAAAAAGGAAGAAAGAAATGAACTTAAGGGTCAAAATTTGCTATGCAGGAATCCTCCTCCATACAGTTTAATTCCAGAAAGGAGGGCCAGTGATGTAGGTTCTGCTTCTAAGGGAGTAGGGAGATCTAGCAGCTGCGAAAGGACTGCAAGGAAGAGTGAAAAGGATAAGGAAAGGGAACTCTCGAGGTCTGACAGTGTTAGGTTGTTTAGGCGTATCCCATCCTCGCCATCTCTCCTCTTGAGTGGCATGAAAAAGAGAGTGGATTGCATGAGGAAGAAGCCATCAGTCATGGGTGATGATAGTGATGAAAGTCTGGTAGGAGGTAATATTGGCTTCATAAAATCATCCATCAAAACAATCAAGAGAGCAGTGAAGATGTAGGTTTGCATATAGAATTAAATTTTCGTGTTACCACCAACGAGTGTGTGAATGATGCTTTGTGCTTGATTTCTTTATACAAAATAGTGTACTCTATTATTCTTTTGAAGGATTTGTAATAACAGCTTGTTGTTTGGCATAAAGATTTCTAATAAAGTGACTATATTGAATTCCCTTGGGAGGATGGAAGATGACATGTCCGGTTATGCTTTTTCCAAGGCAAAATCAGATTGTGCAGAAAAATAAGAGGAAAGATTTCTCGCACAACTCTTTCTGTCGACAATTTTAAAAAGAACAGCGGTTTGCTGGTCAGTGAAAACATTGACAACAAAAAATACATGACCTCAATGCTTTATTGTTGATCCATTGAGATCAGATACCACAGAGCTAACCAATAGTGAAATTATGTCTTTATGCACATCTATTATGTAGTGTGAACTTAGCTTTTCTTAACTTTATTAACTTTTTTTCAGCAGACAATACAAAACATCCTTCTCCTTCGGATATTATATTTGAAGGAAAGGTTTATGAGAAACCAATGTTTGTTTTCATGACCCTTCAGGTTCATGCAGTTTCACAAGCAAGAACCTATACTATAATCTAGCCAAGCCTCCTCGCTGTATGAGCACCACAATCATACCACCACCAAGATATACATGTTTCTAAAACAACTTCGCTAAAGTAACCAAGAACTAGCCCCTATCTTCAAGTATGGGAGAAAGGTATGTGCTATATACAGTAAATAAGGCATCTCTACGATGAGTATTACAAAATTGTCTTTGACATTGTAAACATTTCACAATATTCTAGCTTTCGAGAGCATTACCACAGGGGAAACAAACATTCCTGCAGAAGGGCAGTTGATGTTATCTGCAGAAGCAACAGACGTGCAGTGCCGGGCTGTGGATGAGATTTTATCTGGGATAGCAACCTTGGGGTGTGTTGAGTACTCTATCCAGGAGCAAAAACACCTAGCACTGCCCGTCACCACAAACAGATTCTATTTTGCCACTTGTGAATCAATTCTTTCTGCTTATGAATTTCAAGTTTCTCCCAAATAGTTTTCATCCCCACATGTGCATCTTCCATCCTTAAAATGGTGGAATTGCTCAGTATCTCTAACTGCAATCTCCCTCCGAACAACCTCAGAGATAAACTTGATTGTGTCGTGACAGCTCTTGCACATATAAAGATTCTTTGTGACCCAAATAGGTGTCCCTGGAGCCGTATTTATAAGACCAAATGCAATAGCTAGTCTCTCACTGTGTCCACAAAAGATCTCGGCTTTTGAATCATTAACTTCATTTACTGTATATCTTTCTGATTTACTAGGATGTGCTGCCTTCATTTTTTCATAAAATCCTTCTAGAACTGCATTAATTTCCTTGCTTTGGGGGTGTAAGTTATCACCACTAAGAAATGCATGTACATTTCCCTTTACTTCTATCCAGCTGCAACCAGGATCAATAGTCAGTCCTTTTTCTATCATAATCTTCCTCAATCTTACAACTTCATCCCATCTACCATTGTCAGAATAGAAGTTGCAGAGGAGAACATAATATCCCACACCTCTCTCATCTGTTTCAAGAATGTGTCTAGCTGCTAGTTCTCCGAGTTCAACCTGCCTGTGGATCCTACACGAATTTAATAAAGCCCCCCAGATAGCGGAATCGGGTTTCATAGGCAATGATAGAATAAAATCATAAGCATCTTCCACTAGACCTGCACGGCCTAGCAGATCAACCACACAAGCATAATGCTTCAGATTCGGAACAATACAGTATTTACTCTCCATGCTATTCAAATAATCAAGGCCTTCAGTCACCAACCCAGATCTACTACAAGCACGTAACAGAGAAATGAAAGTAATTTCGTCTGGCTTTACTCTTGAACTTATCATTCCATCAAAAAGCTCGATTGCAAGTGCACCTTGCCCTCGCTGAGCATAGCCAGTCAGCAAGATATTCCAAGCAGTAACATCCTCTTTCTGCGTATTAAACAGATTCAGTGCTGGGGCCATCCTTCCACACCTCACGTAGAAGTCAAGGAGTGCATTGGGTAAAAAACCATGAAACTCCATTCCATTTCTCAATACATATGCATGTATTTCTTTACCACACATCAGTGCACCGATTCTAGAACATGCAGAGAGGACAGACATTAAGGTAACAGAATTAGGATCCTGATGACGTTTCATTTCTCTAAAAAAAATTAAAGCTTCCAAACTGCGATTATTTATCCGTAGACCAAGAATGATAGAAGTCCAAGATATGACGTTTTTATCCGGTATCCTGCGAAAAATTTCCAATGCCTTGTCAATACAGTTGCACTTTGAATACAAGTCGATCAGAGTGTTTGAGACAATCACGTAAGCTATAAGTCCTCTCCTTTCGGCTAGATGTTGAAGCTTAACACCCATTTCTAGAAGGCCTAATGAAGTACAGGCAGATAGAACAGAAGCTATAGTAATTTCATCCGGCATGACACCTTCTAGCTCCATCATTTTGTACGTCATAACGGCCTTCTCAGGAAACCCATTACTCTCATAACCCGAGATCATTGCAGTCCATGAAACTACATCTTTACATTGTATCCTATCAAAGATCTTTTCTGCTTCCTCCCAGCTCCCAATGGCTGAATAAAGTTGAATGAGAGAGTTGTGCGCCGAAACATCACTATAAAATTCCATTCTTGACACATACCCGTGAAGTGCTCTCCCTAACCTCTCATCCCCAAGAGCCTCACAAGCTGAAATCACACTTGTCATGGTCATCAAATCCGGAAAAAAACCAAATTCCCGCATTGAGGAGAACAACACTAACCCCTCCAAAAACTCACCGTTCTCAAAGTAACCCGAAATCATAGCATTCCAGGAAATTCTATCTCTCTTAGACATTCCATCAAACAGCACTCTTGCACTGTAAACATCACCACACTTAACATACATTGTAATCAATGCATTAACGACATCGATTTCCGAATCATAGCTAAAACGTATTACATGAGCATGTATCTCCCTACCCATTCTCCAATCAGGCAAACCCCCACAAGTCCTCAAGACACAAGGAAAAGTATAGACATCAGGCCTAATTCCAACCCACAACATCCGTTGATACAAATCTAAAGCCTCATCAAAATACCCATTTTTCGCATACCCACCAATCAAAACATTCCAAGAAAAAACATCCCTCTCCTCCATTTTCCCAAAAACGTACCAAGCATCACCCAAATTCCCCAACCTGACAAACATACTCAGCAAGGCATTTCCAAGCCTCAAGCTCAACTGGGTCATACAGTTGAGTATGCAAGAAAATACTTCACACGCCTCATTCGATGCTCTCTTGAATTCGCACAGCCTAGCTAAAGAAACAAAAGTGTCTTCTTCTATGGTGCCATGAAGGTCCTTTATTGACTTCAAGAACACTATTGCTTGTTCCAGCTGGCTGTGGAAGCATAATTGGATAAGATGGGAATTTGGGTCAGTGGTGGGAGTAGAGGTGGAGGAGGAACTGAGGATAGAATTTTGGTGGGGTTTTTTAAGGGAAAAAAGGTGGGATTTTTGGAAGATATGAGAGAAATTTAGAGATTTTGATGAATGGAGTTTAGAGAATTGAGGGTTTTGGGGGTCTAAAGGGAGAGATATTGTTGGGGTTTTAGCAGAGACCGCCGCCATATTGGGAGGTGTAGTAGAGAAGGAGCATGTCGGATTTTATTTTTTCCGGCGGGGTTTTAGGAGAATGTTTAAACGGCTATCAAACACCAGGGGTTTAGCCGATAAGAGATACTTTGAATATCCCCATACGACGTCGTTAAGAATTTGTTATATTTTATATAGTTCTATCATTTCTTCTTCTTTAAATTTAATTGGCCATTTCATTTCAATTTAACAAGCATATTTATTACGGATTTTATAGGAAATTTCCTCTCAAACAATTTGTTGTTAGGCTAGGCAAGACAAATTATTCTTAAATAAATTGACCATTTATTTGTACTCGATGGTTACACTAAATTATATTACTAATATGATTGACCTTGATGCTTATGATGATCCTCTAGGTTCAGATATGATAGTCTTCCTACGACATCTCCACGCTTGTCATAATAGAATATATAAGCAAAACAATCTATAGTTATTTCCTCTCATATGATAGATAGCAAGTAGCTTCTAAGCTCAAGCTATTTGAAATTGAATTGCTAGTTTTTTTCTTGTTTTCAATAGAATGGTATTTCTTGTCTCCGTATCAAATAAAGTAGAGGAAGAACACAAAGAGAGATTTATCTAATTAATTGACTAGCTTCACTAAGACTCATTCAACCTTCTATAACGATTTTCAGATTCATTATTTTCTTCTCAATCTCTCCCCGAGAGAAGGAAAAAAAGGACAAATGATATTGATAAGTCTAATGGAGAAAGAATGTATGATACACTTAGATAATAGCCCTCTCAAAGAGTGGAGATATTTTTTCCTTTTGACAAAAGAACAAATTTAGATAAACATATCTTCAATAAATTAAATATAAGATACAAAGTCTCTTTTTTTGTTCCGTTTTCATGAGTCACGTACTACGACATAGAAAGATATTAAAATAACTAAGCTTAATTAGTAGTTCTAGTACTTTTGCATTGACTGATAACCTGCACCTATTCCAAATTCAACACCAATTTTTTTCTTATCAGGACAAAGATTTCCTCCACTTGTTAGGTGTTCTGCCTCTAACAAGCCTAGTTTTCATATCCCCTGGAGTTTGTCTTGCAACATATCCCACATCAGTTTCTCTATCAATCTCTCCACCAATTTTATCAACCTTATTCACTAAAGAAGGCACAATTATCTTCTTCCAACCAAACAAACCACTTCCTCGTTTCTTCTCTAATAACTTCTCAATTTGCGATTGCATTGTCATACACTGACTCTGTAGCCTCAGCACATCTTCTTTTAGCCTCTTTATCTCCATTTGCTGAACGTTCATTTCGCGCTTTGACATACACCGAGCTGGAGGCTCAATTAGTCCTAGCTGATTGGGGCTTCGCGTTCCGCTTATAAAAGAACCACTCCAATCAATTTGATGCTTGTTAACCTTTGTTTGTTCGGATAACAATACTTGAATTACTGCTCGCACTGGTAAACGTTCGTTTTGCGCTGCGTGCAGAGATGCCTCTGGCGACAGTTTTCTGCTGTCGATCAATCTACATAGATTTTTTCTCTCTTGTTTTGACACCCCGGGATGTATCTGCCATATTTTCATGGATTAGCATTAAATAATTTTTTTGAAAAGAGTATCAAAAAAATTAGAGTCGGCTACATGAATTTTCATTTCTTCATTAATCTCATTTTATATCATTAGTCACAGAATATCATACAATCCTTTCGTCCCAAGTTAGGTGACTGAGTTTGACTGGATATAGAGTTTAAAAAATAAAGAAAGACTTTTGAATTTTGTGCTCATAAATAAAAAAAAATGTATAGTACTTTAAGTCTTTAATCTTGCTTAAATATAGAAGCAAACCCTTCAATTGAGACAGAGTAACAATGTTATGTTTTGAAGTCACACATTCTAAAGATACTTTTGGTATGTTTCGAGAAGTTTTTCTTTCTTAAACTCGCAACTTAGATATTATAAAAACGAAAGTTCAAAAGAGTTACTACTGTAATTAAATTCAACAAAAAAAAAAACAAAAACAGTTTTACACTTACTTTGAGGTAGGTATCAATTGATCTGTACAAGCCATCATCTGTAGAACGAGCATGAGCAGGAATTGCATCAGCAAGTCCAAAAAACTCGGACAATGTCAAATTAGCATCAACAGCAGCTTCAGCTAAGTAATTATCCACAAGTTTAGCAACTTTAATTAAAGCAGATCCACTTCTTACACTTTCATCGAAATTCATAAACCTCTTAACCAACCTAAGAACAAGTTCAACATCCAATAATGTCCCACACGTATGAACAAATGACGGTATCAATAACTCCTTCAATGTAGCCTGGTCCAATTGCCATGATATCCTTTTCTCCAAATCCACCCGGTAACTTGGTTCCACCCGAACCATATTCGCTACCCGAAGCAACCGTAAAAGGAAATTGCACGGAATCGAATCCTTCTCCGGCGGGAGAATTCCAACTAATGTTTCCACGAAAAACCTCTTCTTCATCCATATCGCTGTTACACTTTCCGGTGAGTCCTCAAAATCTTTCTGGACCATAAAAACTTCTGAACCTGTCAATTAAAGCGTCAAATAGTCAACTAACTGAGCTACTAAGATATGTATAAAAAATAATTTCTATAAATACCTTCGTCATTAGAAAGGTCAGGGAGCCATTTAGAGGCGTAGTGAGTTATAATTGAGCCAATGAGTTCAGGACGGACACCTTTGGCTTTAATACCGGAAAGTGTCTTGACAAAGTAGTCCATGTCGAGGATACATGTGTCGTCGAACCAACATTCGGCCGAGAAATGCGTGGATTTGCCGGTAAGATTAACGGATTCTGGTGATAGTTTCATCATTTTTGTAGTTTGTGTGAACATACATACACTAGCTAGTAGTAATTCATATAGATGAAAGAAGATTTCTGGCCAATGATGTTTTTTTTCCCTTTCTTGTTGTTACGTGAGGTTTATTACCTCAAGTGGATAAAAAATTGTTAGGAGTGACAGAACCACATAATGTTGACAACATTGTTTTTATCTGTTGTTGACAATAATACCCTCAAACACATTGTTTTAGCTTCTCTCATTCTTTTTATTAAGCATAATGATGTGAATCGGGCTTATTGTATTTTGTATCCAATGTCAAGTAGTTCCGGTTCCCTCAATCGTTGATGTGTTGAGAAGTGCATTATTGAAACTTAAAGACAGAAGTAACCACACCAGCATTTACCTGGAAAAGCAATTAAATTAAAGAGCAACAAGTCGATTTAATTTATCTTTGTTATGAAATAAACTTGACCGGTTGTTGCTCCAACACTTGAATTTCGATACATAATATGTACTTTAAAAATTCATAAAGTCACTAAATTTAAATTTTGAATGCACTTCAACTTTGGAAAGTAGTTTTTGTAGTGAAGATTTGGTAAGATGTAGTTGTTGACCGTTAGTGGCTTGAACATGAGTGTGGTAGGAAGAGGAGGGATGGCAAAAAGAATAAAGGGGAAGGTGTGGGGGAGTAGTGAAGACAAATTAAAATGATAAAGTGCAAGTCATTTTCCTTTCTCGTGTGGGAGTTTTATGAATTTTGTTCTCTATTCAGCAGAGAAACAGCCATGATATGTCACTATTTACTCAACGGAATATTAGCATTAATTTTACTTTGTCTTCCTTCCTCTTCACCTCGGCCCATTAATTGCTCTACCCACACCCCTGGCTTCTAAATTTGTTTCTTTCTCTTTTTCTTGCTGGCAATTTGGCTATCATGTGCTGGGAAAAGTAAGGCGGAAACACAATTGGGACTATGCTACATAGTGTTGTGAGGAATATCCAATAGGCGAGCGGGTTAAACTGAATTTAGGCACATCAAAATAGATTAAGTGAAATTATTTAGACTTGGATTAAGATGGAATAAATGCTAAGTCATAGGCGTGAGCGTTCAATACTACCAAATTCTAATTGATATGCTTGTATTTCTTATCATTTGCTTAATTACAAAATAAAACTAGGATGAAAAAAAAGAGATCAATTTGCTGTGGCTATATATAACAAACAAAGGAGAAGATATTTTATTTGTTTGAATAAGGTTTGTCATGAAAGTATGTTACTATATTTAAAACAAATTAGCCCAATATTCAAATGGGCTAAATGGGAGGTTCAAAGGGTCATTTGCACTTTTGTCCCTAGTGACCAACAAGTTTTTTTTGCGGGACATAAGTTTATATTTAAGTAACCATAATATTCACAAGTTACGTTATATTCAGGTATGACTTCAGTTTCTAAAGAAGTTATGTCCTATTGGGGATGAGTTTGATGGTTAAAGAGACAAATAATAATTAAAAGACCAGCTCATTTAAAGGACAAAAATTAAAGATCAATCTATTTGAAGGATAAAATGTGCAATTTTACGAGAATCAAATATGTTGAATTAATAGATAAATGCATGACTAGCCCACCCAAATTTGAACGAGTTTTGACATATCAGATTTTCATAGTTAATTTTATCATATTATATTGCAGATGATACTTGTGGTGATAGGATAAATTGTAGTGAATGGACGATGTTACAATAGTAACGGTTTGCATCATTTAGGATTATGCGATGATTCCAATTTGTATAGAAAGTTTTGAAGATGATGTTACCTCCATGGTAGTACCAATTACTGTTGTGATTCATTTCCGGCATTTAATGAGTGAGCTGTTGGTTTCTTTGTTAATGTGGATAAAAAAAGTACTTTTTGAAGAATCCCAAGTACTTAATGTGTGTTCGGTAAGAAGGAAAATGTTTTTTCATGAAAAATATTTCCTAAAAAAAAAAATTAATTTCGTACTTATTTTCTTGTGTTTGATAGGTAAGTACAAAGTATAATCCTAAAAGCATTCGTATATAATTTAGACAAATAGTATGTGAGTTGTGGTGAGGAGGTAGGTGCGGGTGAAGATGAGTTGTGTAGGAGGATGGTGAATACAAGGTGTGTTCGATAAGAAGGAACACAAAAAAAGTTTTTCAATTTTCCCATGTTCGCTTCCTAAATAGTCAGATTGAGCTGAAACTACTTGCTCTGGATGTTACTACTAAAAAGTTGTGTGTAGTTCATGTCAACAAGTTTCAGGTAATAGCATTTTCATATCATGTAATCAAAGAACTCAAAGAGAGCAATAAGCTTACAACATCTAAGAACTGTCAAGTCAGTAACATTCTTGTCTTCTATTTTGTTTATTTCTATCTAGTAAGTAAGAAGAAATTCCTACGCCCAAGAAATTCTTGGAAACTTCATTCAATAGTTGAAATTGCTACCAACATACATATTTCTATTCCCTTTTCATATTTCTCCTGCTTTGCAGATGATGATGTTCAACAATGATATTACAGATTCCTTGGGGAGGAGGGTTCAGTTGAAGCATCCGCTGAGTCACCTCCCGTGGGATTCAGTGAGGACGAGTCACTTGTAAGAGAACCATTTCCACTTTCATCTTGTGACACAATAGGAATCTTCACCGCTGCTCTTTCCATTTCCTTCTCGATCTCTTCCTCACGACGCAGTGCAGTAAATTGGCCATCTAAAGACCTGGCTGCTCCCAACCATGTAAGGACAATTACTAGGAGCACACCTCCAAGGTAGGGAGTTGAGTTGGCAAGCGAACCAAAACTCAAAATCATGAACTGCTGTATCAAGGCTCCTCCGGACTTCCCCAGTGGATTGCAGACAACATCAATTGCTGCCTTCCCTTTAACCTGTTATAAGAAAATAATTGACCTTAACTTTCAGGTAACAATTGAATGTGAAGTAACATCTCCGTTTTCCGGTTAGAGAAGTCCAGACAGGTACTTGTCCGTCACATATACCATCACAAATAAATACAAGTGGACATGCAACACAAAAAGCTATGACTGTACATGTTTCATACATTCAATTCCTAGAAAGCACGGATATATTTACGCATAACCAATTTGGCACATCTGAGTTCTGATAGAAGCACTGGTTCAATACAATTTTAAGATGCAGTAAATTAGTATATACCTTGGTGTCCTCATCCAAAGGAATGTAGGCCATTTCTTTGCAAGGATCAAACAAACTGTACTTTGCACTCTTACTGAAAATGTTTTGCATTGCACCCACATAGACAGCTGCTAGAAGAGGAGTGAGCCCAAACTTAGCAAGGGTAGGGGCAAGGGGGTCACCAAACAAAATCAGGGAGAAGAATCCAACTCCAGTAAGAAGCAAGACTGTCGGTGTTATCTTAGCCGCTGTTCCCCAACCATATTTGTCAAAGATCCACTGACTTAACAGCATCATCGTGAAAGTAGCTATCCCAGTAGCAGTAGAGAAGTCACCCATGAAGGAAGAGTATTCATTCGGGCTTGGGAACTGCAGAGTTAGCAAAGGGCAGAGTGTGAAAAAGATGCTTCATGTTAAAATGAGAGGTAAACTAAGGTTAACATATAAAAACGCATACCACCTAGTAAAAATGTACCTGAGCTTTGAGCTTCGATTTCCATGTAACCTCAACAAGGTTGATACTAATCCCATATGCTACGACTAATGTTGCAAGATCCCTGATATACTTTGAAGAGGCTAAAATTTTCAAGCTCTCCATCGTGCTCAGGTTAGGCTTCTCCTGCAAAAATACATTTTTGTCAGAAAATGACAATAACAACAGCAAATGTGATCCTTTAATGTAAAAGAGGTTTACCTTCTTCTTCTTGCTACGGGTCGGTAGAGGAACATTGCGATTCACCCACCAGTAAATGAAACAGATCGCAACACCCATCCCCACTACAATGCTCATCATTGCTTTCAAGGAGACAGCCCAACCATCAACTCCAGGACCCAATGATTTTCTTAAATTCGAGAAGTACTTCACTGTACGGCCAGAGAAAATAAGAGCAACATTTGCTCCAAGTCCAAACAAAGGATAGAATTTTTTAGCCTCGTCAACTGTAGTAATCTGCAAAATAAAAGCATCGAAAATATTTAAAGGCAGCATAATAACAGTGCTTTCTCAAATAAAGTTCAAGCATGGATACTGAAGACGCATAAATTATTTGACCAAGTTGATAACTGGCCATTCGAACAAATGGAAAAGGAAAGTGCAAGTGATAGACTGAAACCTTAGCTCCCATTAGGCCAAAGATTTTGAAGTTGAAACTTGAAAATTTGAGTTTTTGAAGTAGTGATATTTGGAACTTGAAGTTATGTTTGGACATGCATTTTATTTGGGGAAAAAATTGAACTTTTGTGAGTGGAAGTGAAATTTCTCTAAAAAATTGGTGCTACCAGTTTTTGGGAACTAGAAAATATTTGAAGATCAGATTTTCAAAATTTGATCAAATTTCATGCCTAAACAGATGATTGAAGATAAATTTTCAAAATCTGATCCAAAATTTATGCCCAAACGCTAGCTCAGTGAACTTTTATAACTCGCTACAATGAAGAGATAAAAATATAGACGGGATGCAAAACAATGACGAAGGAGTTCAACCGACATATTAGCAATTTATGAGCAAAATTGCAGGATAAACAGGACAGTCTCCCACCTTAAAGCTAGATCAACCTCTGAACTCCCAAATGAAAAAATTTATTAACCAGCACATACAAGCATAACCATACCCTTTCTAACCCGGTTTCGGGAGCCAATATCCATTACCAGAAAAACTACTGAAGGAAGACTGTTGTACCATCTAATCCTACATTAGCCTGTTCCCAACATGTCAGTTTAAAGATAGTTCATATCACCCTAAAGGGAAGCAGTTTCAGGAATCCATTGGATATACAATAAGCTGAAAAGTTCAAATACTATGTTCTACTCTTTAAATCAATATAAGTCTGACAACATGGACTGATCAAGAAATCATTACATAAGCTATGAAATGATTACTAGTTCACAAAACAACATATAAATAGAATGTAACAAGTTCTGCCACCTACATAAGAATAGTAATCAGTTATTAAAAAGGATCTACAAAGGATGATCATATATTTACCTGATTAGCAAAACCCCAAAAAAGCACTGAAATCACCACACTTCCCCAAAGTTCAGCCATGACATAGAACAAGCAGAAACTCCAGATCCTTAATATAGCTATTGGCCCAAGAAACCTTGGACCCAAAATGTTTAGAAGGTTATCAGCAAGAGCTGTGGGGTGAAAGTAATTGCTAAGGGGATACAAAATAAAACCAAATGCCCCAAAGAAAGCAATAAAGGGAAGGATAACTGTATAGAAAAGAGCCTCCTTTGACAACACATTAGCCAACTTTGTGTACAACAGCATGAATCCTACAGCCATAGGCAAATTCACCCATGTTTTCAAGAAAGGGATAATCTCAGCACTTGACCCTTTTGCTGTTACAACCAATACATCTTTAGTGTCTCTGAGGATTGTGTAATTGAAGAGAATACAAAAGAACATAGCCCCAAGTGGGATAATTTTCTTGAGGGTCACAACCTCAATCCCCATGAGCTTAGGTGACTCCTTTTCTTCAAGAACTGGTTCTCCATCAGCAGCAGCAGCAGCCTCTGCCCTGCAAATTGGGAAAAATCTGTTTTTTTGACCAACCAATTGTGGCTTTGTTGAAAAGCTTTGAACTTTTTGAAACCCATCAGAAGATAGAGATAACCCTTCTAGGGATTTGGGTTTGAGAGAATTGAATCTATGCCTTAGACCCCCTTGAGGTATTGGGTAAAATGCCCTGATTTTGGGCTTGGAAGGAAGAGAAAGAAGCCCTTTTGTTTGTAGAACAGCTTCCATTTGCTCTATTTTTCTCTATCACTAACTCTGCAAGTTCAAGAAATCAAATTATTTGAGCTTTTTCAACAGGTAAACATGAGAGAAAGGGAGAGATAAGGTGGGCAATGAAGATGGTTTTGGGAGAGAAAGGTTCTCAAGAAAAAAAGATACAAAAATCTACTGTATATAAATATGTCATCAACAACTAAAAACCTTGAAAGAGACTGAAGACGCACAAAAAAAATGAAAAACTAAAACTCCCCCTCTGTCCCAATTTTGATTCACTTTTATTATTTTATCTCTATTAAAATTTTATTTATTTGACAAAAAATTTATATAAATATATATTTTTAAGAATAACTTTTAAAATAATTTTTTTTCATTTTTCTTAAATTATAAATTGAGAGGGGGAGTACTTTATTACATAATTTGCTTTTATAATTGTTAAAACATTTGTTAATAGTAATTTCCGTTTTTTTAGTTGTCATGTTACGTTATTTTAGAATTAATTTGATTAATTTTTAAAGTTAAATTAGATTACATTAATTTGATATTTTAAAATAACTTAGATATTTTAAATACTATACAAAAAGTACTATAAATTATAATTTTTTTCATATCAATATAAAAAAAATACATCTTTATCAAAATTCATATCGTTTGACTCTTAAAAAGAAAATTTCAACAACTAAAAAGGAACGGGGGAAGAATATTAAAGGAAAATTGTTTTTGAAGGTGGGGTAGAATGTTACATTCTGTGTGACAAGTTGTGCATATGCACCCGCACTCAACAACTCTTTTCAACTTGGAAATTGGTCCAAAAATTGTAATTTAGTTCTTATTTAAACGACTGGGGTCTGGGGTTGTTGGATGGGCGTGGGGACGGAGAAATTAAAAGAAAAAATTTGAAATTAATTAAGTAATTTCTTTTCACCCGTTTAATATTACAAAAATTTTAAGAAAGTTATCAGATATTTTATAAAATCAATTAAGATGCTCGAAAATTAGCTTAAAATGAAAATTATGTTATCCGAAAAAAACTTATAAACTCATTCAAGGTGACCCCTCAAGTGTCGCAATTAATAAAATAGCCCTTTCATAGATATTTTTTTCTCAAAGGGACGTGCACTTTTTGTAAACAGCAATCTAGTTCTGGTCATATAGAAGTAAAATGTCCCATTCGCAGTCGTTGCTGAACACAACACGCAGCAAATCCCATTTGTTTCTGGAATTAGTATTGGGGTACAATTTTCATTCAACACTTTTTTACCAATTTTTGTTGAATATTCTATTTTTAAAAAAATCTAAATATTGTTAAAGTAATGAATTTGGATTCTTCTTCTTCTTTTATGTTTCGAAAGACTTGTATTAACGTCTAATTGACATAATAATTTAATTATTTAAACTAAAATTAGATTGTCTGAACAAAAGATATTTCTATCGTATGAGAAATTGGCTGTTTAGACAAAGTAGAGTTATATATATGTATGTCTGGTAAAATAAGTTGATGTACACCCAAATAGAAAGAAATTTTAATAATGGGGACAAGCTATATTGAGAAAAAGATGATCAACAGTAGATTTTTTAACGAAATGAACACGTTTATTTTATTGGTTGTATTTCTGTTTGTTTGTTGAATAAAGTAATGTTTGAATTGGCAGTATTTTGAACAAATATTAGTCAGACATGTTTAATAGGAATATTCATAATAGTAACCTAACAATTACCTACGTTTTAATACGTTCACACTAAACCTCATGAGACGTGACTTGTAAACAAATTTGACTTAATTAAAAGTGTTTATATCAACTTAATAAATTTAAATTTTACAATTCTTAAATAAAGAGGCTAAGTGAGATCAACGAATAATAGAAAGATGAAGTATAAGCTATGTAAGACCACGTAAAGACATGATGAAATATTTGAAATTGATTCAAAATTTATTAGAAGTCTTATTTATATCTATTTCAATTTTCAACGTATCAATTATACATACATACGTGCCCCAACATTAGCATGTGCAAGAAGTGTGTAACACTTTAATTATTTATTTTTGGATACGTAAAGTTAAACATATGACAACAAAAACAAACACTTCCTCCGTTTCACGAATGGCCTCCTTTCCTTTTTAGTCAGTTTCAAAAAAATGACTTCTTTCCTTTTTTGGTAACATTTTACTTTTTGTTTTCCACGTGGCATGTTTAAGACCACAAGATTAAGAGCAATTTTGTACATTTGACATAACTTTAATTTAGGACCACAAGATTTAAAAGTCTTCTTTAATTTCTTAAACTTTGTGCCAAGTCAAATCAGATCAATCTTTTTGAAACGGAGGGAGTACAAAATACTAAAGATTTGGGATCAATATTTTAACACAATTTACTGTAATGCACTATTCCATCTCTGGCCTTTTGGAAATTGGATTATTTCATTTTATGAGCCACACGTGTAGACTTTGAACTTGGAGAGGTAACAATATTGTCGAGAATATTCTTAAAATACTCATTTCTAATATTTTATATTATCACAAGCTGATAATATCTTCTGGTCATTAATATATTGTATTGATTCCTATGTTAAATTTAATAGTAGTTCTTAGGTGTCAGTTTTTCAAAATTGACCAAAAGGAACGAGGAATAACGTTGTAACATTAACAGTTATAAAGCTAGTTTTTATATTATAGAAGATAGATGACCTTAGCTATCTGATTAAATTATAGGAATGTGATGTTACCGTTTTATAAAGTTTAACCTATGTAATCATAATGATTTAATGATCAATGAAATAACTTGAGTCAGATTCAAATTTCAATAGAGACAAAAAGACTAGATAATTTTTTATCATTTATCCTAATCTTCATGAACAAAATCATTATCTGATACATATTGCTATTAGATATCTGGTGAAGTTAGAAAAAGTAGAATCCGATATTTTAGGTGAAAGACAATAACAAGTTGGGCCAAAAGTTCATTCACATATATTGTTCGTGACATATTCTTTTTTTTCTCCAGATTTGTGGTTCTCATAAGCAGTTAAAAGCCGGTGCTTTCATTCATTGGAGGCCAAAAAATATCAAAATCAATCACCGTCACCTCCTCCAGACTTACATAAAGTGAGCCCAATACACGTGACCCGTTTCATTTTTTGACGGTTCATTTATACAATGTTACAACAAGTACTCTTCATTTTTGTTTGCACTTCCTTTTGCGTCCAATGAACACCAATCATCTCATCCAAATTTTCCCTCCGACTTACGTATTTATTTGGACGAATTTTTTAAATCCGTACATAATTAATGTCAATTGTATGAGACATAAAAAAAGTTACACATGAATCAGAAATTGTTTGAAACTTTTAAAGATTAATTTACTTCGATATCATTAATGGTCGATCACAATTTGATTTCATGAGTGGTCCCCGACTTGAGGGAAGGAATAAAGTTGTGACCGATATCTTTTCGAAATGGTGCAGGTGATTCTTGATCATTTAGGAGCAACTATATTGACCCTAAGTGAATCGACCAAATGTTTGGGTCAAGGGTCAATTTGTTGAGAAGATGTCTCAATTGGACTAAGAATCAATTTAATTTTGAAAAAGAAACAAAATACTGTTATCCAGAATCCAATTCAAACAATACTAAATGGACCAGAGAATACTACTCCTGAGTGCTCTAAAAATATTTGAGACAAAAATGGAACAAATGTATTTACTTAGACCACCCATAAAATGTTCTTTATGGATGAGACGATAGAAAAAGTAGAACAAGGAAAAATGACAGATATTGAATAAAAATTCGGGCATATCATTTTCATGTCTATATATGTCTAAAAAATTGTAGAATTATATTTATATTAAATTCGCATATGTTATAATTTGAAGTTCTCAATTTTACTTAGATGTCCATTAGCTAAAATAATGAGCATGGGCATGAAGGGAAATGGGGAATGATCGAGTACAAGACTTAGATATAAGGTTTTACTATTTTACTTTTAGAAGGTTGAATACATCAACAAATTCTTCAGTTAATTTTATTCAAATTATCACTGGTAAAAATTAAGCACATAAACACATAATAAACTATGTAGACACTTCCAATTCATATTTTAGAGGAGGTTTTGCGTGTATGCTTTAGTATCTTTTATATAAATAGTTAATTACATAAAATATATTTTCTTATTTAGTTATATATATTAACATCAATTGAAACATGAGATTTTAAAATTATTGAGAGTAATAAATATAACTTAATTAAAGTGATTAACTTGTCTACTTAATGGTTATTTGATAATACACGCACAAGTCTAAATAACATTCAATAGAAAAATGTGATCACGTTTATATACATAGAATGTCTAAATAAAATTTAATTAGTCAACTATATTTTAGAAAGTGTTGCTTAGGGTTGTGAATTGCATGATTTTTGTTGAAGAGTGGGAAGTGGGGACCTTATTGGTGAGCACATTCTCTACATTACTCCAATATTTTTTGTTTTTGTGCTCTGCAATGATTGCCTTGCCTTGCACTCCACATGCCATTTTCCTTATACTCAACATTTTCCTATTCTTTAAAGGAGACAATTTCGTGGATGCCTATAATTGGTGCTATCTACAAATTTGTGGGAATCCAATCATTTTAGCTTGGGTGCCTAAAATTTTGTTTTACCCGCCTAGACGTTGTTGATGTATACTCAGTATAATTAATGTATAATGTGTATATATGAATTACATACAGATCATACCGTGATTATATTGACCTAAATTTGGTAAGAAATTCAAATTAAGTTTTCATTGTTGTTATTGTTGCTGTTGTGCTTGTTGGGCTGTCGTAGTGTAAAAATTACCAGAATAAGGTCCCATGTTGCTTCTACCTACCAATTGATTATTATGTTTCCAATTCCACCAGACATGAAAGATAAGCACAGTAGTCGCCAGGTGTTATAGAAATGTCAAAAGATGCCTTTAGTTGATCTCTAAAATCTAACAAGTAGGTAACTGAAAATGACATTGCGCTGAGTCTTTTTGGAGTACCAGAAATAGGAATTCTACCAATTGCCAACCCTCTTACTTCATACATCACATTTTCAACCAACTACAATATTACCAGACATTGAAACAGTAGCATATTCAATCAACAAGTAGAGAGAATATCATGGACGAATAATAATTAAAATTACTATGCTTTCTGTTAAGGATATAGTTCGCCAAATGTGGTCCGCTCTACTATCAAATTTGTGGTCAAGCACCAAAGAATACATGGATTAAGCAGAGTTCAAAGTTGAAGAGTATTATGCAGAGCCATTGATTTTTGGACCATACCTCTCAGCCCTCTCATCAATCCAAGCCCTCATATCAGCTAAAACAATAGCAACAGCATCGTCAGGCTCCCCTTGGATCAAAGAATGATACATTCCATCATAAATCTTGAGGGTCTTGTCCTCACTGCTTGCCTTCTCATACAACAATTTTGAGCCCGTAGGGCATGCAAGACCATCCGAGGTACCATGCGCTGTCAAAAATGGAGCAGTCACCTTGTGGAAATTGTTTTGGACGTATTCACATTGCCTGGCAATCTCCCTCATAGTTCCAACCCTTGGTTTCCCGGTGTATCTCCTGGGATTGCTTGCGATTATTTTCAGTTTCTCAGGGTCCCTGATAGCCTTGCCCACCATTTTATTGTCCGGCATAGCAGCCCATGTATCGGCAAATCCAAATAGCAGTCCATACATGAATAAATGTACCTATGGGTTGAAAAGTAAAGCTCTCATTATTGATATTTCCTTCACCAGAAATTATAGTCCCCTTCTTTTCCAAAGAGTTGAATGAAGTAACTTTAGTAATGATTTTCAAATATATCATTAAAATTATGAACTTTCTGAAATCCAAATATAATTCTCAAAATGAGAATTAATACGTAGTACGAGTATAATTTAACTGACAATTTGATCAATTCACATTAGGCGGGTTGAAGTTCTCCAGCTCTTTTGTCTGTCACACCAAGATTAATACCTTTCTTACTTACAAAACTACTTCATGTAATTTTTACATTGTTAACAAGTCATTACCTGAATGTTCTCTTAAGAATCAACATGAATCATCAGGAGTTCAACTAAATACATAAAGAACAAGTTTAGCATTAACATACTAATAGCCACTACAGAACAAAGATCAGCTGTCAATTGAGATCTTACTGGCCTTTCACAGATTAGTCTCTCTTAAATCAGTAAGTATTTCTTATGAATCACAGGGATTACATGTTTAAAATAATCTTTCATTTGAATTCAGAATCCAGCTCACTGCCACAAATGTGTCTGTAGACCCTTTATCCGCTTAGAAGTGGATTCGAACCAATGACACAAGGATTCTTAGTCCTTAAGTTCTAACTAGCTAAGCTTGGTGAACCTCTGTCATAAAATTTGTCTTGTTTGAACAAATTAGACCCGAAGAGAGTAACAACTCCAGGTCCACGGTAGACCCGAAGAGAGTAACAACTCCAGGTCCTTAAGTTCTAACTAGCTAAGCTTTGTGAACCTCTGTCATAAAATTTGTTTTGTTTGAACAAATTAGACCCGAAGAGAGTAACAACTCGTTTAATAAAATCAAACAACAAAATTTGACGAGTATGATCAATTCAGGAAGCATTGCTGATCTATCGCACCTCCTTCTCCTTCATTAGAAAATTACACAGCTAAATTTTTGTTTTATGTATATATATATATATATATATATATATATATATATATATATATATATNNTTGTGAACCTCTGTCATAAAATTTGTTTTGTTTGAACAAATTAGACCCAAAGAGAGTAACAACTCATTTAATAAAATCAAACAACAAAATTTGAAGAGTATGATCAATTCAGGAAGCATTGCTGATCTATCGCACCTCCTTCTTCTTCGTTGGAAAATTACACAGCTAAATTTCTGTTTTATGTATATATATATATATATATATCAGATGTACGATCACCTTGAAACAAACCAAGAGCCTAGCTCAGAGGTAAAGGATTCAAATTCTCTTATTATACGAAGTAGATTAAACTCCCGCTAGCTACAGTTTCTAATGTTTTTAGCTTTTGGCGTGTTTGTTTCTCTGGTTTTATGAATCGCCTTGACAAAAATCCTGCCTCCACTGCTGCCGGGAAGGATTACTATGTTGAATAAGTCATCAATGTATAAGCAGATAAAAGTGATCGCACAGATAAATTAGCATAAAATATGGTGTAACGGGGCAGTATGTACTGAGAAACAATTTAATAAACAGAATAGTAGCTAAAAAGTACCTTAGAAGGCTTCATAGGCTCGGGAATGACGAAAAGCGGGGCAGAGAAGATCAACCCGGTCCAAGTATCCGGATCGGACTGGAGGTACATAAGCAGAGTAGCTAGCCCACCCATAGATTCCCCGAACAGAAACGCCGGCAAATGCTTGTACTCATCGCTATTCCTCACGCTCTTGAAAAAGCACAAGGAAGTAGCAGCGGTCTTCTCCAAGTTTCCAACGTAGCATCGGATTCCATCGGAGCGGCCGTGTCCGAGCAGATCCGCGGCAAACACAGCATAACCCCAACTTGCGTAACTAATGCATATTTTCTGAAATAGCCAACCGGTATCGGAGCCATATCCATGGGTCATGTAAACAGTGGCCTTAGGAGACACATTTGGGTCTAGTGGGAGAAATGATTGAGTGAAGAGCTTGCCATTGGGTGTGTCGAAGTGCGATTTGGAGTTTCTCACTCCTTGAGAGGCATAGTACTCTTCCTCCGGCATATCGCCCCAGTAGTTAATTGCGGTTTCCGGCGCTTCCGACGCCATTTTCCGGTTGCTCTGAGTGGTTGTAGGCGTGGAGTAGGTGGCGGGCGGTATTTGAGAGTTGGTATGAAATTTTTGCAGTGATAGAGTGTTTTTATCCGAAGTGGTTTCACCAACTACTTTTCTTTTTTTCTTCTTTTTTCAGGTCAATTTCAATATAATATTGAATTGGTGCCCCACCTTGGTGAAAGCCTGAAGGGAGTAGGTGAAATGACTACTATTATCTCAATAAGATCAGACTAATTTGGATTGGCGATTTTCAGGATTTCATTTAGGGATTGGCTCCTCTCCATTTTCTTTTCCTTCATTTTTCTCAAGTTCTTACTTGGATATGAGACACATGATACAGGTAAAAATTAATGGTTAAAATTTAATTAAATTAAAATAAAATTCTAATTATAATTTAGATAATTATATTTCATAAAAAAAATAACAATGCCATTATCATAACAATATATTATCTTGTTCTAGTATTTTTCCTTTTCTAGTATTATCTTCTGTCTTTATCCATTAATATAAATACAATAATTTCTCTTTTTCTAATTATTTTTTTCCCAAGTATTTTTGCTATTAATTATATGTAAATTAATTTTAAAGAGAACGTTCAAAGTTGCTATCTATGACATACTCAATTTAAAAAAAAAAAAAACAAATGGAAGATAAATACTCGTAGGGAAAAAAATTAGAAAAGAGAAAAGTTTTTTTTAATATATTTATAGACAAGATATTATATTGTTATATGACTTATGATTATTCTAACTTTTTTTCAAAAAGAATGACTTTTTTTTTTTTTGGTAACATTTTAACTTTAGTTTTCCACGTGACATGTTAAAGGCCACAAGATTAAATGGCAGTTTTGTACATAACTTTAATTTAGAATCACAAGATTCAAAACTCTTCTTTATTTTCTTAAACTCTGTGTCAAGTCAAACTAGATTATTCTTTGTGAAACGGAGAGGGAGTAATATATACTTAAATTTGAATTTAAAACTTTTGATTAAGGAAAAGTGATCACAAAATCCTTTTAATCAAATACTGAGTTACGAAAATTACTCTTACTATCAAAAGTTTTAAGCAATAAGTCAACATTTTATATGCACTTTCAACTTTCTTAATCAAAAAACATATATTTTTAGTTGTCATATTCTGTTGCAACTTGCACATTTATTAAAAACCAGAAAGAAGAAGTGGTTTGACTAATTATTTGTTCTCTTCAATGTGCCTTACATTATATAAGGATATCATTTACTTTCAAGAATAATTAATATTAAATATATTTTAAGCAAAAAAAAAAAAATTAAGGAAAAATATATAATTTTAAAAATTATTTTAATTTAATTTTATAAAATTATAAATATTTTTAATAATTATGACAAGTCAAAATGAAGGGAATCGTTTTCAAACACAAAAAAAAGTGTCTCACATATACTAAGGACTCGTTTAGTTAGTGAAATAAGATTTTTTTTTAATAAAAAAAAGATATTCCACTTTTTATATGAAATAATTAAATCAATCATTTTAGTACATTTCATGAGATTGTTATTCCTTATTCTATCAATCAAACACATAATAAAATAATTGCACATTTTATTTAGTGGAAGAAATTGTTGTTTCTTACTCCACCAACAAAACAACCAGAGAAGTACACTTACCCCTTCGGCCTTGACAATAAATAAGGACAAAATGGCACAACATAACACCCTATAGACTAAATTAGTAATAAATAACCCACTTTTAATTTTTTAGCAAGAAAAAATTTTTGTGTTATTTATTTGGCATTGAATTGTTATTTTATTTTTATTTTTTTAAATGTATTTTTGTCCTCCTTATTTTTCTAAAACATATGTTTGATTGTTGTTTTGATTTTTCTTGAAATTTTTTTTATTGTTTTATTATCCCTATTTTATCTCTTTTTATTATTATTATTTTGTCAACACTTTTAAAATAGAATCCTTCTCTTTTTATTCTCCTTTTTCTCTTTCCAAAATTCTTTTCATACGTATATTTGATTTTCTTCCTAATTTTCAATTCTTCTCCTTAATTCAATATGTTTATGAAAATCAGATATAACAATATGTTTTTCCATGAATACTTCTAAAAATCATCTTTTTATATATATATATATATATATCTTATTCTTGTCCAATTAATTGTGAATTTCATGATTTGTAGAATTGAAGTTTTTGCGAAAATTTAGGTTATTCAACCTTTTTTTGTTTTCTTTCTAAAATCCTTTTCATATGTATATTTGCTTCTCTTCTAAATTTTCTCTTATTCTCCTTAATTTACTTCGTCTATGCAAATCAGATATAACTGTATGTTTATCTATTGATCCTTCCAATAATTTCTTTTAATATATAATTATGTAGCATTTCTTGCCCCATTAATTTTGAAATTTCATGATTTGTGGAACTAAAGTTTAAAAAAAAAAAAATTGGCGAAAATTCAGGTAATAGTTTTTTGAAATTTTTGTTCTCAATTTCATGGGTAAGAAAGATTCTCATTAGATCTTCGTAAAAAATCAGAATGTTGATTTTAATGAATACAGCCCAATATATACCAATGAATTCCAATCTCAATTTAAATTAAAGTATACAAGTTTATTATGTGAATACAAATCACTGAATACACGATGAATATGAACTAATGTATATATAGTGCAGTTACTGTCTACATAAACAAAATCACATGTACAATTAATGAAATTTTATATGTATCATATTAATCTCATTCTTGTATTCATTATAGTAATACATATAATTGATGGTAATATTCTTATGTATACAATATAAAGTTTATGTATACATGCTACAATTATTGTATACATCAATAAAATTTACACGTCTATTTTTATGAAAAAATTTTTGTGAATACATTTTTTTTATGTATACATTATGTAATCGCAACTTTAATTATTGTATAATTTATGCATATGTACTATTACAGTTTCTAATAAAATATCATTTAATATTATATGATTAATTATTGTCGATTATGTGATAATTAATATACGTTAGAGCATTAATAATATTTCTTACCTTAAAAGTAGTCACAATCTTTTAATAAGTTATTTAAAGAATTTAAAAAAATTCATTCCTTAAAAGTTGGTGTAACCTTTTTTTAATGGGTTAATTAATAAATATATATATTTCACTTCTTAAAAGTAGGTAATCGATTTTCTAATAAACTAAGTATTGTTGATTGGTAAAAAAAAAAAAAAATTCATAAAATTACAATCAAATATATCTTTATGTTTCTGGAAATTGTGCTAATATTTTTTTTTAAATAGACAGATAAATAAAGTTGAGTTTGTGAATTTAAAGAAATTGAAAAGTTAACTTCCTTAATTATAGGAGTTAAAAACAAGGCGTTTCAATCAATTTTTCTTTTATTTTTTTGCTTTTATCTTTCAAAATTTTCAAATGTGTAACATTGAAAATTTCTAAATAAAATTAGTTTGGTATAATTTTTATATAATTAAATCAAATGTGTATATTAAAATTTAAAACTAGGAGTATTATATATGTTGGACCTATAATTTTTAAAGTTTAACGGTTAGTGTTAAGAACGTAAAGGTTAAATCGATCAAATTTATATCTTAGATGCATCTTTTCGTAATAATGCACCCATCCTTACGAAATCCTAAATATGCCTATGCTCAAAAGTTGTATTTTTTAACCTCAACTTTAGTCTCTTTCAATTTCTATCTCGTGTTCTAATTATGTTTTTGAGATTATAC